>NC_037673.1:85569728-85925518 GCF_003255815.1 Theropithecus gelada | reverse complement strand
ACCGCCCTCTCCCCCCCCCCCGGGGGGAAAAGGGAAGACCCCCTCAAAAAAAAAAAAACACAAAAAAAAAAAAAAAAAAAAAAAAAAAAAAGATTAGAATCTAATTTAATTTTCTGCATGTAGAAACCCAGCCTTCTCAAGACAATTTGCTGAAGAGATTGTTTTTTTCCCATAATTTTTTTTTTTTTTTTTTTTTTTTTTGAGACGTAGTCTCAGTCTGTCACCCAGGCTAGAGTGCAGTGGTACAATCTCAGCTCACTGCAAGCTCCACCTCCTGGGTTCATACCATTCTCCTGCCTCAGGCTCCTGAGTAGCTAGGACTACAGGCGCCTGCCACCACGCCCGGCTAACTTTTTGTATTTTTAGTAGAGACGGGGTTTCACCGTGTTAGCCACGATGGTCTCCATCTCCTGACCTCGTGATCCGCCCACTTCGGCCTCCTGAAGTGCTGGGATTACAGGCGTGAGCCACCGTGCCCAGCCAGCCCACAATGTATTTTTTAAGCCTGTTCAAAGATTAGTTACCATATATGCATGGGTTTATTTTGTGCCAGTGATCTGTGAATCTGTTTTAATGCCAGTGCAATACTGTTTTGTTTGCTAGAGCTTTCTAATATAATCTGAAATTAGGAAGTTTTGTTCTTGCTCAGGATTGCTTTAGCAACTCAGGGTTTTTTTGTGGTTCCATATGAATTTTAGGATTATTTTTTCTATTTCTGTGAAAAGTACCATTGGAATTTTGATAGAGGTTGCATTGAATCTGTAGATTACTTTGGGTAGTATGGACATTTTTACAATGTTGACTTTTCCAATCTATGAAGGCTGAATATGTTTTTATTTATTGATGTCTTCTTCAATTTCTTTCATTAATATTTTATAGTTTTCAATTTACAGATTTTTCACCTCCTTGGTTAAATTTAATCCTAAGTATTTTATTTTTAATGCTATTGTACGTGGATTTTTCTTTATTTCTGTGGTTTTTTTTTTTTTTTTTTTGGTTTGTTGGTTTTTTGTTTTTAGCAAAGCAAACTAATTTTTTTTTTTTTTTTTTTTTTTTTTTGAGACGGAGTCTTGCTCTGTCGCCCAGGCTGGAGTGCAGTGGCTGGATCTCAGCTCACTGCAAGCTCCGCCTCCCGGGTTTAGGCCATTCTCCTGCCTCAGCCTCCCGAGTAGCTGGGACTACAGGCGCCCGCCACCTCACCTGGCTAATTTTTGTATTTTTAGTAGAGATGGGGTTTCACCGGGTAAGCCAGGATGGTTTCGATCCCCTGACCTCGTGATTCACCCATCTCGGCCTCCCAAAGTGCTGGGATTACAGGCTTGAGCCACCGCGCCCGGCCCAGCAATGCAACTAATTTTTATATGCTGATTTTGTATCCTGCAACTTTACTGAATTTGTTTATTAGTTTGGTTTTTCAGTGGAGTTGTTTGAGTTTTCTATATATAAAATTGTGTCATCTGCAAATAGAGACAAATTTACTTTTCCCTTTCCTATTTGGATGCCTTCTTTTTCTTGCCTAATTGCTCTGGCTAAAACTTTTGGTCCCTCCTCTTCCAGTCTCTTCCTTTTCAACTTTTTGGAAGAATTTGAGAAGGACTGGTATTAATTCTTCCTTAATGTTTTGTAGAAATCAGCAATGAGGCCTGGCATGGTGGCTCACACCTGTAATCCCAGCATTTTGGGGGGCTGAAACCTGTAGATCACCTGAGCTCAGGAGTTTGAGACTAGCGGGGAAACATGGTGAAAACCCGTCTCTACAAAAAAAGAAAAAAAAAAAAAATTAGCCAGGTGTGGTGGTGTGTGCCTGTACTCCCAACTACTTGGGAGGCTGACATGGGAGGATCGCTTGAGCCAGGAGGCAGAGGTTGCAGTGAGCCAAGATGGCACCATTGCACTCAGCCTGGGCAACAGAGTGAGAAAAAAAATACCTGGTCATTTCAAGAGCATTTGAAGAAAGAAGAAGGAAGGGGAGGGGAGAGGAGAGGAGAGGAGGGCGAACCAGCAATGAAATCGTGTGGTAGGAAAATCCAATCAAGGTGCCAACAGATTTGGTGTCTGGTGACAGTTTATTTCCTAGTTTATAGACTGCTATCTTCTCACTCTAACCTCACAAGATGAAGGAAGAAAAAGAGCTCTCTGGTGTCCCTTGTAGAAAAATCACTAATCCCACTCATAAGGACTCCACCCTTATTACCTAATCACTATGCAAAGGCCTTATCTTCAAATACCATGACACTGGAGGTTAGATTTCAACATAAGAATTTTGGAGGGGACTCTGATATTCAGTCTATGGTATAGCTTTCTTGATTTCACCACTTTTCTCATAGGTATCCAGAGCCGAATGCTCAGTTATCCTGACTCTTTCCTATTAAAAATGTCATCATCTTTCCGATGTCTGTCAAGCTTGTCTGTTACTTTGCATCACTCTACCTTCAGTCTATTTCAGGATTCTGTCATCTCACACATGGATTACAATAGAAACCTCCTACTATGCTTCATATCATTTCTCTGTCTCTCTCTCTGACTCCTCTCTCTCCATCTCTCTAATCCTGAACACCACCATTTGAATAATTTCCCTCAAATACCAGTTTTAACAGATATTCTTCAGCTCAGTATACTTTAACATTTATATATTTATTTACTGATGATAAAAACTAATGTGAAATGAAACTTGTTATTAGAGGTAGAGAAGTTGAAGAGTCTATTTGTTCTTATTGTTGTACTCTAAGTTCATAGCAAAATATAATGAAATTTAATGATCTGTACCATAATTGTTCATGTAGTTGATAATAATTAGATATGATTACAAAGCTACTTGCCAGTAGAAGATTGTGGGAAAAAAGATGATTTTTTAAATATAAACTATGTTTTATACTTATATATGTATCTTCTATAATTAATTTAAATTCTTATTTATTTATAATAAATAAATACAAAGTGGTGAAAAGAAAAAAAGGTAACTGAATCATTGATGAATGAATCGAAGAAAAACACATTTATATTGAGGTAAATTGTTTCCATTGAGCTAGTTATCTTATTTGAAGCTTTAAAAAACTGCCCATTAAATAGACAATAAAATGAGATAGTTTTAAATATTAAAATGATACTATTTCTTATAGCTAAAAATGCAAAAATTGCAACCTTTTTTTTTTTGAGACAAAGTTTTGGTCTTGTTGCCTAGGCTAGAGTGCCAATGACACCATCTCAGCTCACTGCAACCTCCGCCTCCCGGGTTCGAGCAATTCTCCTGCCTCAGCCTCTCGAGTAGCTGGGATTACAGGCACCCATCACCATGCCCAGCTAATTTTTGTATTTTTAATAGAGATGGGGTTTCACCATGTTGACCAGGCTTGTCTCGAACTCCTGACCTCAGGTGATCTGCCTGCCTTGGCCTCCCAAAGTGCCGGGATTACAGGCATGAACTACCGCGCCCAGCCTGCAACCTTTAAATGTAGGCCTAGGAGCCACCACAACTTTGATATTTTTAATGGAAATATATGATGTGGAGATAATTACATCAGAAATGCCAAGGAAGACTCAACATGACCCTGACGTTCCATTTCATCTTATTTTTAGCAACATTTTAATTTAACCTTCAGCATCATGATGGTAAAAAGCACTGAGAATCAGCTGTTAAAATCACCATAGAGATCACAGCATGTTCTCAGGTCACAAAAATGAGGTCTCTCCATTCTGCCAAACAAGAGTTTCCTGCATCTGGCAGTGCTGCAACTAGTAGACAGGGATTATCCATTGCATGATTATAAGTAGCAAATATACACAAATCAGCACCAATAAAGGAAGAGTTTATCAGGAGGACAAAACTGGTCACTTCAAAAGCATTTGAAGAAATAAAATATAGTTGGTCCACCTGGAAAATGAAAAACAAAGTGTTAAAACCCCAATACTTCCTTTCATCTCTCTTCAAGTGGCATGGCCCTGATTCTCTCTGTACTTCTGGGCATCTCTTTGCCCCCCCCAAATTATCTTGTACTTGGCTTTGATTTTCTGTCCTTTGTCAGGTCTTGCCTTGACCTTTCAGTTCAAGTACTTAGCATTGTCTGACTAGTCGGCTCAATATCCATGTTCAGCATCTCAAGAAAAAGAATCTGATTGGTTCAGTTTAGGTCAGAGTTCTCCAAGTGGTCTAATAGACAGTGATAGTGGTAGAGACTTTGGTATACATCTTTACAGAAACTGTGACCAGTTAAAATATACTTTCTATTATCCAAAGTTTTGTGAAATCCTTAGGGAGTAAAGGAGTAAAAGCAGGCTGTGGTGATAATATATTCCCAGTTCCTTTCTGGAATTTTATCATTAATAATTTAATCACACCTTTACTTCTCCACTGATTTTAAGAAATTAAGACACACACACACATACATACACACATGCACAATGTCTGAGTTGTAAAACAGTGGACAGAAAATTAAAGTTGTTATATTAATCCTTGACCTGTTATAAGAATGAGAACCCAATTAGCAAATATTTATTGGTTCCCTTAAGTGAGCTCAGCACTGACAGCATTGGAGTGGAGGATGAGAATAACAAATGATGAAACTGATACTCAATTTTTTTGAGTGTCAGTAAACAAATGATAAAATTGATAACTGATACTCTTTAATACTCAAATTTTTCCTAAGTCATGAGAATTCCCAACTCCCAAAGGACCCTCCGTTTGTGATGGTTCCCAATTGACTCATAGATATATTCTATCTATAGCCTATATATTCTTACTGTTTGCCTGCTCATTACTGCTGCTCAATTCTTGCCACTTCCCCAATTACACTCTTCTCAACTGACTTTCCCTTTCAACTGACTTTAAATGGAAGAGGACTTCTAGAAAAATTCCTTAGGCAGATTTTTGTGAGGGCAAGGCAAGATACATAGTTGCCTGTTTGGGAGGTTGAATTTTTTTAAGGCCGTCTTAAAAAACCAGGAGAACGCAAAATTTGGCTTTCTTGTTTCTCTTGAGAAATCTGAAAATCTGGCAATTTAGGGCATGTATTTCCCCACATTATCAATTGTCTGGACCTGAATATTGGTCTCTCTCTTTAGATGAGGCTGTACCTGAATAGTGGTCTCTCTCTTAGATAAGTCCTGAGCCTCCCAAGTTTTTATGGTTCTCATACCATGTGATATATTATATCCAGCTAGCTTTACTCATTTTACTTATCTGCTTTCATCTTCAAAGCATTTGAGTTTGCAAATTTTGACCTTTTCACAGTTTGCAAGATGTACTGTGTTCTCTTGTTTATTTCCAAATCTAGTCTCTGAAGAAAGTGGGACACATTTCCAGATTTGAGAATGAGTGGCACCACATCCCATTTAGAATAGTGAGCCAAGTCAGAGATAATTTATTTCTATTCTCTTTTAATTTAAAAACAATTCTTTGCTTATCTTCAAGGACATCTACATCTTTTTGTTTGTTTGTTTGAGACGAAGTCTCGCTCTGTCACCCAGGCTGGAGTGCTGTGGCGCGATCTCAGTTTACTGCAAGCTCTGCCTCCCAGGGTCCAGCAATTCTCCTGCCTCAGCCTCCCAAGTAGCTGGGATTACAGGCACCTGCCACCGGGCCTGGCTAATTTTTTGTATTTTTAGTAGAGACGTGGTTTCACCATGTTAGCCAGGCTGGTCTCGAACTCCTGACCTCAGATGATCTGCCTGCCTCGGCCTCCCAAAGTGCTGGGATTAGCCACTGCAGCTGGCCTGGACATTACTTCTAGAGTTAAGGCAACTCATTGCCTGCTTAATTTGTTCCAAAGCTTAATGACAGTATCCCTGATTTTATCACTAGTCATATTCGTCATTTGTGCAGGAAATTTAGAACAAAAAATTTCTCTTTGTAGTTTGCTCTGTTGCAGCACATGGAATAGGCTCTTTTCTGATATTATATTGCTCATTCCACAACATAATAACTTTTAAAAATGGCAGTGTTGGAAAAATTGTCTACCACTTGGAAATGGGCAAAATGAGATTACTGAGTTTAGCAGACCTTCTGGAAATTATCTGATTATATAAGGTTATGTACCTTTGACTGACTTTCTATTAAAAAGGCTATTTTACATCTTAATATAGGTAGACATTTACTTGGACAATACTAATATTAATAGTAATGGAAGTAATTATTATCTATAGCAATGCAAATTAATTCTGTCTGTTAGAGATACAATTGATTTTTGCCTTGTAGAAAAGTTTACCACAAATATTTTTATTGCCCTACAGACTATTACCAGTTTTGTATGTGTTAGCTAGTTTTTTTCAGCATTTTTAATTGTGTATATGTATGTATATGTTTTTGAGATTTTTCTTTAAATTGATTCATTAATCAATGAATAGAATAAAATCTTTCATATTAGTTCATTTTATATTTGCATGACAGTAAAAATTATATATATCTTTTTGCTTCTTCTGAATATTATAATTTAGCAGTAAAATGCTTAAAGTTTTGATGATCATATTTCAGCAGGTTCAATTAAAAAAAGAAAACTCAGATAGGTTACTAAATATGTAAACCTAAGTTGCTGAAAAACTGTAATCCCAGCACTTTGGGAGGCCGAGGCAGGCAGATCACCTGAGGTCAGGAGTTCGAGACCAGCATGGCCAACATGGTGGAACCACGTCTCTACTAAAAATACAAAAATTAGCTGGGCATTGTGGCATGCGCCTGTAATCCCAGCTACTTGGAAGGCTGAGGCAGGAGAATTGCTTGTACCTGGGAGGCAGAGGTTGCAGTGAGCCGAGATCGCTTCCCTGCATTCTAGCTTGGGTGGCCAAGTGAGACTTCATCTCAAGAAAAAAAAAAAAAAAAAAAAAGAAGTAGATGTTCTAGAAGATGAGTGAAGAATTGTTTTTAAATTAAAAGAGAATAGAAATAAATTGTCTCTGACTTGGCTCACTATTCTAAATGGGATGTGGTGCCTGCCACTCAATATTCTCAAATCTGGAAATGTGTCCCACTTTCTCCAGAGACTAGATTTGGAAATAAATAAGAGAACACAGTACACTTGTGAACTGTGAAAAGGTCAAAGTTTGCAAACTCAAATGCTTTGAAGATGAAAGCAGATAAGTAAAATGAGTAAAGCTAGCTGGATATAATATATCACATGGTATGGGAACGATAAAAACTTGGTAGTAATTCTGAGGTAGAAAATGCATTTTGGGTACAGTGACTATAGTTTTTCCAGGCAGTGTGTAAAATCTTCTATGGTAGAGGAAATCCATCAGAGTCGTCTGCTCTGAAAACCTTCGTTCTACCCTTGGCTGTGTTTTCTACATACACAAAGAACAAAAATAAGTTTTAGAGTAGGTGAAATTAGATGAGAAAGGAAAAAAATTAGTCGAAAGTAATGAAGACATATTCATGATCCCTGGTTCAGCTGTGTCTTCCTGTATGAAGTATCTTTACAGGCCTAAAATCTTGGAAGTTTGCGGGCTCCAAAGTGAAGCCAGCTGTTCTTTTTCCACCTCAGTGACCCAGCGACTTTCTGATTACTAAGGAAGGACATTAATTTACTACAACTCAACACTATATAATGGTCTCTAACTGTTCTAGGGTTTTCTCGTTTGTAATTTTCTTTTTTAAGAATTGAGGAATTGCAATTTGGTAGCTGAAATAAGAGCTTTTAATAAAACAATCAAATGTTTTACGAGCCATTTGTCTAGTTCATTCACAAAGAAACAAAGCTATTGCCATCTAGTGGTTTAATTGAAGACATTCAGTAAAGCAAGTTTTTCCCATGAAGTTTCACATTAATATTTTCGTGTGGCTCTGAATATAAAAACATTTGTTTGTAGAAAGCAATTCTTAATACACTTTTTCAAATTAAGGATTCAGACTTGGCCACTTATCTTTTTCTTTTCAAGTTATATTCTCTATTAAGTAGGATTTGAATTAAAACACACAAAAATCTCATAATTGAAGAAAATATTAATGAAAGATGATGTTACACTGAAGAAATTGACAGATATTAGACAGCCAAAACCAAAACCAAAATTAAATTAATGGTGAAATTAATAGTTCTAACAAAATTTTAGAAGGAGCCTTATAAAATAAATAGGTATATGTTATTTACAGTTATATAGTGATGTTTTCTAAAGTATAGTCTAAAGCTACAGTCCCTTGCTTTTGTTAAATACACTATTATAGCAAAATTGGCTACAAAAGTATATTTTATTAAATATTAATTTATCATTGACTTTTATTACAAAATTTAAAATGTATTTCTGTAACACTATTCAATCCAAAAACCTTTGACATTTATACTTATAAAAATTACATCTGTAAGTCCAGCAAAATTTTATTTATAGGTAAACTCAGAAAATTCACAGGCATCATTTACTTTCTGCATGGGTATATGTTTTTGTAGTCCTAAGTAAAATGGAATCACTCTAGTCTATAGAGCAATTTTATTTCTAATAACAGCATGAGAGACAAAAGCTCCCATAGATGTTTGGACTCCATCTGACCACGACAAAGATTTTCCCAGGTTCTCCTTGGACATTTCAGATCACCATTAGCTCAAGTATTGTCAAGAGGAAACTATTTTTTTTCAATTCCTGAGTATTCTGATACCACTTTTAAAGCAATTTTTTTACTTTGGACACTATAATAGCTTAAACTGAATTAAACAGAATAGAGCTTAATTCTCATCCTTGGTCTAGAGAGTACCATGGTGGAATATATACAGCCTGAGACAAACAAGATGCCAAGTCTTTTCTAGAGTAATCTAGATTTTCTAGTATTCTTCTAGAGTAGATATACAAGTTTAAAGGGGAGATGAACTAAACAGAGGAACAGATAGGCTCACTTTATGATTCCTGTGTAAAATAATAAAAACCTTTATTCTGAAAACAGTCTGGGGCAGAGACTGCCATGATACCCTGGATAGTTTACGGTAAAGGGAGGAAGGTGTATACTTGTCCTCACCCAGCAGCCCCCTCAGTTGTTGTCAGGGTTCAGGTAACTACAGAGCCTGTTGTGGGAAGTGAGAACAGACACAAGGTCTGGAGTAAGATTCGATTTTGTCATCTAGTAAGAAGGCAACATGCAACATGTGAGCACACACAAGTCAAAGTTGGATGACCACACTCCCAATTTCTTGGTTAAATATGCAACCTACCTTTACATTCACAAGAAAAAAAAAATAGACAGTGGATTTTTCTTTAGGTATGTTAAGTTACTAGGCAAGTCAATCAAGGCAAAATATTGTAACACTGCCAAACTTCAAGAGCTATTTGTAAAGTGTGCTGATAAACTCTTTTGAAACAGGTCATGGTATTTGTCCAGAGGAAATAAGTCATAAGGGTGTATCTGTTTGTAAAAATGCCATCCTTTTCTCTAAATTATACAATCTGTAGTTCTGTTTATTATAGAGGATACTTTCTTCTTCAAAATCTCATTAAAAATACAGAGCATGGCTCCTTCCCACTCAAATAATGAATTTGAATCTTTGGGATTGGGGTTCAAACATCTCTATTTTTAGCAAGCTCTCCAGGTCATTCTGATGTGTCTGAGTTTAAGAACCAGTCTTCTAGACTTCATTACCAAAACTGATAAGACTAAATACTTAAAAAAGATTTTAAGGCAATCAAGGGTGAAAAAGTAGAACAACAGGTCTTATTTAATAACCACTTAGCTGGAGGACTGGCAGATCAACAATGAGATGCCCAAATTACAATACCATCTGTGCAGGGAAGCATTCTTTAATAAGTCTTACTACCACATGTAGCAACCTGATAAAATCTCTGTGAAAGAGTGGAAATATTCCAGAGAAGCAATTTTATTTATTAATTCAAGTGTTACATACTGAGCATCAGATACATGCTAGGAGCTATGTTAGGCACTAGAATTACAAGGAAAAAAGGTCCTTCCCTTTAGGAAGCACTTATTGTAAAAAATTGTTTTTAGACTTCAGTGTGGATAAAAATCACTTTGCATACTTTTTATGAATGCAGACTCTTGGTATCTGATTATGAAGAATGGTAGTCTAATTAGTAAGACACAAAGTAAGCCAATACTTATAATACAAGTGGTAGGTTTTGAGATATACAGGCTGGGCATGGTAGCTCACACCTGTAATCCCAGTACTTTGCAAGGCAGAGGTGTGAGGATCACTTGAGCCCAGGAGTTCGAGACCAGCGTGGGCAATATGATGAAACCCCATCTCTACAAAAAAGTACAAAAATTAGCTGAGCATGGTGTTGCATGCCTATAGTCCCAGCTATTCTGGTAGCTGAGGCAGAGGGATCACTTGAGCCTGGGAGGTAGAGGTTGCAGTGAGCCATGATGGTGTCACTAAACTCTAGCCCTAGTGACAGAGTGAGACACTGTCTCAAAAAAAAAAAAAAAAAATATATATATATATATACACACACACACACACACAAACACACACACACACAAACACACACACACACACAGAGAGATGGTCATTTGATCACCTATCCAGATCAAGAGGGAAGGGGAAATATCAGGGATAGTTTTTTGTAGAAGATGATACCGATTTGAATTCCTTAATGAAAACAAGGAGCTTTCTAGATGAAAAAAGGTGGGAGTCAGGCAATGGCAGTGAATGATGAGAAAATGTACCATACATTAGGCACTAAATCTTATGTCTGGGTGTGGAAGTTGAGGGTAAAGTACAGTGCAGATGGGATTGAGTAAATAAGCAGGACCAGGTTATGAAGAGTCTTGTGTCCTAAACTAAAGAGTTTTAACTTTACCCAGAAATAAATGGTGAATCATCAAAGCATTTGAGGTAGAGTTTGACCTTGTCAGAATTGGATTTTAGAGAAAGCATTCTGATAGTACTGAATGAATGGGTTGGGTAATTCAAGAAAGGGAGAATAACAGGAAGGTCAGGTAGATAGAAGGTTGATATAATACCTAAAGCAAGGAACGTGAAAGCCTACCTTAAGGTAGTGTTGCTGGATGGAGAAGAGAGAAATGAGAGATGCTAAAGTGATTAAACTGAGGAGACATGGAGAAAAAGGTGGGGTCAGCGGGGGAGCGGGGTGAAGAGAAGAAGGTAGAGTGAAGGATGACTTCCAGGTTTCTGGGTTGATTCTACTCATCTCATCTCCTTAGTGACAGTGTTTCCTCTTTTTAATTGGGAAGACCTTCCCTTTGCCATCTTTGTGCTGAGCACCTTGTACTTTAAGTAGCTGTATCATTTGTTGAGTGCTTACTGTGTTCCAGGAATTACTATGATAAATACATTATCTCACTAAAGAAGATGCTGTCAATGCCCTATCCATATCCCCTTGGCCCCATCTAGAAGTCACCTGCAGCCTTAGTGGACAGTTCCTGTGAAAACAAAGCTTTCTACTTCAAGCCATGGATTTTCTGTGAGAGGGCTTTCTCTGTGTTCTGGACTATACCTGACCTGTGCTCGGGGAGGCCAGAAGTGTCTGGTACACTTGCCCGGGAGAAATTCTCAACCAGCAAGGAAGGGGAAGTTAAGGATAACCAACCTTCCCAGCTTCCTAGCCCTGTGAAGAAGAATCCCTGGTAGGATTTGGCCTCTTCTTCACACAGGGGGTATGTGCTTATTAACTCAGCCATTATTGGCTTCTCCCTGTCTCACATCATCACACTCTCACCTCCCAAATAAACTACTTGCATTCAAAATTTCATCTCAGATTGTGCCTTGGAGGAAACCTAAATTAAGGTACTCGATCATCATTACAACCCAATGAGGATAGTAAGAACTATTCATGTCACCATTTTATGTGTGTGTAAACTTATGCTTGGAGAGGTTAAATCAATTATCCCTATCACTTAGCTGGTAAATGCTACAACCTGGATTCAAATCCAAAGGCTGTGATCTTAACACTAGGCTATACTGCCAGTCCTGAATTCCAAGATACAAACTAGGCATCACTAGCTGTGGAGCAAAAGCCAGAGGAAGCCTGAGTGCCTTTTAGACAGCACTGAAGCTGACTACTCTTTTCAGATTTCAGTTCTTATTATTATAAATGCTGAGCCTGAGACTTGCCTGCCAGCACATCTTCCCTTTCCTCATGCCCACTTTAGTTGGTTAAAAATTCACTGTGTAGTTTCTTCCCCTTTTCTGAGCCTGGTAGTAATACAGAATTAGAAGCTGGCCAGGTCATTTTTGAAGAAGGTCAAATGTAGTCACATAATGGCAAAAAGTGGTATGATGCATCAACCCTTCTTAATTCTTTTTTCTGCTTGTCAGATTTGCCCACAGTATTTTCTTGGTTCAGTTCCTGGTTAAGAATTTGAAGCGAAATTGAGTGATGAAAGGCAAAGGGCAACTGCTACTTGAGGTCAAGAAAAATAATGTGTCCAGAACCCAGCAGCAGCTCAGACTTTTCTCTCCTTGTCTATAATGTAAATGATTCATGTTGAAGGGAAGTACAGAGGAGAACAATGGAAAGCAGAAAATCTAATCTCAATTCCTTCATGAACTAGCGATGTGACATTAAGCAAATCACCTAACCTCTAAAGATCGTGCCTGGGCAGAGTGGTTTACGCCTATAATATGAACACTTAGAGAGGCCGAGGCAGGAGGATCACTTAAGGCCAGCAGTTCAAGACTAGTCTGGGCAACATAGAAAGATCCCACCTCTACAAAAAATTGTAAAAAACAAATCTTGGTTGTCATCTGTAAGAATAATTTCAAGTATAGATGGGCTATAAGTTCTTTTCTAGTTTAAACATTTCTGTCATTCTATCAAGTCCTGAGTTACAGTTGCTTGGATGAGGGAACCTCAGCTTCAAGTACACTGGTCCGCTTTCTACTCTCTGCACATAATTGCAACTTCCTAAGTTTAGGCTTTTTCCTTTGATTTTCCTTCCATATGTAATGGTTTGTCTTCTCTTACAAAATTTCAATTCAACTTTTATAATTTTTTGTCTTAATGATTGCAGAAATAATTGTGCCCTCCTCTGAAACCCTAAGCATTTATTATCACACCACTCATCATACGGCACTTAGCATTTATAGCACAAGAAAACACTGCAAGAGACATTATAGTAGGCATAGAGGACACGATTAATTGCCAGAGAAGTGGTTTGGAGCGTAGTTCTCAACATGTGGTGGTCAAATCACATTGAGTTTCTAAGACTGCACTCCTTTCTGTCTCACTGATCAGACCCATGCCAGCATGTCATAACACTCCAGGATGAATATAATTAGTATATAAATGAATTCAAATACCTATGTAGGCCATACTGCATAAAGTGAAGCAGTAGCTCTGCAATAATGAGTGGAGGAACTCACGCAGAAAAGAGAGCATAAGTCCCACCTAAAGGGGGCAGCAGTGCCTTGATTGTGAGGGGGGTACAGCAACCATGTTGACAGGTTCTCAGTTATTAAAGAAAAGTCAGAAATCTAAAGTCTTTGTTCCTGATTTTTAAGTGTTAGCAACAAAATGAAACATTTTAAGCATACTTTCCATATATCTTATTTAGCTTGTAGGTGACCCCTGGTCTCTGTTCCACAAGTTTTCTTTTAGCAAATTGCAGTCTGGCTTTTCCAGTGAGATTCCTTTCCCAAAAGGTATCCTACACCAGCTTTGTGACCCAAGGCAGATAATTTAACTTGTTTGAGTATCAGAGCTTTCTTGCCTATGACATCAACCTCATAGGATGTATGTAAACAGTAAATGAGAAAAATCCTGTAAAACACAGTACACAGAAGTTAACACAAAGTACTCCACGAATATTTGCTCCTGCTCTGCTGCAATCATACTGCGATCTGGCTTTCTGCATCAACATGGCATACCTTTAAACACCTTTGTGCCATCTCTCCTTCTGCCAGTGCACACTCTTCTCCCCGCAGCCTCTGAGTTTTAACTTCTTGAGTAATGTGCCTTCTCAAGTTGAATATAAATTTCTTGATGGTAAAGACTACTCGAGTTCTTCCCTTCCTTCATTTAAAAAACGGTTTTATTCTGGAAATATTCAATCACATACAATGTAGAGAGAATAGCATAGGGATCAACCCTTGCATACTGACCCATCGTTAACCATTTTCTTTTTTTCTTTCCTTTTTTTTTTCCTTTTTGAGGCAGAGCTTCGCTCTTGTTGCTCAGATTGAAGTGCAATGACTTGATCTCGGCTCACTGTAACCTCCGCCTCCAGGGTTCAAGCAATTCTCCTGCCTCAGCCTACCCAGTAGGTGGGACTACAGGTGTCTGCCACCATGCCCAGCTAATTTTTGTATTTTTAGTAGAGATGGGGTTTCACCATGTCAGTCAGGCTGTTCTCGAACTCCTGACCTCAGGTGATCCACCCACCTTGACCTCCCAAAGTGCTGGGATTACAGGTGTGAGCCACCATGCCTGGTCCCTCAACAATTTTCAATGCATGGCCGATTTGGTTTCATCTACACCCTCACTAACCGATTTCCCCTGACACTGGATTATTTTGAAGCCTGTTAAAGACATCACATCATCTCACATGTAAATACTTCAATAGTTACACAGCTTTTTAAGGAATGTGTGAGAAACAAAAAGATGCTGTAGAAAGATTATTAATGATAATGGGGAGGTAGAGGGCAAGCGGGAGAGACACACTAGTAATATGTATCCTACAAAGATGAGGATTCTTTTCTTTCCGAGATTTAAAAATTTAAAAATTCTGCATAAGCCAATACTATACAGCTTGAACAAAATATGTGGGCACAATCTGGCCATCAGGCCATAAGTGTGCAACCTTTGCTATAAATAATAAATGGGGAAAGGGGCAATCAACAAGGGATAGACTCATAATAGAGTCAATTTAAAGGAGGAATTCGGTCTCCAATTGCCAGGTAAACTTGTGAGTTTCAAACGGTTTCCACCTTAGAGCTCTCATAATTAGAAAAAAATTTTAGAATACATTTTACATAAATCTTGGTTGATAACAGACATGCTGGAACTACTTTTAATTAATTCATTCTGGCTGCCAACATTTCACAAAATGTGCTTTTGATGAGGTTACCAATTTTGCCAAGCCCAGCTAAGTTGACCAGTTTCTCCCATATGGTTTTCAGCATGACTGGTTTTCTCCTGGTTTTTTTTTTTTTTTTCTACTACATTGGTCGTATCACTTAACAAAATGCTAGCTTTGGTCTTGAACTCTCTCTCTCTCTATATATATACACACACACACACATATAAATATATAGACACATCTATATATATGTAGACACATCATATATATATATATATATATATATATATATATCTTTTTTTCTCCTGGTTTTCTTTCTAATACATTGGTCATACGTCTTACAATATGCTAGCTGCAGTTTTGAACTATATATATACACACATATACACGCACACACATATATACACATATATATCACATACACACTTTTTCTAGTTGATTTTGTCTAGTTACATTACTTTAAATACTATTTAAATATTGATTATTCAAATTTATTCCTAGATTTCACTTTTCTCTGAAGCTCTAGATTCTTATAAATGACTTCCTACTTAACAGTTCCACATATTTATTGATTTATGTATTTATTTATTTATTTTGAGACGGAGTTTCACAATTTCCCCCAGGCTGGAGTGAAGTGGCGCTATCTTGGCTCAGTGTAGCCTCCCTGTCAGCGTTCAAGTGATTCTCCTGTCTCAGCCTCCTGAGTAGCTGGGATTATAGGTACCAGCCACCATGCCTGCTATTTTTTTTTTTTTTTTTTGTGAGACCGAGTCTCGCTCTGTTGCCCAGGCTGGAGTGCAGTGGCGCAATCTCGGCTCACTGCAAGCTCCGCCTCCCGGGTTCATGCCATTCTCCTGCCTCAGCCTCCCCAGTAGCTGGAACTACAGGCGCCCACCACCACGCCCGGCTAACATTTTTTTTGTATTTTTAGTAGAGACGGGTTTCACCGTGTTAGCCAGGATGGTCTTGATCTCCTGACCTCGTGATCCGCCCGCCTCGGCCTCCCGAAGTGCTGGGATTACAGGTATGAGCCACCGCGCCTGGCATAATTTTTTGTATTTTTAGTAGAGACGGGGTTTTGCCATGTTGGCCAGGTGCTCTCAAACTCCTGACTTCAGGTGATTCACCCGCCTTGGCCTCCCAAAGTGTTAGGATTACAGGCGTGAGCCACGGTGTCAGGCCCCACATAGATTTTAAAAAGGCATCTGAAAGTTACTGTCTCTAAGTTCAAACTCATTCCCCATTTCTGCACCCATACTTTCCTTCCAGTCTTTCTCATCTCTGTAAACGGCACCACCATCCACCTAGTTGCTCTAACCCCAAACCTAAGAAAGTTATTAATTCTTCCTTCCTCAGTCTCCTCCAATCTTGTTTCATTCATTTAGTCTCCAAATGCTACTTTGAATCTGTCCAGTCTTCTCCCTTCCCATGACCCCCACCTTAGTAAAAGCTTCTATCTTCTGTATTCTGGGCCACTAAAATAGCCTCTACTGGTTTCTGGGCTTCCATTCTTGCCCCATCTGCCTTGTCTACTTTTCTAGCCAACTACTTTCTTCTCCTTCCTTATTAACAGAATCATTGTTTAGAGGCAGCAATGTTTAAAATGCATGTTTCGCAGATTCCCTTACAGTTACAGGTGCCCATCTGACACAGATACAATAAATAAGGCAAGCAGTGATAATGTCTATGAATTTTTGCACTTGTAATATAAAATTTACAAGTGCTATTCTTTCCTGCTCCCCTCTTTTTCCTTCCTCCGTAAGTAAGATAAAAGTAAAACAATGAAGACATATGTTGAAACTTAATGCCTTTATCGATGATCTGAGTGACTTCTTGGCCGAATCAAATGATAGTTTTTAAATACTGGAAGGCTATTTCCTTGTTTATTCATGCTATGCATAATGTAATGGTTACTAACTTGACATACTTTAAAGTTTAATCTGTATTATTAACATTTTCTTCATCATGTTCTTAAATCTAGACGGTTGGAAAAACCACAAATTAAGCCCTGATTTGTAGCATTTGCCAGTATCTGAGGTGTAAATACTTTCACCAACTTAAATACATCAATATAAGGTCACTGAAGGTGCACAGCAGTGTAGTATTATAGTATTATATAGTATTTCCACAATGTGTGTGTGTATTAGGTATAAATAATTTCAAAAACATAGATAATAGGAAAATGTAAAATAATCCGAAAATGATAACTTCTTATTTATTGCTTTTGTTTCAAATATTTAATTATAAGTTTTTATAATTTAATTTTTAATAATAATTGTGTATCAGCTCACAAAATTCCTGAAATTTTAATAGTTGGCTCTTCTGAGCTGACACAAGTTAGTTCCAGCATTTCACTGACACTAGCACTCTGTCCCGGATTATACTTTGCTTGTTCTTACTTCAGGACTTTTGCTTTTACCCTTCCTCTGCTCTGCAGTTCTTCACAAGCCTAGATTCTAATCTCAGCTCAAGTATTGTAGAGGGGCCTTTCCTGATCACCTAAACTAAGCAGTTTTACTTACCCCAACTTTATCCCATTATTCTCTTCATTAAGATTGAGCAATTATCAGTCCTAGAAAAGCATGTAATAATCTATGGCATTCATGCTTATGACAAAAAATTCAAACCAAACAAAAGTATATCCAGGAGGACTTCCATTTCCAGGAAGATGCAATAGATATACTTTTCCCAGTACAACAAAAAACCCTGGGCATAATATATAAAACAAACATGAATATTCTGATTAGTAAAGAGAAGGCAGAAGAGGTGAGAACTTCACAATCTGAAGAATGACATGATAGTGAGTTCCTTAGTCTTTGTTTTCCCTTTACATGTCACAGGTGGTAATTGCAAAGCTGGCAACCTGGAAATGCCAATGGCCACAGACAAAAAAAAAGTCCCAGCAAAAGTCTGCTCCTTCGAGTCAAAGGACAAGGATAAAGGCAGTCTAGCAAGACAGAAAACTTTGTAGAAAAATAACAAACTTATTGCTGCCAAGCATCAAAACTATGGCTCCATCCTCACTCATACCAGTGAAGGCCAAGTGGAGAAATTTGAACTTCACCCAATTCTAGCTTTGTCCCCCTATAGTCTTTCCTCTCTGTAGATAAAATTTAAGATATTCAGTCATGAAATTGCCCTTACTTCCATAAACCCAAACCAAAGCCAAATCCTTATGAAGTTCTTTTTACACATTTTCGCTGAGATATCACACAAATCCTTGCTTTCTCCCTTGCGGCACAAAATATTAAACCCAACTTGTTTAACTTAAGTACTTCTGGGGATCTTTGGCTGAAGAGCATTGACAATATGAAGTGGCCCCAACCCCTTTTTATTACTGTTTTCTAACTCAGATGATAGTATGTTACATACACTGCACTTTTAAAATTTCACTTAATGATATATTTCAAACATATTGCATATTAGTGCATAAGGATTTACCTTATTCCTTTTATCAAGTGCATAATAATTGTACAATATGAATGTAAATGAATATATTTAACCTGCCTTATATTAATGAACATTCAAGTCTTTTTCCAATCTTTTCCTCTTATAATCTACATGAATAGCTTTTTACATACTCTCTGTACGAGTACAGGTATATCTAAAGGATAATTTCTCAAAAGTATAAATGCTAGTTCAAAGGATATGTGCATTTTAAATTTTGATACATACTGTTTCCAAGGCTTTCCAAAAAAGTTGCCCCAAATGATTTAACCATCTACAATATTTAAGGAAGCTTTGTCCTGCTACACTTTCCATAGTAAATTTGTATTACCAAACCGAGGTCTTTGCAAATTCATTGGGTAAAAATTTTTATCTCACAGTAGTTTGTTTTCATCTATTTTTAGAGATGTTGTTTGAGTTCTATGTTTAAAAAGGATTTGTAGATCTTTTTATGTGAGCTGTCTTCTCAAATAGTTGTAAAATAAACACATATTATGTGTAACAATATATAATGTATATGTTATATAAAATGTTATATAAAATATGTAATCTTTGTATCTTCTATTGAATGTTACTTGCAGGGTTTATTACATAGTTTTGAAATATATGTATATATTTCCTCATCCTATCTTTTGCAAGCTACTACTGTGATTTGTAGCATCTTTTATCAACATTCACAAAGTTTACCTTTACTTTATTCTGATATTGACTGGTTTGAATCCTAAACACATTTTTTTCAGTGTTTCCTTTTTCTTCTGATTACCAGTTCCCACATTCTACTCTTCAGTAAAAATACTTTTTTTCTTCTTTTAATGATTATTTCTTGTTTGTTTCATAGCCTAGTTTTCCCTCCCTCCCACCTTCACTTTCTCTCCTTCACCCTCCCTTCCTTCCTTCGTTCTTCCCCCAACTCTTTCTCTTTCTCCTTGTATCTAATCTGTTGCCACAGTAATAACTTATATAATTACATGCCTGATTTGGAAAGGAAAGAGGAAATTTTCAGAAACATCATGGTTTATTAAACTAAAAGAATCATTATTTCCCTCCTGCTCTTGATGTTGCCTTGATGGTGTATGTAGGTGGTAGCTAAAAATAACCTGATTAATATTCTCCTCTATGTTGTATTCACTAGCATGTTTAGTGCCTCATTACTAATGAGAATTTGTCAAAAAAATGCAAAATTCTTTGTTTCTGATTGTTGTAATAAGAACACCATTTGAGTTCACATCCTATGAATCTACAAATATGCATATGTAAATACAACTTGCTTGATTTTAAGAACTATAAAGCCAGACAAAGAATAGAGGGTAGAAAATTTCTTTTTCTCCAGCCAAGGCTCACAAAGCATTTTCAGGTCACTGCTAGCTATTAAGTATCCTGATTTGCAGAGCATATCTGAGATTAAGATATCATTTTCAGTTTTACACAGTGCTTTATAGGGAAGTTTTCAATTGATCACAATAACTCAGAAGGCTACATTGCTTACTTTTTAAGTAGAAAAGAGCTTCTTAATAAAGATTTATAGGTTGTACTTCATTTTCTTTCTATTTTTTAGCATATTCTGGTTTTGAGTCTTTTGCTCTTTCTAGTCAGTAGTACTGGAGTTTACCTGTATTTACTAATGGGACTCGAAGTGTGAGTAATCTTAGAGTTAAATGTGACTAGCTACATAGCCCTTGGCTCTGGGCATGAGAGTCACCTGCTCAGTGGCCCATACTTTGGAGCCACTCTGGCCCTTCCTCAGCCACACCCCTCCACTATGAGGTGAGGAGCCTCTGGGGCCTAATGAGCACCCAAAGCCCACAGTGCTCCCTTCCAGAGAAAGCTCCAGGTACTCGGACCCTCAGAATTTTCTGCCCAAATGGTTCTGAGCTTGCTGGTAGGGCTTTTGTAAGGCAAAGACCACGCCATAGGAATGTATAACCCTAAGCCCAAGAATGACCCAAGGGTGCCAACGGTGAGAACAGAGCTTGGATTTGCAGGCTGGAGTATCCTCATACCTATGCCGGAGACCCCTTTCAGTGTGGGACAGAGGTGGAAGAAGGCAGAGTTGTTCTGGCTCTTCTCACATCACCAAGACTCAGTGTGAACTCCAAGGAATCTGGGGATTCTAACTTCGAAACTGGACTTCAAGTCATTTCTAAGCTATACTTATGAAAGGAGGAGGACAGAACATCTTTTACTGAATACTTTGCTAGCTTGATTTATAAGTTGTAAATATTTAGACAAAGTTTTTTGGACTTCATTTGCACTGTCCCTCACAAATGTTAGGAAAGTGCTTTGCACTAGATTCTGTATCCTTCTCTGTTGGGTCTTTTTTATGCTGACTCCAGGTTATTCGTTGTTTTCACCAAACTATTCAGGAAGGGTAATTTTCAGCATCTCTGCTCCTTTAAAAGGGGAACTAATATTCACTGTTTGCCTTATATGGACACTTTGTAGACATTAGCTCATTACATCTTCATAGTAACTCTGTGAGGTGAATGTAGTTTCCATCATATGAGTCAGGAAACTCAAAAAGCAAAGTAACTTGCCTAGGATTTCACAGATAATGACATAGCTACTTGACTTCATCAAGCTCACTACCTCCAGTCCTCTTTTCCCTACACCTCCTGAATTTTAGTAGATATTCTTACTTCCCATTTTAGTAAGAAGGTTGAGGCCAGGTACAGTAAAAGTCCCTAAATTATGTCTTCTTTTGAAAAGTGTCTGTTCATGTCCTTTGCCCACTTTTTAATGGGGTTGTCTTTTTCTTGCAAATTTAAGTTCCTTATAGATGCTGGATATTAGACTTTTGTCAGATCCATAGTGTCTATGTTTCTTCACCTACTCTCTTCCTTTGCTCTATTTGATGAGGTAGACAGCTTCCTTCTCATTATTTAGGTAACTCTTCCATTTCTGACTCAAAGATATCAACTATCTCTTCTCTCTGCTCCCATCTTTAACTTACACTTCTCCACTGGCTTCTTCTCCCTCATAGTCATTCCCAATTCTAAAGGAATTTTGAAAACGTTTTTCTTTGACTTGTTGATGTCTTTTATTACTTTCTTAATTTTCTCCTTCTCTTCAAATCAAATTTCTTGAAACTGAAGTTAATTTTCATTACATCATTATTCATTGATCCTTTATAATCTAGACTATTTTCCCTGGTTCTACAAAAATTGCAAACCAAGGCCCCATGAAAAACTAAGACTTTTTGACGGATAACATATCTAGTAAAATGCATAAAGTGTGCCAATCCTTATTTATTTATCTAATTTTTATTTTAAGTTAAGGGGTATATGTACAGGTTTATTATGTAGGTAAACTTGTGTCATGGAGGTTTGTCGTACAGATTATTTAATCACCCAGGTATTAAACCTAGTACCCATTAGTCATTTTTTCCAATCATCTCCCTCCTGTAACCTCCACCCTCTGACAGGCCTCAGTGTTGTTCCGCTCTATGTGTCCATGTGTTTCATCATGTAGCTCCTACTTATAAGTGAGTATATGTGGTATTCAGTTTTCAGTTCCTCTGTCAGTTTGCTAAGGATAATGGCGTCCCGCTCCATTCATGTCTCTGCAAAGGACATGATCTCATTCCTTCTTAGCTGCATAGTATTTCACAGGGTTTATAGTATTTCATGGGCTATGTGTATCACATTTTTTTAATCTAGTCTACCATTGATGGGCATTTGGGTTGATTCTATGTCTTTGCTATTGTGAATAGTGCTGCAATGGGCATATGTGTGCATGTGTCCTCATAATAGTATGATTTATATTCCTTTGGGTATACACCCAGCAATGGGATTGCTGGGTCATATAGTATTTGTTTTTAGGTCATTGAGGAATTGCCACACTGCTTTCCACAATGGTTGAACGAATTTACACTCCTACTAACAGTGTATAAGCGTTCCTTTTTCTCTGCAACCTCACCAGCCTCTGCTGGTTTTTGACTTTTTAATAGTAGCCATTCTGACTGGTGAGATATGGTATCTCATTGTTGTTTTGATTTACATTTCTCTAATGATTAGTGATGTTGAGCTTTTTTCCATATGGTTGTTGGCCGCATGTATGTCATCTTTTGAAAAGTATCTGTTTAATGTCCTTTCCCCACTTTTTAATGGGGTTTTTTCTTGTAAATTTAAGTTCCTTACAGATGCTGGATATTAGACTTTAGTCAAATGCATAGTTGCAAAATTTTTCTCCCATTCTGTAGGTTGTCTGTTCACTCTGTTGACATTTTCCTTTGCTGAAGTGCAGTAATCTTAAATGAAGTTAGATTATTTTTACATGTATACACCCAGGTAACTACCATGCAGATCAAGACACAAAACATTTCCAACACCCCGTAAAACTCCACTGTGTTTCTTTTCAGAACATATTATCACGACTACCTCCATCCCTGCCTGTCCAGAGGTAACCCCTACTCTGATTTCTATAAACATTGTTTACTTTGGCTTGTTGTTGAACTTTCTATAAATGGAATCCTATACTACATATTTGTTGTGTGTATTCTTTTATATATCTTTTATACTTGATTTACTTCACTCAAAACAATGCATGAGGGGCAACCTGGTTGTAGACTATACCAGAAGTTTTATTTTTATTTTTTTTTCTTTATCACTAATACTATTCCAC
Organism: Theropithecus gelada; assembly: GCF_003255815.1. Taxonomy (NCBI): domain Eukaryota; kingdom Metazoa; phylum Chordata; class Mammalia; order Primates; family Cercopithecidae; genus Theropithecus; species Theropithecus gelada. Next base: position 85,902,546 of record NC_037673.1, on the reverse strand, counting down.
TGTAGGAATATATCACAACTTATTTGTTCTTTTGCCTGTCAGTGGACATTTCAATTGTTTCAGTTTGGGGTTATTATGAATAAAGCTGCAATGATCAGTTTTGTGAAAGTTTTTTGCGGGCACATGCACTTCTCTTGGGTAAATACCTACAACTGAAATTGCTGTGTCATAAGGTAACTGAATGTTTAGCATTAGTAGAGAAAGACAGACAATTTTACAAAGTGGGTGTATCATTTTGTACTGATACCAGCAATTTTGAGAGCTGATTCACATTCTTGCCACCATCTGATATCATTAGTCTTTAATTTTTTTTTTTTTTTTTTTTAAATGAGACTGAGTCTCGCTCTGTCACCCAGGCTGGAGTGCAGTGGCACTATCTCAACTCACTGCAACATTTGCCCCCCAGGCTCAAGTGATTCTCCTGCCTCAGCCTCCCGAGTAGATGGGATTACAGGCACCCACCACCACACCTAGCAAATTTTATTTTTAGTAGAGTTGGGGTTTCACCATGTTGGCCAGGCTGGTATTGAACTCCTGACCTCAAATGATCCGCCCACCTTGGCCTCCTGAAGTGCTGGAATTACAGGCATGAGCAACCTGCACCTGACCTAAAATTTTTTAAATTTAATTTTAGCCATTTTGGTGCCTGCATGACATTATTTATTGTGGTTTTAACTTGTTTTAACTTGTATTTAACTAATTATGTTAAATATTTTCTCATGTGTTTATTGAGGTAGCCACATTTGTGAAGTGCCGTTCAAATATTTTATCCATTATTCTTATAGGATGTTTAGTCTTTTTATAATTGATTTGTAATGCTGTGTCAGGTATGTATATTGTAAATTTTTCCTCCCAGTCTGTGACTTACCTTTTCATTTTTCTACTGGTGTCTTTGATGACCAGAAATGTTTAGTTTTGATAATGTCTAATTTTTCAAGTTTCAATTTCATGATTGGAACTATTTAAGTTCTGTTTAAGAAATTTTGCCTGCCCCAAAGTCATAAAGATATTCCCTGATACGTTCTTTCAGAATCTTTATAGCTTTTTCTTTTACATACAGGTATATGATTATTCTCAAGTAAATTTCTGTGTATGGTACAAGGCAGGAATCAAAGTTCATGTCTTTTTGTATGTGTTATGTCTGGTTGCTACAGCACCATTTATTGTAAAGGTCTTCTTTTTCCCATTGAATTGTACTGTTGCCTTTGTAGTAGATCATATGGACTGTATAAATAGGTCTGTCTATTGATATATTTTTCTCTCTTTGTCTAATGCCATACTCTTTTAATCACTGTGTCCTACTGATTTTGAAAAGCAGAGACCTCTTCTCAGTCCTTACTTCTCATCTTATGTATGGTATTTGAATTAGCCAACAATTCATATTCTTTGTGGGGAAAAACATAGGCATTGAAGTCAGACAGATTTGTCTTTAAAATATAGCTCCATCACCACATAATGGCGATTTAAGATCAACGGCAAGTATGAGAAAAAAAATATCCAGAACTTGGAAATAAGGCCAAGGAATGACTGCATGTCATACTGGAGCATTGCTTAATAGATCTCCCCAATGATTATTTTATTCTCCAGGAGATATACCTTTGTTTGATTTATATGCCATTTATTAGAACTTATAGTGTGTAAAAAGTTAACTCGTAGATTTTTGCCCTACAGAGATGCAAATCATTTTTATCTAGCAGAGAACATAACTCCAAAGGCTATAGTTTATTTTGACCTATAGAACAGTAACTTGTATGACATTGTAATTTAGCAAACTTATTTCAGCTTATAAGTTTAAACATCTTTTGTGACTCGCTATGTATACTCAATTTCCCTAATTTTAAGCCAGCTTTACCATAATGCTTGTTTTCTCATCGAAGAGACAGACATTTGAGACCTATTCATTCCATAATTATATGACAGTCATGTCTTTACATTTTGAAAATTATACTTTGACCATAAGTGAGGAGTTAAATGTTATTCCAAGAAGTTATGTGAATTGTGTGACTGGTGATGTCATTATCCAAGAAAGAGAATATATAAGAATTTTCTTTCTTTCTTTCCTTTTGATACAATGTCTCACTCTGTCACCTAGGCTGGAGCGCAGTGGTATGATGATAGCTCACTGCAACCTCCACCTCCCAGGTTCAAGTGATTCTCCCACCTCAGCCTCCCAACTAGCTGGGACTACAGGCCTGTGCCACCATGCCCGGCTAATTTTTGTATTTTTTGTAGAGACAAGGTTTTGTTTGCCATGTTGCCCAGGCTGGTCTCAAACTCCTGAGCTCAAGCAATCCACCCACCTCAGCCTCCCAAAATTCTGAGATTATAGGTGTGCACCACTGCACCAGGCCATAAGCAGCATTTTTTTTTTTTTTTTTTTTTTTTTTTTGAGACGGAGTCTCGCTCTGTCGCCCAGGCTGGAGTGCAGTGGCCGGATCTCAGCTCACTGCAAGCTCCGCCTCCCGGGTTTACGCCATTCTCCTGCCTCAGCCTCCCCGGTAGCTGGGACTACAGGCGCCCGCCACCTCGCCCGGCTAGTTTTTTGTATTTTTTAGTAGAGATGGGGTTTCACCGGGTTAGCCAGGATGGTCTCGATCTCCTGACCTCGTGATCCGCCCATCTCGGCCTCCCAAAGTGCTGGGATTACAGGCTTGAGCCACCGCGCCCGGCCTTAAGCAGCATTTTTTAAGGAAGGATTTTTGTTTTGGTATATTATGCTCAGAGGTGGAAATGCATGACTCACAGATGAAAATATGGGTTTGAAGAGTGAGAATAGAGGGCTAGAGGTAAAAAAAAAAAAAAAGTTAGAAATTTTGGAGTCATCAGCATGTAGGTGAAATTTAGCAGGTGAGGGTGCCTAGGGATAACATGAAAGTATTAAAGACATAATTGCCAATAAAAAAATTTAGGGAATGGATTTTAAAAAGCCATAGAAGGAAATTAGAAAGGAGTAGTGAAAAGCAGCCATGAGAGCAATTTTAAGGAGTGAGTGGCTAATGTGTAGCTGTGACCCAGGAGACAACTAGGATGGGAATTAGAAAGAAGCAATTGAACTTAGCAATTAACAAGCCTTTGGTAACCTAGTAAAAGCATTTTCAATAGAGAGGTGAGGATGTAAATCAGACTTGCTGTGGGTTGGGAGAAAATGAAATATGAAGAAATGAATGCTATAAATACAGATTAATGTTTTAGGAAGTTTGAATCTAAAACCTAAATCAGATCATAATAAGTCACTGCTTAAAACAACTGGTTGATGGATTTCCATTACACTTGGAATGAAATTTACCCCCTCATAATAGTCTTTTCAGCTCCATATGATGGGGCCTCTGCTTATCAATCTGACTTCTTGTGCCAGTTTGCCACTCTCATTATGCTGCAAACTTACTCAGTTTTCTCTTTTCCTCAAATATACCAACAATTTTCCTATATTTTAGGGACTCTGCCTTTGCCATTTCCTCCTCTTGATAGATTCTTCCTCCAGATCTTTGGCTGGAAGGACAGCTAAGAAGGTGTGCCCCTCAGATTTCCCTTCGAGAACCTGCTGTGAGGAGCAGAGTTGGCACCCTCTAGTGGCCATAACTTGTGATCCACCTTGGCATTCATACTGAGGCTAACTACATCCAGCCAAGGACTGAGCACTATCAATGGGATGGTCAGTGGGGACACCAGAGCTGGGCCATTCTTGCTCAAGGCAGGACTCCTCTGATAGGCAATTTCTGCTTGGGGGCTCCCATTGGCCTGAGACTTTCTCACAACTGTGCTGCACTCTGAAAACTCTTCCTATCCAATGCTCTTTCTTTCCTGCTCTCCTTTCCCAGGTCAGGTGCCAGAACTGCATTGCGGTTTGAAGACTCTCCTGCCTTCTCTTGATTGCCACACCTTTATCCTTCACAGGTGTTTTCTGATCTATTTTAAAACCAATCCTGTCTTGTCATCTAGACCTTGGAGGACCTTAACTGACATAGCTGGCAATCACTTAATATCTCAGCTCAAATGTCACTTTCTCAGAGACTGCAAGTCTATAGTACTCAATCCCTGGTCACCTCCTATGTAATTCCCCTTAGTTTCTTCATAATGGCAAAAACCACAATTACTTTTGCACCAACTCAAAAAGAGATTTAAAGGATATTACAACCAGATAAAATATCTTGTCCCAGATTAGATATTGGTTTGGACAAAACTACTGTAAAAGGTCTTATGGAGACAATTGAGGAAATTTGAATATGAATTAGGAATTAGATGACATAACATTATTTATCATTGTATCCCTATTTTAAAGTATTTTTGTATATTATTTTAAAGTAAATTATAGAGATTTTGGACATTGCACCTCTTAACACAGTTTGCATTTCTAAAAAGAGAACATTTTCATACATGGGCAAAGTATTCTTATAATGCCTGAAAAAAATTAATAATATTTTATTTATATCCCCGAATTCCTAATTCATATTCAAATTTCCTCAATTGTCTCCCTGATGCCTTTTACAGCAGCTTTGTCCAGACTAATATCTAATCTGGGGCAAGACATTTTATCTGGTTGTAATATCCTTTCAATCTTTTTCAATCTAATTTACTGCCTTTTTTCTTGCACTGGCTTACTGAAGGGAATGGCCAGTTCCCAAGGAATGTTTTACTTTCTGGATTCATCTGATTGTTTCCTCTGATTGTTCATCTGATTCATCTGATTGTTTCATCTGATTGTACCTTTAAGATTTTTTTTGAAAGTGGTTCCTCTGTCTCCTATATTTTCATAATCTCAAATTGAGACTCTATGCCCATTAAACAATAACTCTCCATTCTCCCCTTCTTCCAATCCCTGATAATCACCATTCTACTTTCTATCTCTATGAATTGCCCTATTCTAGGTACCTCATATAAGTAGAATCATATTTGTCCTTTTGTATCTGGCTTATTTCATTTAACAATGTTTTCAAAGTTCACCCATGTTGTAGTATATATCAGGATTTCATTACTTTTTAAGGCTGAATAATATTCCACTGTATTTACAGACTATATTTGATTTATCCAATGGACATTTGGGTTGTTTCTACTTTTTGGCTATTATGAATAATGCTGCTACAAATATGGGTAAACAGCTATCTGTTCTAGTCTCTGTTTTCATTTCTTTTGGGTATATACCCAGAAGTGGAATTGTTGAATCATATGAATCACATGTAATTTTTGAGGAGCTGCCATATTGTTTTCCACAGCACCTCTACCATTTTACATTCCCACCTGCAATGCATAGGGTTCCAATTTCTTCACATCCTTGCCAATATTTGCTATTTTCAGATGTTGTTTGTTTCTATACCAGTCATTGTAATGGATGTGAAGCGTTATCTCATCATGATTTTGATTTGCATTTCCCTAGTGATTAGTGATGTTGAATATCTTATCATGTTCATATTGTTCATTCCTGTGTCTTCTTGGAGAAATGTCTATTTGAGTCCTTTGCCTATTTTTGAATTGTTTTTCTGTTGTTCAGTTATAGGAGTTGTTTATACATTCAGAATATCAGCCCTTTATCAGATATACAATTTGCAAATATTTTCTCCCATTCTCCCACGTGGGTTTCTTTTTCACTCTCTTCATAGTATCTTTTGATGCCCAAAAGTTTTTAGCATTGGTGAGGCCCAATTTATTTATTTTCTGTTTTGTTGGTGAAGCTCAATTTATTATTTTCTGTTTTGTTGTTTCGGTGCTTTCCACTGAAGATCTTTCCTAATCCCTTTCTCCAGTTGCCATTGTTCTCTCCAGAGTTAAACACTGGTTATATAGCTTGGTGTGTATTTTATTTATATAAGGATATTTTATTTATATAAAAATGTGCACTTGGGCCAGGTGTGGTGGCTCACGCCTATAGTTCCAGCACTTTGGGAGGCTGAGGCAGGTGGATCACTTGAGGCCAGGAGTTCGAGACCAGCCTGACCAACGTGGTGAAACCCCATCTCTACTAAAAATACAAAAAGTAGCCACGCTTGGTGGCATGGGCTTGTACTCCCAGCTGCTTGGAAGGCTGAGACAGGAGAATTGCTTGAACCTGGGAGGCGGTGGTTGCAGTGAACTGAGATTGCACTGCTGGACTCAAGCCTGGGTGACAGGGCAAGATTCTGTCTCAAAAAAAAAAAAAAAGTACATTTGTGTAGTCAGATCTATCATTATTTATGGGTTCTAATGCTGATAATTATGCTGAGGAAGTCTTTCTGAATTCTAAGATTATGAAACTAAGTATATGTTCTTTTAAGTTTTTTTATAGCTAAACTTTCAACTTGTCTTGATTGTATTTTGATACAAAATCTGAAATGTGGATCTAACTTTATTTTCCTAATGGACTGTAGAATACATTTTGACCAGATGAATTTTTCCTTCTATTCTGCATTTTTATCAAAGTACTTCATGAGTGTGGTTTACTAAATATAGTTCATAAGGGTAAAAGTCACCTGTCTCATTGTTTTCCATTTTCCATTTCAACTGTGAAAGCAGTTGTGGGGACAAAATACAGAATTTAGAAAATTTGCCTGTCATATACCATTTCTGAGTTCCTAAAGATACACTCCAGCAAAGTAAGAGTGAAACATAGTAACAGGATGAAGATGTGAAATATGAGAAATGGTGGGTTTAACCAAGGAACCCAACTATTGTTTGACAGATCTAAAAAGCAACTGGTCTCAGTTGGAATAGGAAATCAGTATCTCATTTCCCATTTCCCAGAGGTAATCCATTTTAAATACTCCAACAGTCTCATCTTTTTAAGAAAATAGACCATTTTTTTGGAGCAGTTTTAGGTTCACAGCAAAATTGAGCAGAAATTTCAGAGCTCACATGTATCCTCTGCCCCTATACTTGTGCAACCTCTCCCCTATTATCAACATCTTGCATGAGAGAGGTATATTTATGGCAACTGATGAACCTATGTTTGAGAGATAGGACTAGCTAGATTTCCTAGGTCGACTAAGAATTCCTAAGCCTAACTGGGGAAGGTGATCGCACCCACCTTCAAACACAGGGCTTTTAACTCAGCTCACTAAAATGCCAATTAGGCTAAAAGCAAGAGGCAAAAAATAGCCAATCATCTATCGCCTGAAGGCACAGGGGAAGGGACAGTGATCAGGATAAAAATCCAGGTGTTCCAGCCGGTAGTGGCTACCCGCTTTGGGTGCCCTCCTGTTGTATGGGAGCTCTGTTTTCACTCTGTTAAATCTTGCAACTGCACACTCTTCTGGTCCATCTTTGTTCTGGCTTGAGGTGAACTTTTGCTCGTCATCCACCATTGCTGATCGCCATCATTGCAGATCTACCGCTGACTTCCACCCCTCTGGATCTGGCAGGGTGTCTACTGTGCTTCTGATCCAGTGAGGTGCCCATTGCTGCTCCTGATTGGGCTAAAGGCTCGCCATTGTTCCTGTGCAGCTAAGTGCCCAGGTTCATCCTAATTGAGCTGAACATTAGTCACTGGGTTCCATGGTTCTCTTCCGTGACCCACAGCTTCTAATAGAGCTATAACACTCACTACACGGCCCTATAACACTCATGAGCCACATGGCCCTATAACACTCACCACATGGCCCAGAGTTCCATTCCTTGGAATCTGTGAGGCCAAGAACCCCAGGTCAGAGAGCAAAAGGCTTGCTGCCATCTTGGGAGTGGCCCGCCACCATCTTGGGGGCTCTAAGAACAAAGACGCGCTGGTAACATTTGGTGGCCTGCATGGGGATTCTCCAAAGCAGTGAGTAATACTGGACCACTTTCACTTGCTATTCTATCCTATTCTTAGAATTGGAGGAAAATACCAGGCACCTATCAGCTGCTGAAAAATGATTAGCATGGCCACTGGACTTAAGACTCAGGTGTGAGGCTTTCTGGGTACAGGCTTTCCAACTATCCCCAACCCTTCTGGGTTGGGAGCATGGTCTGCCTGGAAGCAGCTTCCACTTTCACAATTTTCCTGGGGAAGCCAAGGGCCAGACTAGAGGTAGAAAGCTGTCATCCTGAACTCCCAGCATTGGCTGGTTGAGATCATGGCACAGCCAGAAGTCTCTACTCCACAGTCGCCCATGTGTATGCCCCTACCTCTCCTTCTGACCCATACCTCCTGGGTCCCAACCACCACTTTCTTGAAAGTGTAGCCCCAAAATTCTCCTTACCTCTGAATTTACTTCCTCCAATCCCTGCCTCGTAGGTACTAATGCTTCAGACTTTCACTTCCTCTCCCGAGTATCAGAGCAAGTTGTATCTCCAAAGGGATCTAAGGAAGCTCTACGCTGCATCCTTACGCACCTAGGCTATGAACCCAGGGAGTCTTGCCCCTAGTGTCACTCCCAATTTAGGTATATAGCTCTCGACATGGGCAGTTATGTGGGACCTGTTCCCCACCACCTTTGCCAGGGCCCCAAGTTTGTAAATGGCTAAGAGGATTGCTCTCCCATTGTGTAAGATGCTCTCCTCCCCCATTTTCTACCCCGCTGCAATACAATCTCCAAGCCTCAGCTCTTTGGCCAGGGCCTTAGAACTGATGACCCAGTACTTTAACAACTGGAACTGTGTCTACAACAACATAATAGATCAGGATGAAAGCAAATTGAGTAAATTAAAGGGAGGTGCCTTTTTTTTTTTTTTTTTTGAGACAGAGTCTCGCTCTGTTGCCCAGGCTGGAGTGCAATGGCGCACGTGATCTTGGCTCACTGCAAGCTCCGCCTCCCGCATTCACACCATTCTCCGGCCTCAACCTTCGGAGTAGCTGGGACTAGTGGTACCTGCCACCATGTCTGGCTAATTTTTTGTATTTTTTAAAGTAGAGACAGGGTTTCACCATGTTAGCCAGGATGCTCTCAATCTCCTGACCTTGTGATTCACCCGCCTCAGCCTCCCAAAGTGCTGGGATTACAGGCGTGAGCCACTGTGCCCAGCCAGGGAGGCACGCATATTCCTATAGTGGCAAAGGGGGGCAACGAGTGAATGTCTTTCCACTGTGTTCCCAAAATCCATCTACCAAGAGAGAAAGCAGAGAGAGAGAGAGAAAGAGAGAGAAAAGAGGGGAAAGAGAGAAGGCAGAGAGAGAGAGAGGATAGAAGTAGTAAAGAAAAAACAGTGTACCCTATTCCTTTAAAAGCCAGGGTAAATTTAAAACCTATAATTTATAATTGAAGGTCTTCTCTGTGACCCTGTAACACTCCAATACCACCTGCTTGTCAGTGCAAACAAGGGCATAGCCCGAAATTACTGAGGCCACTCACAACCCATAGCCTTCCTATCAAAAATCCTTAACCCAGGAAGCTGCGGATGGCCCAAATGCATCCAATCTGTAGCGGCAACTGCTTTGATAGCAGAAGAAAGTAGAAAAATAACTTTTAGAGGAAACCTCATTGTGAGCACACCTCACCAGTTCAGAAGTATCCTAAGTAAAAAAAAAAAAAAAAGGCAAAAAAGTAGCTTACTAACTCAAAAATCTAAAAGTATAGAACTATTCTGTTAGAAAAAGATGATTTAATATTAACCACTGAAAATTCCCTTAACCCAGCAAATTTCCTAACAGGGGATTTAAATCTTAATTATCATACAAAGGTCCAACCAAGACCTAAGAGGAACTCTCTTCAGGACAGGACAGTAGATGGTTCCTCCCAGGTGATTGAGGGAGAAAACACAATGGATATTCCGTAATTGATAGGGAAACTCCTGTAAGAGCAGAGTTAGGAAAATTGCCTAATAATTGGTTCAAACGTTCAAATGTGCAAGCTGTTTGCACTCAGCCAAGCCTTAAAGTACTTGCGGAATCAAAAAAACCATCTATACCAATTCTAAGTTAATTTAGACTAAACAAGGTGTTATTAATAGCAAAGAATAATTGAAATCCCAAACTTACAAGGTTTTCAACAAAAGTAAAGTTTGCTAAAAGTTAACAGTGTAACCTGTATTATCCTAACTTCTAATCTTGTGGCCTTACACAGTCTAGTCTACAGACATAAAGGAAGTTCGCTTTGGAAAAAAATGGTTATCATCTTCAAAAAAACTCTATCTCAATCCTGACTCAAAAGGTTATCTGAAGCGAATTTGCGTAAGAATTGTTGTTTATGGGAATGCATCTTGATGGGGCAACTGGGTTGTTATAAAATACTCAGGAACCCAGCCTGGCTCTAGAACTCACCCGTGAGTGCAAAGGCAATGTTGGGCACGCTTGTAAAGGACCACTAGACTCCAGCAGCCCATACCCCTTTCTTTGTGGTCAAGAAGGGTGGGAAAACAGGTGCAGGACTGCTACGTTAGTAAGCGTAACTAATCTGATAAGCAGAGGTCCATGGGTGGTTATGCACCCTGGAAAGGAATAAGCATTAGGACCATAGAGGAAGCTCTAGGACTGATGCTCATGGGAAAATCACTAGGGGTGCTGGCATCCCTACATTCTTTTTTCAGATGGGAAACGTTCCCCTCAAGGCTAAAACGTCCCTAAGATGTATTCTAGAGAATTCAGCCCAGTCAGGGTCCATGTACCTTTTTCCCTCTCAGACTTGAAGCAAATTAAAACAGACCTAGGTAAATTCTCAGATAACCCTGATGGCTATATTGATGTTTTACAAGGGTTAGGACAATCCTTTGATCTGACATGGAGAGCTATTATGTTACTGGTAGATCAGACACTAACCCCAAATGAGAGAAGTGCCACCATAACTGCAGCGCGAGAGTCTGGAGATCTCTGGTGTCTAAGTCAGGTCAGTGATAGGATGACAACAGAGGAATGTGAGCAATTCCCCACAGGCCAGCAGGCAGTTCCCAGTATAGATCCTCACTGGGACACAGAATCAGAACATGGAGACTGGTGCAGCAGACGTTTGCTAACTTGCGTGCTAGAAGGACTAAGGAAAACTTGGAAGAAGCCTATTCAATGATGTCCACTATAACACAGGGAAAGGAAGAAAATCCTACTGCCTTTCTGGAGAGACTAAGGGAGGCATTGAGGAAGCATACCTCTCGGTCACCTGACTCTATTGAAGGCCAACTAACCTTAAAGGATAAGTTTATCACTCAGTCAGCTGCAGACATTGGAAACCTTGGGCCCAGAGAAAAACTTAGAACCCCTATTGAACTTGGCAACCTCGGTTTTTATAATAGAGATCAGGAGGAGCTGGCGGGATGGGACAAATGGAATTGAAAAAAAAAAGCCATTGCTTTAGTTATGACCCTCAGGCAGGCAGACTTTGGAGGCTCTGGAAAAGGGAAAGGCTGGGCAAATTGAATGCCTAATAGATCTTGCTTCCAGTGCAGTCTACAAGGACACTTTAAAAAACACTGTCCAAATAGAAATAAGCCATCCCCTTGTCCATGCCCCTTATGTCAAGGGAAGCACTGGAAGGCCCACTACCCCAGGGGATGAAGGTCCTCTGAGTCAGAAGCCACTAACCAGATGATCCAGCAGCAGGACTGAGGGTGCCTGGGGCAAGCGCCAGCCCATGCCGTCACCCTCACAGAGCCCCAGGTATGCTTGACCATTGAGGGCCAGGAGGTTAACTGTTTCCTGGACACTGGCACAGCCTTTTCAGTCTTACTCTCCTGTCCCGGACAACTGTCCTCCAGATCTGTCACTATCCAAGGGGTCCTAGGACAGGCAGTCACTAGATACTTCTCCCAGCCACTAAGTTGTGACTGGGGAACTTTACTCTTTTCACATGCCTTTCTAATTATGCCTGAAAGCCCACTCCTTTGTTAGGGAAAAACATCCTAGCAAAAGCAGGGGCCATTATACACCTGAACATAAGAGAAGGAACACAGTTGGTTGTCCCCTACGTGAGGAAGGAATTAATCCGGAAGTTGGGCAACAGGACAATATGGACGAGCAAAGAATCCTGTCCCATTCAAGTTAAACTAAAGGATTCTGCCTCCTTTCCCTACCAAAGCCAGTACCTGCTTAGACCTGAGGCCCAACAAGGACTCCAAAAGATTGTTAAGGACCTAAAAGCCCAAAGCCTAGTAAAACCATTCAATAACCTTAATTACACCTACAAAGTTCGTTTTTCCATGCAAAGTAACATTAACAAATTTCAAGGATTAGGGGGACATGGACATTTTTGATGAGTCAGTCATTCTATGCCACACTCTTGTATTTTACATCTACCTTATTTTTGGATTTCATTCTTACTTTTCTGAAGTACATATTTCAGAAAGAGTATATTATAATTGAACTTTCTGAACTCTTTATTATGTACTCACATTTTATTTTTTGTTCTGACAGGAAATAGAGTTCTAAGTTCAAAATAATTTTCAGTTACAATTTTAAAGGTATTATCTTTTGGTATCTAAAGTTTCTGATGAGAAATCTGATACTAGCTCAGTTCTTATTCTTTTATAAAAGGTCAGATTCTTGTGTCTGGAAGCTTTTAGGCCTTTTTATTTTTGATGCTCTGAAATGTCTTCTTTATGTGTCTAGGTGTGTTCTTTTACTATTATTTTGCTCAGTATTAAATGTGTTCTATCAATTTAGAGACCTGTATTTCAGTTCCTTGAAATATCTTTTCAATGTCTGATATTTTTCTCCTCCTCCTCTTGTTGTTCTCTTTCAGAAATTATTAGTCAAATAATGAATTAGTCTTCCATATTTTTTTCCAAAATTCTCCATGTTTTTGTTTGAATACTGCAGGTTCTGTGATATTTTTTCAATTAAATCATCTTGCCATTTTAATTTTTACCTTCATATGTTTATTTTCAACAGACTTTTCTTATTATCTGATGTTCCTTTTTCAGAGTATTTTGTTCTCTAATATTTTCTTGAGTACTTCTTAGGAAGCTTATTATTATTAATTTCTTATTATTTTATTTTGGTTCCTTAGCTGACTCGGAGTCTTCCTGAAATAGTTTTTAGTTTCATCTTTCATGTTGTTGATTTTCACATCTCTGATGGTTTTTCATTCTTCATTCATTTTAAAGACTTGGGCCAGGTGCAGTGGCTCACACTTGTAATCCCAGCACTTCAGGAGGCCAAGACGCAAGGTGGGAGGCTGCTTGAGCCCAGGAGGTTGAGTGAGGTTGCAGTGAGCTATGATCTATGCCCATGTCACTGCACTACAGCCTGGGCAACAGAGAGAACCCCTGTCTCTAAAAAAGGAAAAAAAAAAAGAGTGGAGTTCTAGATAGAGGTAGAGACAAAATACTGGGGAGAGGAATCTGGAGGAATGGAAGTACAGTGGTTTCCTAAAGAGGTTTTAAATTGACATTTTGTATTTAGCCCCCTTCTCATTTCACCTTCTACTGTACAAGAGAACTCCATTCCTGGAGTCTCTCTGGGACTTTGCCAGGCAGATCAACTCTCTGTGAAACATCAGTCACCTCCGGAAAAATTATGGGATGCCACTTCTGTGATCTGTTTCATTCGTCAACAAGTTTCCACATTTCTTTTGATCTTTCCAATAATTTTTGAAATACCTAGTCTGCTGATGGCTCCTCTCCAGGTCACTTCAGCTTAACAAATTTATTGGCTAGGCATGGGAACTAATTCCTGTAATCTCAACACTCTGGGAGCCTGAGGCTGGAGGATCACTTGAGACCAGGAGTTCTAGACCAACCTGGGCAACATAGCAACATAGTGTAAAATTAAAAAAAAATTAGCTGAGCATGATGGCATGCTTCTGTAGTCCTAACTTTTCAGGAGGCTGAGGCGGGAGGATCCTTTAAGCCCAGTTCGAGGTTACAGTGAGCTATGCCACTGTACACCAGCGTGGGTGATAGAGGAACTCTTGCTTTATTATGGCTTTAGGAGGCAGACTAAACACTCATGTCACTACCTTCTCAAAGCAGAAATTTTTATTTACATTTGCTGTCTCTGGAATTTCTGGTCTGATTACCATTGTACCAAATACATTTTACTGTCCCATAGAGGAATTTTTGTATTATTATTCTTTTTCACAGTTTAGTAAGCTATTTTTATGCAACTGTTGTTGGATCTTTGGAATAATTTTGTTCAAGAAAAATGAGAATTTTGATTGCATCAAATTTAGATTTAAATGCGTGTAATCACCTGTCTTATCTTTAGAAATAGATGATCCGACCCCAAATTTCAGCAGAGCAGTTTTCCATCTAGAGATTTGTCTGACTCCTGTGAAGCAAGAAGTGGTTGTCACTAGTTCTCACTAAATATAATAAAAGTGATCCGTGTAAATTCCCTGTCACTCTTAAAAGGATACCCTATTGAAAACATGTTAAAATCTGTTTGCCCAAATTATTTGCTTATAAAACTCACTCTGAGACCAAAAGCATCTCACAAAATTCTAGTGTTTCAGGAATGAGGTTTGAGAAACACTGGTGTTTAAGTATTTTGCCGATCATATTTTAAAAAGTATTTTCTAAACCCACTTTATATCCTAATAGAAAAAGTGTTGCCTATTATTCAGTGCCCTTTTGACACTGAGATGATTTCCTTAACACTATATTTAACACAGATTTATATTTTGAATTATCTTTGCACTTAACAAAAACAACAAAAAACTCAATTTGGTTATAGAGAAATGCTCCTTTAAGACAGTATCAAACTGATTTTGCTAACATCTAGGAATTTTGCATTTAAGTTCACAAATGAACATCAAATATGAGTCAGGCACTGGGGATACAATGGTGAGCAACATGTATAGCCTTCATCATCACTAAGCTTACACTGAGTGACTTTAAATGTTCTTTTAGGATGTTAAAGATTATGGCAGCTTCAAAAATTAAGCTAAGAAGCTCTCCATCATTTTCTATTACTTGAGTTTAAAGCACAAGATTTAGCTCTTATGATTTTTACCCATAAATCTGAGTGGGCTGGAGGCTTTTTATTTGAGGGTACAGAAATTTGGCATCTTTTTTTCAGTCCTGTCTGTAGTTATTGACTTAATTCAGTTTTCCATCTTTTTTGAGTTATGTTTTCCTTGAAAAGTGACTATTTCATTTTCTATTAATATTTATTGGCAGTATAAAATTGTATAAAATATTTTAATAATTTTTAAATCTCCCTTTTGTTAAATTACTAACCTTACTAGTGGCACTATTCCTTTTCTTGTTACATTTCCTGTCTTTGAATTTCACTGGTATTGCCAAAACGCAGCTTTATACCAGACTGTAAGCACTTTATCAATTTGACCAGTTTCCTTTTAAAACGTTGTTCTCAAACTTTACTAATTTCCTCTTCCTAATTTCAATTATACGATTTTGTTCTTCATTTCTAACATCTTCAAATAAATGCCTGGTCTATTTTTATTCTTTCTTATTTAAAATAATATTCTCCTATAGTTTGGTCTGTGTCTTAAAATGTTAACATATAGTTTTTTTCAATATCACTATGTTCTAGTAATTACAATTTCTCTTTCCTTTTAGACTCAAAGGTGATTTAATTTAAAATACGAACAAAATAAAAGTTCCGCTTTTGTTTTTTAGGGGTGCTATCCCTTAGCTAATTTTTAGCTTGTTCTATCATACTATCTTTACTTGTGCAAATTTAGCCCATCCTTGTAGGTCTAACGTTTATGCCAACTCTTTAGGAAGCCTATCTTGTGCTCTCTCCCTTCTTTAAAATTTTATATACATCCCTTAAACATTCTCCGCCTTCAACTCCCATTCTCAGGCTATTTTATTCCCGTTTATGAGATTTGCTGTTTAGCTCAGTATTTTGTGGGTTTTCAAAAGATTCCACTCAATTTACCGAGCACCTATGCACCAGACATTTTATTAGGTACAAGGAAAAGCGTTAAATAGATATACTCATGGCCTTCAAGAAACTGAACCTGGTAAGGGAGACGAATAAGTAGACATCCAAGTGAGCTTTAGGAGACTTGGTTTGGTAGTGAATACAGTCTCACGTGTATTAACAATTTACAGCACCGTAAAATAAGAGACAGAAGCCAACAAATCCGTTTCAAACAGTTCAAAGGAGGAAAAGGAGAGGGAAGGGCGGTTTAGATACAGCTTCACCATAAATAGCCTGATAATCTAACCCTGTGATAATCCAAGTATAGTCACATCACCTGCCTCAGAATCACTTGGAAGGCTTGTGAGGAATACAAACGCAGATTCATACCTACTGAAATTAGAATGGAGAAAGGGGCATTTACGTCTGCATTTTAAACACATTCCCCAGGTACTGAGGCCATCCAAAGTTTTAGAACAGAGCAGAGCCACGCTTGGCAGACCTTGTTCCTCAACTACCGCCTCCTTCTAGCCGGAGGGTGGCCTGCAGCATGTCCCTTCCCTTCCCACCGTCCAAGTTATCTATCCAGTTTTCGAACGTCGGCCCACAGACCGCAGGACAATACGCGAGAGACGAGGAGCTCCCACTACGCAAACCACCACACAGGGATCGGAGGCCGGACCCGCAAAGGATTCGGGGGAAAAGGCATCAGGCCAATCCGAAGGGCGAGAGCGGCCCTAGGAATGGAGGGGCCGGGTGGGTGGCGGGGGGGGGGTGGGGCGAGGAGAGCGAGGTTTTTTTTTTTTTTTCTTGATTGACGTAAAGCGTACCCAATGAAAATAAAATTGGTAAAGCTTCCGCCATAATGGGCAGAACCATAGCGACATTTCAACCAATCCAGCTCAAAAGTGTCTATGTTGTGGGAGGTCCCTGAGGCCGCTGAGGTCGTTCGTGTCTGTTGAACGGTTGTGGGAGTCTTGCTGCTTTGGGTAGGGGGTTAAAATCGTTTCTTGAGAGGAACGACTCTGTCCGAAGAGATAATGAGTTTAGCTCTGAGGTCGGTAATAAGGAGGCGGCAGTGCTCTCCACACCCCGGAGCGGGACCCAGGGAGGGTGTGTGTGGAAGGGAGGCCGTTTGGGGCCGTGGCGAGGCAGGGGATGCTGTTTGGGATGCGGGAAAGGAGCCTAGGGCAGCCTCTCTGGATCACTCACCCTCTGGGCTCCGGTGCCCTGCAGGGAACGAGACTTCCAGTGCATTTCTACTAGGGAGGTTATTTCTGTCAGCGCGTAGGGCTTTGGACTACCAAAAAAATGGGCTTAGTTGCGAGCGAGGAGGAGGGAATGAAATATCGCGAGGCTTCTACTCTGTTGCTCTGAGAGATCAGGCCGCGGAACATCCCTTCATTCAATTCGTATGCCTGGCCAGGGCCCCACCTCGGCTGCTCTGCTGCTGATGCAATCATCCACCTATAAATTTTGGAAATAACAAAAAACTCTTTGCTATTCTCCCAAGTTCCTGCTTTACGGTGTAATTAGAAACCCATTTTAGTGACTAATTGGCAAACTGTCTCTTGGATTTCCTGTTTCTTTCATTTCTTTACCTTTCAGTTCTAACCTCTAACCCTCTGTCTGTTGCCCGCTCCCCCTACGTAGACGTTGTACCGTAAAACTATACATATACTTAGGACACTCTAAAAATGTTCCATGATCTGCTAAGGGATAATCATGGTACCCTTGGATGGGGTCGGGGTGGGTCGGTTCTGGACTTGGCCTCTAAAAGTCTCAGGAAGGAAAAGACTGACCCCAGGAATACCCAAGTTTGTGTCAAGTCAGGTCTCATGAAAGGAAGATCTTCCTCAGCTTTGTCATACTGCATCTACTGGTCACTTCCTAGCTTTTTTTTTTTTTTTTTTTTTTTTTTTTTTTTTTGAGACCAAAAAAACTTTTAAAATATTCTTATATATTTTTTTTTTAAAAAAACCACGCTGTTGATTTTTTATTTTTTACTNATTACTTTAAAGCCAGAAATGTTTTCCTTAAGAGCTGCCCATCTAAATGTGCTCCAAGTTTTCCAATGGAGCCGCAACACTGGTGTAAGAACAAGTTTTGAAACACACAATCTGGTAACACATTAACATGTCAAAACCAGTTGACTGCATCTGGCCTTCTTTTTTTTTTTTTTTTTTTTTTTTTTTTTTTTGTAGCGTTCAGAGACCAAAACGACTTTCAAATGCAGCTAGATACGTATTTTAAATACAGTCAACTGGTTTTGACATGTTAATGTGTTACCAGATTGTGTGTTTCAAAACTTGTTCTTATACCAGTGTTGCGGCTCCATTGGAAAACTTGGAGCACATTTAGATGGGCAGCTCTTAAGGAAAACATTTCTGGCTTTAAAGTAATTTTTGCTTTTTTCTTTAAGCGTTTCCAGAGTTTATGAGAAGTTTAACCTCCAGTTTACATCTTAAGTGAGACAAGACTTATGAAGCACAAATATTGTATACTTTTTTGACATCTAATATTTGTCATATGTTTAGACTCATTAATATTTTGGGTGATTTGTTAATATCAGTGGAGGAAATGACACATAAATTGCCAAACTGTTAGAAACGTGTGATCTAAAAACATTTTGAACCAACAGTCCCAAAATATAAGTTAATTCAGTTGTATTTTTTGTAGTAATTTTATGAACTTAATTATCAGAACTATCAAAAGTAAACCGATATATGGTGATTGTCAGTTATGAATTTTGGTTTCATTTGGAGATTTTTTGGTTTCTTTAACATTCTTGTAGAATAATGTGAGTGTTTTTGTTTTTTTTTGGTTGGAGTTGGAGTTTTAGACATAAAAGTAATGTTGCTTATTCACAGTTCTTGAATAAATAAAAAGCTAGGGAAAGTGGGAATAAATAAAAAGCTGGGAAAAGGAAAAGTTTGGTCCTCATTTCTTTTAATAATCTGTAACACTCTTTAGTTTTGGGAAGTTCATATTTATAGCAATTTAGACTATGGAATAAACAGGGCATTGACTCATAAAGGGAAAGTTCCCCTGTCTTTCTCCAAAGTACTTTCTTTTTTGAAATTTAGAAAATAATTATTGGCTAATTTCTGTTAGTAAAGAGAATTAAAGTGGACTAAGGGCTTTTTCTTTCCATTTCATAGAAGTGAGCTTGTAGTAGACAAAACAAAGAGGAAAAAAAGAAGAGAACTGTCTGAGGAACAGAAACAAGAAATTAAAGATGCTTTTGAACTATTTGATACAGACAAAGATGAAGCAATAGATTATCATGAATTAAAGGTAATGGTATGCTTTAAAATACTTGTTTCTGTGTTGAAATGATTTGCATTTTGACAGTTGCTTTACATTACATTTCTAAGTAATTATTTTAACTAAATTGGTTTTGGAACTATGAAGGCATTTTAAGCATTCATAGTTAGATTCTATAATAATACTGAATAGAACTCCTAACACAGTTTTTAGAAAATCTTTTTCACGTGATAAAACGAATAGCATTTTAAATGTAACAATACATTCCTAGGGAAGGTGCTTATTTTTCACTGACATAATTAAAGGATTTCAAACTGGAATTTAAACTATTCTTACCATATTCTTTTCACTGTTTTTTTGTTTTTGTTTTTGCTTCTTGGTGACTCATACTGTTTTCAGACTGTGGGATTGTTGTCTTTTAATCTTATAATTTGTATTTGTTAGTAACATAGTCTCAATCCACTTTCTGTGGTACAAACAACTTCAGTGCTGTTTGATGTTGACACATGCTAATAGGTAAAAATGTCAACTTTAAGACCTAGAATGTCAAGGTGTAGAGAGGGATTTGTAAATTATTATTTGTCAGGATATAAGGAGAGATTTGGGTTTAGGGTAGAATGGGACTTACTTTCAGCACAGTGGGAAAGATAGTATTTTGAGATTTTTAATAGCCTTAATGGATAGGTGAATGTAAGTGTTTATTTGATAGTTTTAATTTTTGTAATTTCTTAAGGGATTTTTAAGCATTAGAATTCCAAGTAGGGATACGAACTATGCAGTGACAGTATAGAATGTATAAAAACAATTAATACACCTGTAAGTCTAGCTTTCTCAATCTTGCAGTCCTCTTTAGCTCTCTTTTCCCACTGTTTTTGTTTTTGTTTTTTGTTTTTGGTTACCCAGATTTGATCAATTCTTCCTTTATAGTGTCTCTTCCATTAGTAACCATTGACTGTCTTGGTTTCAGACCTTATTTCATACCTGGAGCTTCCTAAATGGTTTGTCTACTTGTAGTTCACCTTGTGCACTACCACTGAATTTAGATAGTTTAAAAAATCTTTCACCATTGCTTATAAATTGTTCGTTGCTCATAAGCCTTTACTATTAATAACTCCTCATTATATACTACTTAAAGTTCAGATACCTTTGCTTTCTACTGAATGTTCTCTACACTTTTGCCACCAACTACTTTTTTCATTTGCTAACTGCTTTCTTCCTCCCAAACTCTTCTAATTCACGTGGAATTCACCTTCTAATTCAGGTGAGCAGTTTATCTCACCTGAACTCTTCTAATTCAGGTGAGGTAAACTGCTCTGTTCGTTGTCCTTGAAACCTATTGTTCATTTCAGTGTTTCTTTTAATACTAGTCATCCTTCCCAAATGCCCTACTGCTCCTCTTCATCTGTTCTTCAAGGAACAACTTGAATCTTTCCAAATAAGACTTATCTAGTCAGTAACATGTTTCCTTCCTTGTTACTAGTAACAAAGTCTCTTTTTTCTCTAAACTCAGGATTCTTCGCCCTATTATTAACCTAATAACTGATCATGGAGATACTGATGATAATTCTTATTTTAATGTTTTATCTCTTCTATCATATAACTTTAATATTTATGCTATGCCTTTTTCTCATTTTGGTTGTTAATCCCGTGATAACAAATAACAGTCAAATTATCTGTGCAGTAAGTTAGTGCATTTTATATAGTAAACACTTGTTGGTTACTTTGTCATATAAAAATGCAATTTATAAATGAAAAAACTTATACATACTTAATTTCAGTAGTGAAGAACAATTACACTGTCACTGCTATTTTAAAGAGGTAAAACATGCAAAAAAGTTATATTTTACTAATGTGTTTTTATCTCTTAAGATGTAAAAACTTAATAATTAGAAATTCTTTTGTAAAGATTGCTTTATAATTTGCTTTTCCCTTTTAATCCAAAAGGTGGCAATGAGAGCCTTGGGGTTTGATGTAAAAAAAGCTGATGTACTGAAGATTCTTAAAGATTATGACAGAGAAGCCACAGGGAAAATCACCTTTGAAGATTTTAATGAAGTTGGTGTGTATTTTAATAGTCTTTGTAATCAGCAGCTGTTAGGAAATTGTCTGATTAATACGACTTTTTAAATTTTAAATTCTCTAGGTTATGGAATTTTCTTATAGAACACTGGTGTATAATGTGACTCTTACTCAGTTTTGTTTGGGTTTTTTTACTTTTTTCATTTTCAAAGAAAAAATATGGCTTTGCTCTGAGATTTATAGTTTTGTCTTCTGTTCTGTTGTGAAGATTCTAACCAAGGAACTACTGTGTAGCTTTTTATGGAAAGATGCTTTTCCAAGTTATTTGTATTTATATTATGTGATAAAACTTGAAGGGTGATCAAAAAATTATTTTTGCTCAGTAAAACAGAAAATTTGATATCCTGCTGTTTGGAAAATGTTTCCCAAGACCTTTCTGGTATGTGATTTTTGCTGGCTAAGTGGGAGAAGAGGGAACTGATAGTAGTTGGTATCTTTGGCCGTAGATGAAATGCATGACTTCAGGTTGACAAAGTTTATGAGAGGCTACATCCTCTGGATGACCTTGATCTTAGTGGATAAAGTCATCTGTTTAGAGGGTAGTAGTAAAGGAGGCAGTGGGCATACTGGAAGCAGGAGAAAACATCCTGGTACCACCAACTGAAGATAATGTGTCATAGGCTTAATATGGCTAAATTTTTGTGTAGTTGATTTTAGTGAATTATTTATAGCATACATAGAGCAGGCTTTTTCAAAATAGAAGAGTCTGGAAGGCAAGGGCGTTACTATTGTCTAGGATATTACCTACAAAATATATAAATATTCAGGTTTATTTCTATTTTTTCCCCCTAAACCAATGGGTCACGATATAAGCACATCATATAAGTATTTTAAGATATTTGGAAACAAATTCTGTTATATACACAAACCCCTTCTTTTAAATATTCATCAAGAAGCAATATGGGAAGCAAAAAGAAATGGCAATTAGTATACGCAGAGAAAATTCAGATTCATGTCATTAGTCAGTTTTTTGAATCCAAACGCTCAAGTCAAAAGCAGTTGAGATGGAAAATAAATGATAAACCTAAGAGAAAAAAAATACAGCACAGAAGATACTCAACTTACGAACTAATATATGACTGTTTAGAGAGGCAACTTGTCTGTTGGGGACATTTTCCTTTTTTCCTCTAATTTGTAGAATTTTTTATTTGAGGAGAGGGAGAGAGCCACCTTTTGTTCTCCCAGAATGGACACTCTCCTAAAGTTTATGATCGTAGTATTCC
This sequence comes from Theropithecus gelada, assembly GCF_003255815.1. Lineage (NCBI taxonomy): Eukaryota > Metazoa > Chordata > Mammalia > Primates > Cercopithecidae > Theropithecus > Theropithecus gelada. The sequence continues at coordinate 85,880,337 of NC_037673.1, read as the reverse complement.
TAGTTTTACCTTAGATTGTTTATTTGTAGAAACAAGATGTTAGGATACAGTGGAAATGATACTATTAGGAAGGAGCTATAATCCAGGTTATGTTTAGTACAGTATAGTGGTTTAGCACTTGGAACCAGATTCTGTTGGTTCATACCTTGGTTTTGCCACTTTATAGCTCTGGAACTTGGTCTTTTTAATACCGTGTGCCTCATTTTCAACTATAAGGTGGGGATCATTGTACTCTCTCATGAGATTCTTCTGAGGATTAAGTTAATAACATGTAAAGTACCTAGAAAAGGGCCTAGCATGTTGTAAGTGCTACTAAGCATTTGTTATTATTATTACTTTAAAAAATTGTCTTTGTTTCAGGGGCTCAAAATAATCATATATGCATCACTGGGACATAAAATAGACTCTGTCTATACTTTTTATTGACTTTTTTTCATAAAGGCTATTGTAAGCACTATATCGTCACTAATAATTTTACAAAATATTTTATTTCATCTTAAATGAATACAATTTTAAAATTGTGATTTTTTATTGGCACTTGGGACCAGAATCCCATGCCACCTCCACTTTTTCCTGACGCCCTATCTGTTCTATGTTATTAACAGAGCAGAAATACTGGGTTCCTTTAGAATAAATAGATGTGGCTAAACTTCAGCTTTGACACTCAAAGATTAACCTTTTGACAGGGTCAACACCTATCTTAGCTATCTTAAGGCTACCTATGGAGAGTACCAGGTGTAAAATAAAAATTTATTACTGTTTGGGAATCAGTCAAGAACTATGTATTTCCCCTTTTGTTGATTAGTTTTAACTAATCACTGACCACAGATTAATATGTTTTGTACTTTGGGACAAATGATTCTAAATCATATATTTGAGTCCTAGTTTTATGAACTACTCAAGGATACTGTTCCACAGATATATCTGGATGAAGTTTGGCAGTTAACTATTATAGATTCTTCCTAGTACTGGAAAAAAGCTTTAAAATATATTTAATGTAAGTTTAGAGTCAAGACATCCTGAGGCTAGTGAGTAACATAGATGTTTTAGGAATTCTGTCTTTAACACCAACATAAGTCAAACGTTTGTACACTATTTTTGACATGTACTACTTATTGCTGATTCAGATTATAATAGTGTATTATTGTCTTCATTTTGCTTATTTAACACTGAATTTTTTGGTATTAGGTACTGTACTGGGGTTGGGAAGAAGACGTAATTAAAAGTTACTACGAGGTTCTTCTTTCAGGGAGTTTACAGTGTACATATAGGTGACAACAGGCTATAGTACTATGTGGTAAATTGTAATTTTGTCTAGGACAGAAGTCAGCAATTATAGCCTTTGGACCAAATTCAGCTGCTGCTTGTACACCACCACACCCATTCTTTTATGCAGCTTTTGTGCTGCTGTGGCAGAGTGAGTAGTGAGAGACTTTATGCCCCTCTACAAAGCCTAAAGTATTTACTGTCTGGCCTTTTACAGGAAAGATTTGTTAATCCCTGATATAGAGGAATTGAAGACTTTGCAGAGGAGATTTTAAATTTAGGCCTTTGGAAACGTGAGTAGGATTTCATTCCAAGATTGCCAGGAAGAGTAGAGAAAAAGCATTCTAGGCTTAGAAAGCAGCAACAACAAAGAATGGTACTAGAAGCATAGCATGTTTGGGAAACTAGATAGTGTTCTGGGCTAGACGATAGGGAAATGGCTGGAAGTGTAGGATTGGGCCAGACTGGTAAAGTCTTGCAAAACTTAAAAGATTTTGAATTTTAGTTAGCAGAGGATCATTCACAATTTTTAAGGGAAGAGGATATGATATATTTGAGAAAGAAAACTGATGAGAGTATTATTGATGATGCATTGGAAGGAAGAGAGACTGCAGACAGAAAATACTATTTTTTATGCTGAGGATGGCAAGCGTGAAAAGAAAATACATTTAAGAATAAAAAAGAGGCTAGGCTTGGTGGCTCATGCCTGTAATCCCAGCACTTTGGGAGGTCAGAGCGGGAGGATTGCTTGCTCACAGGAGTTTGAGACCAGCCGGGGCAACAAAGTGAGATCCTGTCTCTACAAAAAATAAAAAAAAAATTAGCCAGATGTGATGGCACATGCCTGTAGTCCCAGCTGCTTTGGAGGCTGAGGTGGAAAAATTGCTTGAGCCCAGGAGTTGAGGCTGCAGTAAGCTGGGATCATGCCATTGCACTCCAGCCTGGGCAACAGAGCGAGACCTTGTTTCAAAACAATAAAAATAAAAAAAATAGTATTCTCAGTACTATAGGACCTGATTAAGTTTATGGGACTGAAAATGATTTATACTTTTCAAATATGGAATCTGGCTGTAAATGTTGCTGTTGTCTTTTGGTGGGGGTAGAGGAGGCAGCTACAGTTACTGTGGTGGTAGTGGAATGAGTTTGGAGTCCAACATGTCTCACTGGTGTGTTTGGATAGAAATTTCCAAAAGACATTGAGAAATACAGTTAAAGCTGTATTTCTAGCATTACCTACAATGATTTTTAATTTACTTTTGATGTGATGTTTTTGGATTTGCCGTATTCTTAAGTGATTTTTACACATGAAAGGTCTAAGAAAGTGTTTTGAAGAAGTACATTTCTGATAGTATGTGTAATTAAATCATTTGAAAATACAGTTACATGGACAGAAATTTGGAGTTTTGTGAAATAAATGAAACCCACCTTAACTGCCTCTATATCAGTTTACTAATATTTTCATTGAAAATAAATATATTTCTTGTAATTAAATTCTACTTTGTGGAACAAGAATAGAACATGAAGGCATGGAGGAGAATCATTATAAAGTTATATATTAGGTAATGTTTTTGCTGTCCAAAATGATGAGCATTTATAATTCCCAAGAAAAGCTGCGTTTTAAGGAAGAATATTGATAAAAGAATATATAGACACATAGCTCTGAAATAACTAACACAATTAAAGTACCAGTGGGATAAGAATTTATACATCTTGGAGCCCCATCTGTTCCCCAATCACCCTGTTGCTTCTTTAAGTACATTAATACTTTCAGCAAGCTGCTTTTTTGGTTCACCTGTCATGTAAATTATTTAATTGGTGAAGAAAATTTCTTAACACTTTTTTTCCTTGTCCTGCTTTTTTGTTGGGACTAAATTCAAAATAAGTTGAGTATGTGCCATAGAGTTAAGTGTGGTATTTTATTTTGGTGTTATGGCTGTAGATATGCCAGCTCCTTTTTGACTGAATATTTATGAGCTTTGATGATTTGCATACTTACAGTAATATACTTCAATTAGTTACTTGGCAGCCTTTTTGGATAAAATTAATGGATAAAAGGAAACTATTGAAAATATGTATAGATGATATAATAGTCATTTGAATAGGTGATTATTGAACCTAATATAGGTGAAACAGCCACAAAACAATAACTCGTTGGAGATTTTGATTGTATTTTTTTCATTCTGGGTTCTTTAAACATTCCAGTATTTTCCATCTATAAGCAGTTTTTTGTTTTTTTTTTTTTTTTTAATGATTCTGTAACCTTTAACAGGACTGAGTTATTTTTAATAGCATAGTAAAGGCCATAAATACCTTTTCTTGTAGTGGCAGATAGTGTATATAATTACTTCAGAGATATTTATTTAGATATTGTTAGAATTTTATTTAGTAACTTAATTTTTATGCCACAGATTTTTATTTTAATTTTTATTGTGGCTATTGATTGAAGACTGGTAAAATTGAAAATACTTAAGCTTATTACTATGTTGTTATATATGATTATATTTAGTGTATTAAAATACACAATTACCATTGAGGTTTGAAACTACATTTATTTTTAGTTAGTTGTCTGAGAGTGATTTATCCAAACAAAACGGGTAAGCTTTAAGGAGACCTTCTTTCCAGAGGTTTTTTTTTGGGTGGGCTTTCCTGCTATAGTCAGATTTGATCCTATTTACTACTTTCTAAATTTTGGAAAACCAAGAGGTTCTTCTAATCACGAAGGTATTAGTGGAATTTTCATCTGCTCTCTTGAGATTGTGCCTGTGTCTGCGATGGCAGTACTTTTTGTCTTTTGCAGTTTTTCTTGTTTTGAAGTTGGATTAAATTTGAGGAAGAATCAGTGTTAGTATGACATTTAGTTAGCAAGCAGCTTTTATTTAGTTAGCTCCAATTATTTTGTTGGTATGTCTCTCCACAAGTAGATGACACACTCCTTGTGTGCTTGATGTCAGTGGAGCCTAGTACAATTCTTGATTATAGTAGATCTTAAATAAATGGAATAAATGTAGTCTTTTAATTTTGCCTCTGTGTGATATAGTTTTGCTTACTTTTTTAATAAGACAAGTTGCTCATAATAAAAAGGTTAACATTCAAAATATGGATTTGGTTTTTCTAATTTCAGGTTTATCTCGGGGTTTGGGGATCTCATTTGACATTTTATTGTCAGACTAAATTTTGACAGTCACAGCTTTAATTCTCATCTAATATTTAGTTGATATCACAGATGAATGCCTTTGTGACTATGCAGGTTTATTAAAATATATATTTTTTTAAACTGTAGTGACAGACTGGATATTGGAAAGAGATCCCCATGAAGAAATACTCAAGGCATTTAAACTATTTGATGATGATGATTCAGGTAAAATAAGCTTGAGGAATTTGCGACGTGTTGCTAGAGAATTGGGTGAAAACATGAGTGATGAAGAGCTTCGAGCTATGATAGAAGAATTTGACAAAGATGGTGATGGAGAAAGTAAGTTTTAAGTGAAATGTATGTTCCAAGTATTCCTGATGCTACACATGTAATACATTTTTCTAAAAACAAATGACTTGCAAGACTTTTGTAAACTTACCGCTTCTTGTAATGGGCCTTCTGTCTAAATAATTCACATATTCAGTTTAGAATGAAGCAGATCTCTAAAACCAATTACACTTCAAGAAGGTACCTCACTTTTCTCTGAAGGTGAAACATCACCAGAATTTCAGCCTTTCAATAAAATTTCAGTCTTTAATGGCTTCTCCCTCAACCTACATGCTAAGTTCTAAGTTCTATTGATTTTCCCCTTCAAATGTTTTGAATCTGTTTTTATCTTTGGCCACTGTGGCTGTCCTAGTTCAGGCCCTAATTTCTAATTAGGAATGTTATAATGGCCTCATTTATTCTTACCTTGGCTGCCTACTGGGTGCAGTGTCCTGTGTGTTGACTGGTGCTACACAATGAAAAAGGCAGATGTGGTTCCTGCTTTCACTTTGCAGTCTCTTGTAGTGTCCTGATTGCCCTTTAGGCATATAAAAGTCTCTAATCTCTTCTTCAGTCTCTTGGTCTCATTCTTTTCCTAAAATATACATTTGATAATGCCATTTCCTTGTTCAAACACTTGGAACGATTCTTCAGTGCCTACAGAGTAAACTTCAAAGCCTTCTATCATCTGTCCCACCGTGAGTAATTTTATTTCCCAGTGTATTCTTCCACTTTTCTTCTTTAACCCTCACCTCCTATATGTACACATTTTGTCAAAATACTCTATCCTGAAAACACATTTTTATGCTATTCATTTCATCATGCTGTTTCTTAAGAATGCTCTAACTGTTAATTTCTGCCTGCTGAAATGTGATTCATTCTCTCAGGTACGTATTAAACACCATCTTTTTCTCAAAAGCTTCCCATAACACTCTGTGTATGAATCATGAGACTTCCATTGAAGGCCTATAGCATTTAGAGAAACAGATTGTTTTGATACTTTCATACACTTAATATGGAATCTTTTGTCTGGAAACTTAAGTTTTGTTGAGATAAAAACCACTTTATTTGTATGTTAAACTGCTAAAGATTAGACCTTGCTGTTTTTTTGTGAACTTTAGTATTCTTCTGTCTTTGTGACTTTTTCATGCTTTTCGGTATCTAAGAGCAATGAAATTTTAAAAATATTGGGTATATAAAATAATAAACATGGCGAATGTGAAGTTAAAGGTAAATAAGATGTACTACAAGATAGACATAAAGCTGTAATAATGATACAGAAAGAGTCACTTCCCCCCCGCCCACAACATATATAAAATAAAACACAGCACATCTTTTTGAAAAAATGAAAGGAACGTTTTGAAAAGCCAGAATGGATCATCTTTTAAATAATGATGATGTTTGTTAACATTTATTTAGCAGTTACTGTATTGGATATTAGCATGAATTATGTCACTTAATTTCCATAATAACTTGTAAAGTAGATACAATATTATACCTATACATGCGTGTAATAGATGTATATATATATAGATGAGGAAACTAAAGCTTTGAGAGATTAATAGTCTGTCCCAGGTTATCACAAAGCTAATACTGTACATGGTAGAGTCAGAACTCAAAATCAGATCTCCATAATGGCAAAGAATGTGCTTTTAAATATAATATTGTATTGCCTCTTGGGCTATGAAGTAAAATATTAACTAGACTTCTATGTTTATGGAGTTTTAAAAATTACATACTATTATAGGAAGCAGTGTATTAGCAACATACTCAGTTGGAACTTTGAATTCTAAGATTTGCTTTTCCCCTTCAAAGCCAGATGGTCTCTAAGGTACTTAATCTACTTAGTTCTCTAAAATTCCTATTGTTAGCAACTTATAATAAGATTTGCTTTATGAAATGGTTGATTTATGAAAAATTTTGTTAAGGCAATATAAAAGGAAACAAAGTGTCATATTTTCTTGATTCAATAAATGTTTTACCAAATGCTTATTTTAAGCTAGGCATTGTGGTAGATTTATTAGATATAGGAACTTGATTTAAGATATTAATAGAGAAGGTTATAAAACCAAATGTACAGAGGTATAGAAGATTGTTTTTTAACTGCCTACAAGACTCTCTGATAGTAAAGTAGCTAGTTTAATTTCCTGAGCCACTTTCTAATTTGTACTTTTTGGGGTTTAAGTACTATGTTTTTAGGTATGAATCATGGAATTCAGTTGTCCCTTGATAAGCACAGGAGATTGGTTCCAAGTCGCTTAAGGATGACAAAATCTATGGTGCTCAAGTCCCTTGTATAAAATGGCATAGTATTTGCATATAACTTTCACATATCCTCCTGTATACCTTAAATCATCTCTAGATTACTTATAATACCCAATACAATGTAAATGCTATGTAAATAGTTATACTTTATTTTATTTGTATTTTTTTTTTTTTTGAGACGGAGTCTCGCTCTGTCGCCCAAGCTGGAGTGCAGTGGCCGGATCTCAGCTCACTGCAAGCTCCGCCGCCCGAGTTTACGCCATTCTCCTGCCTCAGCCTCCCGAGTAGCTGGGACTACAGGCGCCTGCCACCTCGCCCGGCTAGTTTTTTGTATTTTTTAGTAGAGACGGGGTTTCACCGTGTTAGCCAGGATGGTCTTGATCTCCTGACCTCGTGATCCGCCCGTCTCGGCCTCCCAAAGTGCTGGGATTACAGGCTTGAGCCACCGCGCCTGGCCTATTTGTATTTTTTTATTGTATTATTTTCCCAAATATTTTTCATTGCAGTTGGTTTAATCTGCAGATGTGAGGAACTTGTGGTTACAGAAGACTGAATGTAGTTTTAAATACGTTTGAAATGCTATTATAATTTAAAGTTTTTATGTATAAACAATATAAAAATTAAGTGTTTTGTGGTTTTCAAACTTCTATATAAAGCTTAAAATGTGCAGTTTGAGTATTGAAATTTTACAGATCAAGAAAAAGTTCTAGATCTTTAAGTAACAAGTACTTTTTGGATTTTGAATATTTTAATCATGGCTGTATTACACTGTTAAAATGATTTGTAATCAAATCATTCTAAGACTGTTTTATATTTTTTCTCTTAATACAGTTCTTAAGAACATACTCTTGCTTCCTATTTGGTCTAGATGTCTCAGTCTAAATCGGGGGTTCTTCAGTGAAGGTGCACACTGGCTGAATGGATTAATAATTTTATATATTTGAGCTTTATTTATTGGAAACAGAGAGAGATCATAGCTTTCCTAAGATATGCAGACATGGCTATTTAACTGCAAAGGTTAAAGATCACTACTTCAATTTGTAAGATTCTTGAAAGTAGTTTGAGAGTATTATAGATTTTGTATTACGTTCTTACTATGTCTGTCATAGTGTTTTATAGATGTTAAACACTGATTGCATGGATTCGTAGTTCCCTGTCAGCTTCTGGAGGGTGCATTTTTCCTAACTCGTAGCTTATTTCTGTGAGGCATACACTATTCTCTTTCTTGACTGTATTTCTGATGGTATTCTCCCACCCCAGCTCCCTTTCTACATCCTTTCCAAATTCTGTATTTTTATTTTAGAGCCCAAGTAATGACTTACCTTTACCTGAATTTTTCTCATTAGTAATAATTTTTACCATTGTAAAGGATTTTTTTCAACACTGATTTAGTCTTTATTTTAATAATAAATAGTATTTTGTGTTATAAAACATTTGTTCTGTTTCAAGTATAAAAACTGACTAACATAGTTATCGAAACTGGTTTTCTATGTGGTTTCTAGAACCAGTGCAGTATATATTCTTTCCATTCCCTGTGACCATGTTTTATCTCCTCAACATTTTTTAATTGGCTAATTTTTTCTAACTATTCATTATGAATATTCTCAAACGTAGAGAAAAATTGTCAGACTACTACAGTGAACACCATTGTACCTTCTGCCTAGATTCAATAATTAGTATTTTACCGCATTTGCTTTATCTGTCGTGTGTATGTTTTTTTCTCAATCATTTGAAAATAAATTTCATATATTAAGAACTCAATCCTTTAGGCCAGGCACCATGACCCATGCCTGTAATCCCAGCACCTTGGGAGGCCGAGGCAGGTGGATTGCTTGAGCCCAGGAGTTCAAGACCAGCCTTGGCAACATGGTGAAACCTCGTCTCTACCAAAAACACAAAAGTTAGCCAGTCTTATAAATAAATAAATTAATTAATTAATTAAATTTTAATAATAAAACAGAAAAAAGCTTGATCCTTTAATATTTTAGCATATCCATCTACTAAGAACAAGGATATATCTTTCATAAAGTTATGATACCAATGTTACACTTCAGAAAGTTAACAATAATTTTATAATATCATATAGTATCTTTCTTATTTCAGTTTTAATGTGTACCAGAATAGGAAGCCTGGTGTCTGTTTTGATATATTACACAACACTTATTGTGGTGTTAGCATTCACTAGCCACTTAAAAATGTTTGATTCAATGGAGTATTTTCATATAATACCTTCTATGGTAAATAAGAGTTAAACAATCTAAAACATCATCTCATAGTTCAGTGTTTTGAGATGAAGGAAATGAGATGCAGAACTGTTCTGTGCAGAGCTATGACTAGAAACCAGGTCTTAATGTCTCTGTAGTTTTCTTTTGGCATTATCGAAATTATCATTCATAACTTGTGTCTTGCTTAGGTATGTATTAAGTCTTAGGGCTAAATGCTAAATACTTAGAAGTATCTTCTGAACATTTTTCTTAATTGATATGTGTGCATATATTGGGTTTTCAAAATTATATTCAATAAGATTATCTGATTTCTTATTTCTAGGTTGCTGTCTTAAACATTATGTTTTATAAATTGGAGATTCTTACTATATTTATAATTTTGGCAAACTAAATATTAGTCCTTATCCATGATTATTTTCTGCATTTACATCTATATAGTTGCTGGATTACCTTGGCGATTAAGATTAAATCTGTAATCTTTTCAAATTGCCATTTTTATTGATACTTTTGAGGTATGGTGACCTGGTTTTAATTATTCTTTAACATAGGCTTTTAAGCATATAAAAGTTCAAAAAATAATAATTTCTTATTTTTATAATTTTAATATATTTTCATTCTTTAGAAATCTAATTTACATGCATGATATGTTCAAGCTTACTTGTAAAGGAAGGATTTGCTAAATGAACTAGTAGAATAAAGATTATAAAGAAGATTGTTTAAAGAACTTTGAAATGTCAAGCATTTAAAATGTTTTAGCAAGTATATACAAATATGACTGTGATTGACTTTTTTGGTAACATTATCTTTTCCCCAGTTAATATTATAGAATGCTAATTTATAATGTTTATCACATTATATGTACTTTTGCATTCAAGAAGTTACATTTAATAAACATGTTCCACTGCCTAACGAAGTAAAAGCAAAAAGCCATGTCTTGATGTAACAATTTTGCATAATGTAAAATTTTTTAAATATTTAGTGTAAAATGGTAGTCCTGGACTCTGAAAAAATAAAATGTTTATATTTCTGACTGTTTCATTTTCTTTCTTACCACAGTAAACCAAGAGGAGTTCATTGCTATTATGACTGGTGACATTTAAAGAATTACAAGGATAAACACTAAGAATGTTGCAGTTATCATCTTATATTCTATTTTTGTGCCTGGAGCCATTTGAAAAAAACCAGCTTAGTTCTTTTATCCAAAAGGACCAAAAATAAGCATCTTATGTATTTGTATTTTACTACTGTTAAGTTTCTTTGTATGAAGTATGTTGTTAGTACTCAGATAGTTTAGCTTTGTATTTATAATAGAGCTTTTATATAAAGTTTTTAAAAATTGAATATGTGATATGTGTTCTTTGAAGATTTTTTAATTTAACATTAATAGTCACTTTTATTTTGGTGCACACGTTTTCCAGACTTTCATTAATAAAATACTTATTTTATTAGTATTTTAAAGTTTGGTAAATTTGTTTTTATTCCTAGTATCTGTTAACCCTCAAGAGTGTATTTCTTAAATCTCCTCTTTATAATTTTACTAGTTTCTGAAACAAAAATTGAAATACAAATAGCAATAGAATGGCACATTTTTCCTTTACCTAACATTTCATCAATTTTGACAGTCTATATTTTAATACAAGGTGACTCAATATAAGCCTAATTCCTTTTTTAAGAGTCCTGTCTTTGAGTTTAGAGGGAATAAGTATTGTCTAGATAGACCCATTTATCCTTGTGTATTATGTTTCTTAACTCTTTTGGTATCAATGTAAGTATGAAAGTTAATTTTTTTCTGAATATTTCCTCAAATGAATTGAATGAATACAATTTGAATTCTCTAACTTCTTGACTAAGTGAGAGATTTAAATTTTGGAATTTTGATTTGTTAAGATAATTATCATTCAATTAAATGTCACAGTGGTGAAAATAGAAAGCTGTAAGCCACAGAAATAATTTAAGTCTATGTTTAACCTATATAAAGGAACAGTCTGTGATTCACCAGGAAATAGTAGAGACAGACTTTCCAAGCATTGGTGGGCTCTTCTGCCTTGTAGAAGTGTATGTTAGGGGGAAACAAGTGGTTATGGAGATGGATCATAGGAAAAATAGTACCTATATGGATCCTTCACTCATAATCTAGTACTTGGTGTTATGGGCTGTCCCAGGAAGGGAATTGAGTTGTCTATTTCAGCAATCTTTCTTTAGAATTCTTGTTTTAAATTTTAAGTTTAAAGTACAGTATAATTTGAGGCACTTTAAATGTGAGCCTTTTAAGAGTATTACATTAAGGGCTGTCCACTAGAAATTTAACACAAAATCAGTAGGGAACACTACAGCAGTAGTGACATTTCAAACAGTTATCTAGAAAGCAAGTATATATTAGGTCATTCTTGTATTGCTATGAAGAAATACCCAAGACTGTGTATTTTATAAAGAAAAGTGACTTAATTGGCTTACGGTTCTGCAGGCTTTACAGGAAGCATGGTGCTAGCATCTGCTTCTGGGGAGGCCTCAGGAAGCTTACAATCATGGTAGAGGCAAAGGGGGAGCAGGTACATCCCGTGGTGAAAACCAGAGTGAGCAAGTAAGAGAAATACCAAGCACTTTTAAACCACCAGATCTCATGAGAACTCACTATTGTGAGGACATCTAATCACCTCCCACCAGGCGTCACCTCTAGTACTGGGGATTACAATTCAACATGATATTTGGGTGGGGATAGATACACAAACTATATCAGCAAGTTAACTAGAGTAAAACTTAATTTTGAATACAAATTCAATGGTCACAGTCATAACAACATTCAGGGCAACAGACCTTGAAATTAAAACATTTTTATCGCATTTACTGATGAGTTGCCTCTGTCTTGATCATGAAATATATTGATTTCCAGGAAAGTGAAAAATAAAACAGTAAAAGTAAATCTACTTTTGCGAGTCTTCTATGACTTTATTGGAATAGTGAAGCTATTTTTTGCCACTTTATAGATATTTTGTCTTTTTTCTTTTTGGGGGGGGTACAGAGTCTCATTCTGTCCCCCAGGTTGGAGTGCCATGGCGTGATCTTGGCTCACTGCAACCTCCGCCTCTTGGGTTCAAGCAATTCTCCTGCCTCAGCCTCCCAGGTAGCTGGGATTACAGGCGCCTGCCACCACACCCAGCTAATTTTTGTATTTTTAGTAGAGGTGGAGTTTCACCATGTTGGCCAGGCTGGTTTTGAACTTCTGACCTCGAGTGATCTGCCCGCCTCAGCCTCCCAAAGTGCTGAGATTACAGGTGTGAGCCACCCCACCCGGCCGTCTTTTTTCTTAGTATACTTCTCCTTGGGATACTAGCACCTTTGTTTCTTCTCTTACTGTGGGTTAGAAAGAGTGCTCATCTGGGCTCTTCATGTTTGTGGAAGACTTGCCTTACGGTAGGATATGAATTATTGTTGTTTCTTCTAGTATTCATAATCAGTAACTGTAGAGTGGAAAGGAAAAAATACTGGCTAGTGCAGTTGACTGTATGAAGAGTGATTTTTTTCTGTTAAAAGAGGGAAGTAGGTATTTGTCATATTTATCCTTATGATCCTACTTACTATGCAGTGGCATTTCATGATGTGAGAAAGTTGTTACCTACTAAACTTGCTTAGTGCATTGCTACTCTGGTTTCCTGGTGAGCTTTGATGCTAGTCACTGGAAATAAAATCTCTTAGGGATTTAATAGTGATGTGTTTTTTAAAGATCGTTTACAATGTTCTGATGACCAATGTGAAAAAGAAAAAATAATTTAAAAAACCACGATGTGTAACGTATTACAATTTTAACAGTGTAATATAAGGAATGGGTTACATTGGTACTGGAGAACCAAAACAAAAGCAGAAAGGACACATAACTTCAGGTGGCAGCTACCACCCCTAGGCCTAGAGGACCGAGATAGAGGTTGTGGTTACTAGACACTTTGGGGAGAACTTCAGCAGAGCAGGGACTCAGACATCTGAGGAGGGGCCACTGGTAAGTGGTAGTAGTGTAGATAGGGAATGATGAGGCTGGTATGGGGAATGCTGAGAAAAGCTGGAGACGAACTAAGTGTTGCTACTGGAATGAAGAGCTGTTGCTCTGGGAATGCTGGCAGGAATAACAAGCAAACAGGAAACAGCAAGATTCCCTCTCCTGCCTTTATGTCTTTATCTTCTAGTGCTGCTATTAGTGGAGCCTAACAAAAATTCAGGTGGCAAGGGAGAAACGTAGTTTTCATAGTCCTAGCCCTAGTATTACACAGTTTGAGTATAGAATAGTGGTTTGGAGTTGTGGGGAGAAAAAGTAGTTCAATAACTAGCACAGCTAATTATGTATTTTATTATCTGAACCAGGTTACTTTTGAGAACGAAGGAGCTAGAGGGTAGGGGGGAGCTATTATTTACACTAGGATAACAGATGTAAACCAGAACTGTCCTAGGCAAATCATATGATTGATCTCTGGGAATAGTAACCACTGTTATTTTAGAGAAGTTACACATTTTAATCTTAATAACCTTTTGGGGTAGATACTGTAGGATTGCCTTTTACAAACATTTGGAGGGTTTAAATAACATGTTGAAAGTAACAGGTTGTAACTTAATTGGAATATGATCCCAAGTTTTTTTACTCTAGAGCCCACTCATAACTGATGCTGTCTTCTTAACAATGACTTTTATGTACTCTCTCAAGATGTAATACATCACACCTTTAGAACCACAAAACATGAAAGAGAATTTGAGCTTCAGAGCTCAGCTGAAAAACATTTGTGAAACATGTTTGTTTAAGTTAGCATGGCATTATATTATGTGTTATTCCATGTAAGTTAGTGTTTTGTGTCAGACCTCTGGAAGCTTATAACCTTAGGTAATTATACAGTCATGGAGACAACATATTGAAAGAATAAATCAGTTTGGAAAAGAAATACATTAAAAATAGTGTTAAGCAAATACTTATTGAGAAAGTACACATTATTGAGTAGTGAAGACTTGCAAACGATTTTCATTTTGAGGGTAAAATTTAGGGAAACATTTTATCACTTAATTTTTGTGGAGAAGATTTTATTTTAGGGACTGTTTAAAATGAAAGGAACTTTAGATTTAGAAGTATGGTTGATAGAAGGTTGTGTGGGTGGTCTTAAGCATTAAGCCAAAGAGGAGGTGGGAGCAAGGTTTGTGGACCTGAAGCTGGTAGTCTTAAGGCAAAGTTCTTGTAGATCTCAGTTGAGGTGCATTGGTTGGAGGAGAGGGGTGGTCAGTAAAGGTGATTTTAATATTAGAATTGTGCAGAATTTGGGTTGTAAGCAGTAAATCTCAGAATGAAATATGGTAGCCTACTGGATGAGAGCTTAGTTGCATCTTGGAGTTCTTAGAATAGATTTTCAGTTGGAATAGGTAATTTGTTTACCTTTCCTGATTCTGAATTCAGAATATACTGTAGTTAAACCATGCATTGAAAACTTCATCCTAGATGCTATGAAAAATTGCCAAATGAAATCTAAAATAAAACCATCTGAACTTTATGATTGTATGTTAAAAGTTACCTTTCTGAGGTATACTCTAAATACTAGGTGTTTTTATTAATAATTTTATCTAATTGTCTACAGAAATCCAAATTATCTCTTTCATGAGAACTTTGGAAACCTATATGTCTTGTGCTATTCTGAGACTATGTAAAATATATTTTCATTATATAATGATTTTAGGAATATTACTGACATTTTATAGAATCAAACAGCAGCAGGGTTACCTCCATTTTATACTTAATTAAGAATATTTTCAAATAGGTTTTCTTTATTCTACAATAAAATAAGTAAGAGATACTTAATAGAATCCCTGGAGTCCAACATTTCTGATTTTAATATGCTTGTAACATTTGCTAACACACCACTGTGCTCTGAAAAGGGCGATCCTTTTCACTGTATGGTATTACCTAGACTGCCTATCTCCAGGGTCTTCCAAAAGGTCCGTGTATGTTTGACAGCACAGAGACATGTACTGTTGTAGAGCATAAATTCTAGAGACTTATTGATGGAAGCCTATTTCTGATACGAAGCTTTTTAAAGACCACTCAATATACATAAACTAAATGTTAAGTGACAAAAATATTTTCAAATTATATTTCCTACCATTTAGGACCTCCTTAAATTTAACAGCAGGTTAAAGGTTTGGGGTTGGCTTATTATTTTTTAAGAAAATATACATTTTGATTGTTTTGAAAGTTTATACATTTAAGGTTCCTGCCAAACAGGTAGATATAACCATACTTTAAGCTAGATTACATTTTCCTTTTCCTATTAAGATTAAAAATGTTCTATTAAATCTGAGTAGCTGGCCAAAACTGAGCTTTTCAGGAGACTCTCTATACCGGTCTTGCTGGGAAATAATTGTTGCTAATCTAAGTCCTAAGGGATAGTGGGATGTTTTTCAACACTGGCAATAAAAACAAAATAACTCTTTCAAAGAGGGAGAAGCAAGATTTGGATTCTAAGAATTTTCCTTGTGAAAGAAAACTTTGTTTATATCTAATTGGTTGATTTCACTATTGTAGAAAGATACAAGAAAAACAAAACTGGAGAAGATTTTTAAAAACTAGAAAATTAATCTACTGTATTTCATATGGTTTGGGGAAAAATTAAATGAAATTATGTTTGTGAAAGTGTTTTGTGAATTGCGAAGTTATATTAAAATTAATTGTTATAGTTACACTTCTTGTGTAGTTTGAATTATTGGCCTGTGGGCCCAAGTGCCTATAGTTCTACAATCTGATCCTGGAAGTTCTAGGGTCTTCAGCTGTTGGTTGTACCCAGACCTAGGTAGCTAGGATATTGCTTGGGGGTAAATTCTAAACTCAGATTAGTTTCTTTGGAGTATTCATAAACAGGTGAGCAAGGCAGTGTTCAGTCCATTTGGAGGAAATATATTCTTAGGGAGCATGGATAAATTATATGCTATTAACATTTGGTTGAAATCAGCTTAAAAATCATGGTTTCTATTTCTACCTAAGTTATATTGAAGTCAATGGTTTTTAAAACATTGTTTTCAAAATGCTAAACTTGATTGCTGGCAGCTTTTAGGGTCTAAGGAGTTAATTCTTGTGAAAAAGAGAAAAGGCAAATCTTTTTAAAAGAGTTCTTAGTTTCTATTTTATTTATACTTTATGTAACATCTTTTTTTTTCCCAAAAAAGGATTGTAGCAGACTTCTCCAATACAAATTCAGTAAGATTATTAAATTAGAAATAATAGATCACAAACTATATAGAAATAAGAAGAGACAAATGCAGTCAACTTCAGTTATTTGGGGTCAGATGGAGGAGTGTTCAGATTAACCATATTAAACATAGCAGAGACCTGGACAAGGCTTATCTCCCAATCAAGTAATTGCTGCATTTTACCACTTTTGCTCTCACCTTCTCCCCCTTGTCTCCCACAAGATTAGAGAAGTGCTGAGTTAACTGAGAAGCCTGTTTGGTTAAAGTAGGAATGAGAACCCAAAGGAGCCCTTCCCACCACTACAGGGGAAGGAAAATGCTAAGACATCTGCTGTACTTTAATATTGTTAGTCTACAGACCAGTCAAATTGCTCCTGTATAATCAAGAAATTTGTTCTAGGAACCCCGGATGAAATAAAAGGTGAGTGAGGGCCTAGAGGTAAAGGAGAGCTTGATTTAGAATACAGCTTACAGTATGGATGTAGAAGTTTTCTGAAGTGTAAATTAATTACATACTCCTTATCAGTTCAATGACATACTCCATATACTACTTACTGAAAAAAAAAATCAAGAAACATGAAATTAAAGAGATTAAGATTGCTGTAGTGTTTGACCATCTGAAAACATTGCTCAGGATTCTGATGAATTAAGTGTTGAGGAATACACCATCCATATCAATAGCTGCTTAGTTGTTCGTAAGCCTCAGGGAAGCCAGAGATTTAGGGCTAATGCAGGGGAAACTTATGGGAGTCACAGGGAAATGGTGAGCGGCAGTGGGACACTGATGCCAGAGAAATGACCCATGGAGTGGTTATTGACCTATAGGTTCAAGTGATTTGCAACTCTATAATTAGATCTTGGATGTTCTGGGATCTCCAGGACCTCAACAGTGTGGGAAACAGTTAAAAAAAGATAGTATCATCTAAATTTCAGTTTTTGCCCCAGGCTGACACTGCTGGAACTTTCCTTTTCAAGAGGGTATGGAATGAAATCTGGGTTCCATATTGTTCCAAGGTGATTAGGCTTCTGGGTGGGCATCCACTGGTGGAACTGACTGGGAACACGTGGTTCTGGTTTCTCTTCAAGAACTCCTGCTTTATTCATGCATAGAAGTTGGCACACTTTTTCCTTCCATTACATGTCACTTGTTAAGGTATCATCTCATGTAAACCAACAATGAAAGGTGTATCTCTTCATACTTCCATATGGTAATTTTCTTGTGAGTCTTCAATGAACGACGATTGTTCTTTCCCAATTAAGGAGCCATTTGCCTTGTATACATGAATATATATAGACAAATAAGAGGAATTATTAACTAGATTCTTATAATCTATAAGTGTGATTTTTAAAAGCTTCATTATTTTGCATATTTAATTTTATTAGTCTCTATCAGCTAAGACTTTATGTTTTGGGGAATGTTCTTTTTAGGCAGAATCGTTTAATTCCTGCAATTATGAATGTTACTAGGTACGAATTCATCTGTAGAAGGGATGACAGTCAATCCACAGGCCTTCTAAACTTCTTTATTCATTTCTTCAAGGAAGAATGGGACTTAATTACTCAAATTAGGATAGTGACTTGGAAAAAGAAAAATAGGACAAAATATATTTTCAATATCCAGCAGGGGGACCTATTGCTGCAACAAAAAAAATGAATCTGAGGAAGAACATTTGTTTTACACAACACTTCCATGATGTTAGAGTTTTATTTTTTTTTAAGTGTATACACCTGTTTGAAAAAAGTGCTTTTTTAGATTCCACGTAATGGTATTTCTCATGGTATAATTTTATTTTTACATTATATATAGTAATTAAAATATAAAAATAAAGAAATAAAAGATGAGGTTTTCTTGATTTGTTAGGCTTTTTTTTTTAAGTAGAGTAACTATTAAGTGAAAATATAAATTCAGTCTTTATTTGAGAAGAATTTCTGTTTAATATATCTACATGATTACCTACAGAAAGCAGGAAAAACTCTTTTTCATGAAAACATATCTTTCTAAATTTTGCTAATTCAGTATATCTTATTCCCTACTCCACTGGCTTTGTCTAGGATTTAAAGGCTTACAGTTTTTATGAAACATTTTCGTACCATACTATTTATAATTACAAAATAGGTAAGTTCTATAATCACAAAGTTAGTAAATCTATCCTTTTGCCTCACGTCTAGTTGTGAGGACATTCTATTTTGTGCTTTCAGATTATGCATGCTTTCTTAGTATCAGATGCTATTTTATTTATTTATAGTCATATATATCTCGAAATTCCTTATTTTTTATTGTTCAAATATTCTCTTTCTGAGAGCTGTATAATTTTCTAAATTCTAGATGTTTTTATCTGACTCATATGACTACCTCCTTTCTGAGTTCATTGATTAGAAGTGATTTATATTAATGGGTGTCAGTGGTGAACAAAGTTTACAAACATTGTGGGACAGATATTACCATGTCCATTGTTCAGATCAGGAAATTGATGCTGAGAATGATTACATTACTCGGCTAATGTAGTGTTTTCTACCATATGATTCTAAACCCAATATTATTAAACACAGTTAATTTTAACACATCTCAGATACGAGCAAGCTATTGTTCCTAACATACTTTCTCAACCTAGACCAGACTAGTGAACTCACAATTTGAGTGTTAATGGGCCTTCTATCCCAGACATGTTCTTCTGCATGATAAATTCCTTGTTCCACATAACTTGTTTGGATAATTTTCCTTGTCCTGAATAAACACTAAAATATGTAATACAATACTTTAGATGTAGCAAGAGATTTTTTAATATATATACTGCAGTTATACATTTGGCCAAGCAAGGTGTAATAATGCCTTTGAACTTTTGGTTACATGCACACACACACACAGATACATAAATACACACACTACTTTTTTCTCCAAATAAAATTATTAACTCTATATTATGAAGAACTGAATAAAGTTCAATCATAATGAAATAAAAATTTATATTAGACGTATGAAATCACTCATACTAATGAAATGCAAAATTAAAGTACACTGAGGTACCACTTTTACTTATTCAATTATTTTTGTAATATACTCTGTTAAATGCAAGGAGGAAGGGAAATAAACCAGAATCCATCCACTGCTGGCATTACAAACTGGTACAACTCCCACGGAGGGCAATTGGTAACATTATGAATGCCTACACCACTTGATCTAACAGATCTCTTGGAATTTAGCTTATGGATATACTTGTATACATGCAAAATTGTTTATGTTTAAGACTATTCATTACAGGTTTTTTATAGTAAAAATTGGAAACAAATCAAATGTCCCTTGATAGGAGGCTGATTAATTGGAATACTATACAGCTGTTAAAAAGAATGAGAAAGAGGTCTATACTGATATGCAAAGAGTTTCAAGCAATATTAGATGAAAATGGCAAAATGCAGAACAGTCTTATAATAATCTATTTGTGTAAAAAGGGAGCAATAAGAATATATATTTATATTTCATCTTATGTACATAAAGAAACTCTTGAAGAACACATAGAGAACTAATAAAAGTGATTACCTGCTTGGGATTGGAGGCAAAGAGGCAACTGATGGCTGACAGACAGGGGTGGGAAAGACACTTATTTTCTTTTGGTAGAATATTCTACCAGTATTTTAAAAAGTATGTGTGTGTGAAAATGAGAGAGAGGGAAAGAGAAAATGTATAAGTCGAGTTCAAGTAGACACATATACTTTTACTCCCTAAGATGACAGTAAAGGGCTATTTTTTAAAAGGTACATACCCGCAAGGACAAAAAGAATGGAGGAGAAAGAAATAGCAAAAATTTTGGAAGCTTGAAGGCAGATGAATGAATAATATTGACTCAGCAAACCTAGAAAGCCAGATTCTTTTTTGCTGATGTGGGAAAAGCTGAGAAACTTTTACACTGCAGAATATCCAGAAGGTTCAGGAATTGGCATTTCCAGGTACCTCTGAAAATGAGATTGAAAATGGAGCTAAAAATAGGAAGATTGGTTGAAAGCTTCCTTAAGAGGCCATTAAATAAATCCCCAATTGCACAGGTGGGCAACTTCCTTTACCCAACTTGATGGGGTTTGTCTCCAAAGCAGATAAAACAAAACTTCTCTGGATTGAGATGTATCAAGAAGAGTAGTGGTGGTAGGATGGGGTGTTGGGGAGGTTGGGGGAGCAATAACTTGTGGAAAAAAAGGGATTAATTGAACATTTGCATACTGAATATTCAGATCTCTCTCTGTAATCTTTCTTTCTCCACTCAGCTCTCAGAGTGTCCACAATATAGTTGAGGCAAAAGGTGCTTCTTTGGGAAATCTGACTGGTCAAGAGAAAAGACAACTGAAGGACCAATGAAATGACCAGCCAGAACCCCCTATAGTATAGATCACAGTTGACAGGCTCCACGTTGCACTCAGAGCTGTCAGATAACTTTTTAGTAATTCACAAAAAGTTAAAACTCACCAAGTAAGTGAGGAAAGCTTTATTTTAAAATTTTTCTTTTTGAGGCAGAGTCTTGCTCTGCTGCCCAGGCTGGAGTGCCGTAGAGTGATCTCACTGCAACCTCTACCTCCTGAGTTCAAGCAATTCCTGTGCCTCAGCCTCCCCAGGAGCTGGTATTACAGGCATGCACCACCATGGCTGGCTAATATTTGTATTTTTAGTAGAGACGAGGTTTCACCATGTTGGCCAGGCTGATCTCAAACTCCTGGTCTGAAATGATCCCCCTGCCTTGGCCTTCCAAAGTGCTAGGATTACAGGCATGAGCAACTGTGCCTGGCCATGAAGAAAGCTTTTAATACAAAAGTTAAAGACTGTAGTGGAGGGGTCACAGCTGAATGGCGAAAAAAAGTGCTACCTTGCCCGAGGTTACATCCTCTCCTCAGAAGCAGCCCATATTCAAAGGCTGGTCTGTTAGGATGGACCTTAACCCAATCTGACTGTTGCCCTTGTAAGAAAAGGAGATTAGTCCTGAATTGCAATGAGTACAGAGGGAGGCACCACAGATGCCTGAGCACAAAGAAAAGACTGTATGAGGACATAGTGAGGGAACCATCGCCAAGCCAATGAGAGAGGCTGCGGGATAAACCAAACCTGAGAACACGTTGATCTAGGACTTCCAGCTTCCAGAACTGTGAGAAAATAAACTTCTGTTGTTTAAGCCACTCAGTCTATGGTATTTTGTTATGGCAGCTCTTGAAATCTAATACAGTATTAAATTGTGGAAAGATCTGGAAATGAATACCAAAAGATTAAATTTTAAAAACTGAAACAGGTTGCTTCTGGGAAGCAGAATATAAGGGCAGGGAAAGAGGTTATCGTTGTTGTTGTTGTTGTTTTAATAAAAAGTTTATAAAACTTGACTCATTAAACTATGTTTGTTTGTTTGTTTATTTATTTATTTTGAGACAGGATCTCATTCTGTCCCTCAGACCGAAGTGCAGTAGCACAAACACAGCTCACTGCAGCCTTGACTTCCTGCATTCAAATGATTCTCCCGCCTCAGTCTCCTGAGTAGCTGAGACCACAGGTGTGCTCCACCATGCCCAGCTAATTTTTTGATTATTTGTAGAAACAGGGTCTTACTTTGTTGCCCAGGCTGGTTTTAAACTCTTGGGCTCAAGTGATCCGCACGCCTTTGCCTCCCTAAGTGCTGGGATTACAGGCGTGAGCCACTGTGACCAGCCTAAACTATGTATATTTATAATGTTGATAAAAACACAAACCAAAAAGGTAGTGTCTGATAAATGAGAATTATTTTTTGTCTCTTTCATCTGGATAGTGAAGTTTCTTCAGGTGAGACTCTCAAGCACTCTGGACATTTGGGGGCTCTATAGAGGATGCCATCGATAGGGACTAATGGCATATTGGGCACTTTCTATAAATGCAGGCTACATTTAGTCTAGCTTATTAATATCCTGGTAGCTACTTGAGACTCATTGTTCATGGACAGGAACCCGGATTCACCAGTAACTCTCATAGCCAAGCCACCTCTGAAAAAAACTGTGATGTAATTCCACACCTCTCTCATATCATCTGACAAGAAATGTTTTACATTTGCTATGGAAGTAGTATTTTTATATTATATTTCAATATATTTTCCTTTATCTGACCTCTGTCTTATCTCCCTGTGGCCCTCTCAACATTTTTACCTCAGGGAAGTTAGTATACTTTTGGCTGCAAGCCACAGAAAGTCAACTAGAAGTGTTTACTCATAAGTAAATATTATCTCACGTGAAAAGAAACCTTGAGGTGGGTGGTTCTAGGTAGGGTGTCTAGCTCAGTGACTCAATGACATTATTAAGGACCAGGTGTTTTTCTGGAGTCTTGGCTGCCATCCTTAGAGTGCTGGCTACTCTCCTCATAGCTGCAAGATGACTGCAGCAGTCGCAGGCCTTGGTCCTCATAAACAATATCCAAAGGCCGCGTGGGAGAAGAGGTCATTTGTCTTCATGTCTCTCTTTAAGAAAGTGTCAGAGGCATTTGAACCAGAGTGAATCCATCTTGAATACGGGCTGCTGGGCCGCATTCCCAGTAGGTTAGGCATTCTAAGTCACAGGATGAGATAGGAGGTCAGCACAAGATTCAGGTCATAAAGACCTTGCTGATAAAACAGGTTGCAGTAAACAAGCCAGCCAAAACCCACAGAAACCAAGATGGCAATGAAAGTGACCTCTGGTTGTCCTCACTGCTACACTCCCCCCAGCACCTTGAGAGTTTACAAATGCCATGGCAATATCAGGAAGTTACCCTATATGGTCTAAAAAGGGGAGACATGAATAATTCATGCCTTTTTTAGCATATAATCAAGAAATAACCATAAAAATGGGCAACCCTATAATCACAGCAGTTTGGGAGACTGAGGCGGGAGAATCACCTGAGGTCAAGAGTTCAAGACCAGCCTGGCCAACATGGTGAAACCCTGTCTCTACCAAAAATACAAAAGTTAGCTAGGCATGGTGGCATGTGCCTGTAATCCCAGCTATTCAGGAGGCTGAGGCACAAGAATTGCTTGAACCCGGGAGGTGAGGGTTGCAGTGAGCCAAGATCACGCCACTGCACTCCAGCCTGGGCGACAGAGCAAGACTCTGTCTAAAAAAAAAAAAAAAAAAAAAAATTGGGGCGACCAGCAGCCCTCGGGGCTGCTCTGTCTGTGCAGTCTTTTATTCCTTTACTTTCTTAATAAACTTGCGTTAACTTTAATCAATGGATTCGCCTCAAATTTCTTTCTTGCTCGAGATCCAAGAACCCTCTTTTGGTGTCTGAATCAGGACCCCTTGCCGGAACAAAAGAAACACTTTTCCAGAAGCCCCCGTCATGCTTCTCCTCATATCCCAGTGGCCATAATTATACCACATGCCATTCCTAAACCAACTAGCCAGAGAAATTAAATTGCCATGCTTGGCTTAATCTGAATTGTATTTTACTCTCTGAAATTGAGGAGGGGCTCAGGCTCCCCTAAACACACCTCTGATCCATACTTGAACAAAGTCAGGATTACGTCAGTAGAGAATGTGGAGGAGAAGGGGAAAATGCCATGGAATAGGGAAGAAGAAATAGAAGTTTTTAGAGACAGTTCTGGTCAGATAGGAAGGGAAAGTAAAAAATTATTTTACTGGGAGAAGAGAGAGAAGGGGAGGGGTCAGAGATGAGTGTCCTGCCTGGCTCCCTACTTAAGGTTTAAGCCTGGGGAGGAGCATTGTAGGGAGGGATTGAGGAGGATAGAAACACCTGAATTTCAAGTGATGGGATCCTTAGTCCTAGTTTTTTGAGACATAGCCCGGGAAGTTGCAAGTCTTTCAGAGAAGTCCAGAAATTGGAATGAAACCACATCCAATCATGCCACTGAGTAGAGGATAAGATGTTTGAAGGATGGGGATAGGTGAATGGGTCTGGCCTAGGGTTCAGGTTCTATATAATTCAAAGTTTATACAAAAGGTGGATTTTATGCCTAGAGGATATGGCAGAGGCCAGGGGCTCTCTGGGTTACATTCAAACAAATTCACAAAATCTGTGGCACCACATGGGAGCATCTGTACTGCCACTGCCTGAGGATTCAAGGCTTACACCCTGCCCCATTCTCTCAGGAAGGCGAAAGGGGAAAAGAAAGTGAAAATAGTCCTGGGAGGGACTTTGAACTTTGCAGTGACTGAATATTTACAGTTTTAAATGCAAAGAGACTGAATGCATTTAATTGGCAAGTTTCTGTATCTATTGATTTGGAGCTCCAGAGTAAGAGATCAGTTAGGAAGAATATGACCTTTTTTTTTCACCTCAAAGTATACAGCTTCTGGCCTTGCTATAGTGTACATGTTTCAGTATTATCTACCTTTTTCACTTTTTGAGGGAACATTGTGGGAAGATGGAAAAGGAAAGAAAGACTGTGAAGGTGGAGGTGCAGGAGGCCCTCCTGAGAAGTGGCTAAAACTAGATTTCCAAGTGTCCAGAGAACATCAAACACGTAAAAATAATGTAAAATGGTTTAGCTAACCACTTTTTCTCTAAAACATTAATACAGTTAATAAAATATATTTTAGTATAAATAAACCAAGTATAAACTCATTCAACTGGGTTTTTAAAAATGCATGCATTAAAATGTTTTTTTTTTTTTTTAAATTAAAGATAACCATGATTCAGTACAGAAACAAGCTACCAGGTTACTTATATTTATTTTGTTTGCGTTATGTTTTCTTTTTACTACATATGTTTAACCAGGTGGAAAACAACAGAAAATTTCCATTTTAAAAAATAAATATAACCTGGTCAGGAATCAAATTTACATTCTAATTGCATTATAATAAATCAGGAATGTTTATGGTCACATCTCTCACCCAGTTAAAACTCAACACATGTATAACAATAATAACAAAATTTGTTGGCCAAAATGTTGTAATAGCTACTAAAAATACATGAATAAATTTTAACACCCAGACAGGAAACAACAGACATACAGTGTGTATTTGAGGCACATGTATCATTTGAACAGGTGCCAGAGTTATGTAGCTAAAGATTAAAGTGTGATTTAGAGATATATTCCACTCTGTATGCATGTACATCGCCTCCATTAGCATTAATAGAATTTACATGCACATAGTTAGAGGAGAGAATTGAAATTTGTTGAAAGGCAAAGGAGGAATGATTTTTAACTTTGCCTATAATTCCAGGAGCGTGGGACTGTATTATTAAAAGCTCTGTGAAAGGCCTTAATTTAGGAACTGAGATATAGAAGTTCTATATCAAACTACTACATGTATACTTTGTCTATTATTAGAGAAGAGTGAACCAGGAAAGTTGAAGGATTTGTCAAAGATTGTTCTGGGATTATGGTCCTGTGTAGAAATGGGAAGCTACATATGCATTTCGGATGTGGATTAATTTGAGAAATATGAGCAGTATTTAATCTGCAACAAAATGTAGTTGATGTTATTGTAGCCACTAGCAAGCATGCACACACCCCTAGGCATGGGCATACACACAGTTACTTATACTACTTATACTTATCTATAAGCATCTATTCCCTACCCAGGCTTTAGGAAACTACAATTATTTCTAGCCTATTGAATGTACTTCTTTTTCTTACTGCCAGATTATCAAATAAATTGTTGAATCTTGAAGTCCCAAGAGAAGCTTTTGGGGAATTGCGGGGAAAAGTAAGTTTGTGTCCTCCCCTCAGTGACCTCCCGGGAAATATTTCCTATTAAACATAGCAATTCCTTTAGTGAGTATTAGGAAGAAATAAATCAGCTAAATAATGAATCAGACCAAGATGGCGACAAGCGATAGACTTAACTTCCTGTGGGAATGATTGTATTTGAAAGTGCTATTTATTTTGTAAAGCCCTTGGGTAATGTATTAATTCATTAATTTAGTACATTCTCAGTGAGTGTCTACTATATGTTCATCACTTTTCTGGTTCTACTGACCCAGAGGCAAATAAGACAAAGTTCCTAAACTCATGGATTTTGCAAGTGGGCAATATCCATTAAGAACTTTAAAAATGTCCATACTTGGCAGGGCATGGTAGCTTACACCTGTAATCCTAGCACTTTGGGAGACTGAGGTGGGCTGATCACTTGAGGCCAGGAGTTTGAGACCAGTCTGGCCAACATGGCAAAAGCTCATTGCTACAAAAAAAAAAAAAAAAAAAAAAAAAAAATTAGTTGGGTGTGGTGACGTACACTTGTAATCCCAGCTATTTGGGAGGCTGACACACAAGAATCACTTGAACCTGGGAGGCAGAAGTTGCAGTGAGCAAGATCATGCCACTGAACTCCAGCCTGGGCAACAGAGGAAGTCTTTCTCAAAAAAAGAAAAAAAAATCCATACTTTTTGACTTAGTTATTTTTTTTATTAATTTAATCTTAGAAATACATATAAAGATTTATATACATAAATTCCCATTGCATCATTATGGTTTTTTTGCATACTGAAGAAAAACCATAATCTTTTTTTTTTGTTTTTTTTTTTGTTTTTGAGATGGAGTTTCGCTCCTGTTGCCCAGGCTAGAGTGCAGTTATGTGATATCAGTTTGCTGCAACCTCTACTTCCCGGGTTCAAGTGATTCTCTTGCCTCAGGCCTCCCGAGTAGTTGGGATTACAGATGCCCACCACCACACCTGGCTAATTTTTTGTATTTTTAGTAGAGACGGGGTTTTATCATACTGGCCAGGTTGGTCTTGAACTCCAGATCTCTGGTAATCCACTCACCTCAGCCTCCCTAAGTGCAGGTATTACAGGTGTGAGCCAACATGCTCAGCCAGAAAAACTATAATCTTAAATGCACAACAGAATGGCATGTATCAAATGCCTAGACATTTTTACATGCACAGTTTACTTTTGAAAAATGTAGATTTGAACTTTGTCCACTTATATGAGTAATTTTAAAGTAAATATACTGGAAAATGTTTTGGACATTTGTGACAGTTTAAAAAACTCCTCCTGCACTCCAGCCTGGGCGACAGAGCGAGACTCCGTCTCAAAAAAAAAAAAAAACAAAAAAACCAAAAAAACTCCTAGACCAACCACACCGCCTAGAAATATAAAAATATTAGAAAAAGTAAGATATGCCATGAATGCATAAAATACATGTAAACACTAGTCTGTTTTATTATTAATGGCCAAAAAATACACACTAATCTATTATAGAAAGTTAAAATGTATCAGAACCTATGCACACAGAGTGTGTGTGGTGCCATTCACAATTGAAAGAAATGTAAACAAATATAAAGATGCAGTATTAAATCATAACTGTATACAATGAACTATAATAATATTGTACTACTATTAATAATATTTTAGCCCCCATCCTTTGGTATTGTGGTGAGCTGAAGTGCTGCAAGTGTCTGCTTAAAATGCTATGTGACACCAATCATCTCCACGTGAGCAGTACCTCTCTCCAGTAAGTTGCTTATTGAAGTAAAAAGTTATCACTTGTGATCCTTGTGTATTTTTCATCATATTTTCTGCACTACTGTAAACTTTGGATAACATCGTGGGACCCATATGAAGTACCACTAGTGATGCTGCAGGTGCTCCCAAGAAGCCAAGAAAAATCATGATATTACAAGAGAAAGTTGAATTGCTTAAAGTGTGCCATAGATAGAGGTCTGCAGCCGCAGTTGTGTACCATTTCAAGATAAATGAGTCCAGCATAAGCACCACTATAATAAATGAAAAGGAAATTCATGAAGCTGTTATTACAGCTAGGTTAGCAAGTGTGAAAACTTTTCACTTATTGTGAAATACCTTTTTATGTAGTATTGACAATGCAACTTTTATGTGATTATAGGATTGCTATAAGAAAGGCCCATCTATAGACTCTAATATGATTTGAGAGAAAGCAAGGTCCTTATATGACAACAGAAAGCAAAAGGCAAGTGAAGAATCTACAACTACAGAATTTAAAGCCAGCAAAGGATGGTTTGATAATTTTGAAAGAGGTTTGGCTTAAAAAATGTCAAGATAAGAGGAGAAGTAGCTTCTGCTGACCAAGAGACAGGATACAAATTCCCAGGTGCATTAAGAAAATCAATGAGGAGAAAGTTTATCTGCCTGAATAAGTTTTTAATACAGATAAAAGTGCCTTATTTTGGGGTAAAAATGACATAAAGAACACCCATTAGTAAGGAAGAGAAACAAGTACCGAAATGTAAGGCAGGAAGAGATAGGCTAACTCTACTCTTGTGTAAATGCAATTGGGTTTAAGATGAGGACTGCCCTTAGTTATAAAGCTGCTAACTTCCAAGCCTTGAAGAGGAAGTTAAAAAACAGCTGGAAATCTTTTGATTGTAGAACAAGAAGACCTGGACAACAAGAACACCATTTTTAGAACTGATTCCATCAATGCTTTGCTCCTGAAGTCCGGAAGTACCTTGACAGTAAGGGACTGCCTTTTGAAGTTCTTTTGATATTGGACAATGCCCCTGGCCACCCAGAACCCTATGGGTTCAACATCAACTGTGCTAAAGTGGTCCACTTTCCTCCAAACACAGTGTCTCTAATTCAGGCTCTAAATCGGGGGTGATAAGGACCTGTAAGGCTCATTATATGCAATACTCTGTGGAAACCATTTTCAAGGCTTTGGGAAAGAACACTGATAAAGAGGACATTATGAAAGTCTGGAAGGATTACACCACTGAAGATGCCATTGTTGCTATAGAAAAAGCTGTGAAAACCATCAAGCCTGAAACATTAAGTTCCTGCTGGAGAAAACCGTGTCCAGATGTTGTGCATGACTTCACAAGACTTATGACAGAGTCCATCAAGGAAATCATGAAAGAGATCATGGATATGGCAAAATAGGTCAAGAATGAAGGGTTTTAAGATAGGGATCTTGGAGAAATTCAAGAGCTAGTAGACATCACATCAGAGGAATTAACAGGAGATGATTTGATGAAGATAAGTGCTTCCAGACCAGTGCCAGATGATGAGGCAGAAGATGTGGAAGAAGCAGTGCCAGAAAACAAATCGATGTTAAACAATTTGGCAGAAGGGTACAAATGATTCAAGACTACTTTTAATTTCATTAATGACATGAATTCTTCGATGATACAGACATTGAAACTAAAGTAAATGGTGGAAGAAGGATTGGTACTGTATAAAAACATTTTTAGAGAAATGAAAAAGCAAAACATCAGACAGAAATTACGATGTATTTCTATACATTTACACCAAATGTGTCTACCTCTCCTGCTTCTTCTTCCACCTTCTCCACCTTTTCTGCCTCTACCATCCATGAGACTGTAAGACGAACCTTTCTCTTTCTCCTCCTCCTCAGTCAACTCTATGTGAAGATGACAATCCAAGTCCATTTAATGAATAGTAAATATTTTTCTCTTCCCTATGATTTTCTTTATAATATTTTCTTTTATCTGCTTACTTTATCATAAGAATACAGTATATGATACATATAACATATAAAACATGTGTCAATTGAGTATAAGTTACTGGGAAGGCTTCCAGTCAACATTAGGCTATCAGTAGCTAAGATTTTGGGGAGTGATATAGTTTGGATATTTTTCCCTGCACAAATCTCATGTTGAATTTTAATTCCCCACTGCTGGAGGTGGCACCTAGTGGGAGGTGTTTAGATCATGGGGGAGGATCCCTCATGGCTTGGTGCTGCCTTTGTGATAGTGAGTTCTTGCGAGATCTGGTCACTTAAAAGTGACCTCTCCCTGCCCCTCGCTCCTACTTTCATCATGTGAAATACCTGCTCCTGCTGCACCTTCTGCCATGATTGAAGGCTCCCTGAGGTTTCACCAGAAGCTGAGCAGATGCCAGCATCATGCTTCCTTCAAAGCCTGTAGATCTGTGAGCCAATTAAACTTCTTTTCTTTATAAATTACCTAGTCTCAGCTATTTCTTTATAGCAATGCAAGAAGGGCCTAATACAGGGAGTCAAAAGTTACACATGAATTTTCCAACTGCATGGGAAATAGGTACTCCAAACCCCTTGCGTCTTTCAAGGGTCAACTGTATTTGGAAACTCTCTGTAATAAGAAATGGATATATCTAGGTAGTGAAATCTGAATTATTTTTGTCTTGTAGCTTTTCTGCCCTTTCTGAAATTTCTGATCACACAAAGCTTTTTAAAATTAAAAATGTTTTTCTGGTGGTTTTAATCTAAAAATGTAAAGTGGGTAGACTGACTGTAGAAGATATTTGTGAAGAGCAAGAGCTCACTATATCTCTTGCCTATACAAATTGTCTTCCCCTGATTTCTGAGAGGTTGCCAGTTCCTGTGCCAGAATACCTGACTGGATTCTTCCATATCATAAGAAGCTAGCTCAAAGTGTTTTAGGTGCCGAATATGTTTGGGCTAGAATTGAGTCTTAAGTGAGGAGAGACTAGAGAGAAAGAGCAGGAGCATTTTCCTACTTCTCACTGAGAAATGTAAATTGTCAGGTGCTCAAATGCAAAACCTGTCATTATGTATTCACAAGTATTCCATTCCTCTTCCAGGAATGTGGAAGGGTTTAACTCCTACCCCCTCTGAAGTTAGGTGGACTATGTCACATGTTTTGGCTAATAAAATGTAAGCAGAAGTGCTTTGTGTCAACCAGAGGTGGGAGTGAGTGTGAAGAGTCTGTGTGTAGTCTATTAAGTTTCCTTGCTGTGATCATCATGAATCTATGTGTTAAAATGGAGCTTTCACAGCCTTGATTTCTTAGTGACTTAGGATTGAAATCTCCTGTGATTCACCTTTAATATTTAGCATGGAGATAATTAAATTGGTTGTGTTAAAGTGCTATGTTTTAGAGGTTGTTTATCATCACATTATAGTCTAATTTTGTTGGATCAAAAAAAGCAAAAAATTAAAAAAAAGTTAAAAAAGCAAAAATTATGATTTTTAGATAGCATAACTACAGACTTCCATTCACAAATCATTCACTGAATAGTTGGTCTTTAGGTAAATAGTTTGATTTATTTTTTAATGTGAAAGGTTATCATACAGTGGTGAGTTAGGAAGAGACGCTAATCTTTAAAATCTCAGACATCAAATAGTTTAAACTTTCAATATCCACCCCTTCTAGAGTAGCAAGTGCCTAAGTTTTAACGCCAGCATTCTATGTGGGCCTTATTGTCACATGCAGTTCACAAGACAATAGAAGTTGCTTCAGCAACTTCTATACTCAGAACTACCAATAGAGGCATGGAGAACAGTCTGAACACTTTTGCGCCACAGTCACAAAAGCCATCTACAGATAGGGCCATTGCTTTACATATGGTCGGTAGATAAAGGATCTTTGAAACATTGACCTTGGAGAATGGAGAATACTTAGTGTTTTTATTTACTTATTTCTTTACTTATTTTTATTAAACTAATTAATTCATTTATGTTAACTAGAAGTTTCCAAGTATGATTCTGTGACTCATGGTTTACCTACTATCCTATTGTATTTCAGGTAAATTGTCACAAACTGCAAAGACTATTCTTTGTTAATTTGTAAAGCATCTATTACTAAGGAATGCCATGCTCTTATAAAAAGGATAATTATGAAGCAATTTTCTAAGATTGGACACACTTTCCTTGATATGTCTGATTTACTGTTTTTCTCTGCAGTCTGATTTTTTTCCATGTATAATATGATTTGGCTGTGTCCTCACTCAAATCTCATCTTGAATTGTAACTCCTACAATTTCCGTGTGTCTTGGGAGAAACCTGGTGAGAGGTGATTGAATTATGGGGGTGGGTCTTTCCTGTGCTCTTCTCATGAAAGTGAATGACTCTCATAAGCTCTGATGGTTTTAAAAATGGGGGTTGCCCTGCACAAGCTCTCTCTCTTCCCTGCTGCCATGTAAGACGTGCCTTTCATCTTCTTCCATGATGGTGAGGCCTCTCCAGCCACATGGAACTGTAAATCCATCAAACCTCTTTCTTTTGTAAATTGCCCAGTCTCAGGTATGTCTTTATCAGCAGCATGGAAATGGACTAATACATTAAATTGGTAACAGGAATTGCATGTTGCTGAAAAAATACCCAAAAATGTGGAAGCGACTTTGGAACTGGGTAACAGGCAGAGGTTGAAACAGTCTCAGAGGTTCAGAAGAAGACAAGAAAATGTGGGAAAGTTTAGAATTTCCTAGAGACTTGTTGAATGGCTTTGCCCAAAATGTTGATAGCAATATGAACAATAAAGTCCAGGCTGAGGTGGTCACAGATGAAAATGAGGAACTTATTGGGAACTGGAGCAAAGATGACCCTTGTTATGTTTTAGCAAAGAGACTGGTGGCATTTTGCCCCTGCTATAGACACATGTGGAACTTTGAAGTTGAGAGAGATGTTTTAGGGTATCTGGCAGAAGAAATTTCTAAGCAGCAAAGCATTCAAAAGGTGACTTGGGTGCTGTTAAAGGCATTCCATTTTATAAGGGAAGAAGAGCATAAAAGTTTGGAAAATTTGCAGCCCAACAATGTGATCAAAAGAAAATCCCATTTTGTGCAGAGAAATTCAAACTGGCTGCAGAAATTTGCATAAGTAATGAGGAGCCAAATGTTAATCCCCAGGACAATGGGAAAATGTCTCTAGGGCATGTTAGAGACCTTTGCAGCAGCCCCTTTCATCACAGGACTGGAGGTTTAGGAGGGAAAAATGGTTTCATGGACTGGGCCCAGGGTCCCTCTGCTGTGTATGGTCTAGAGCCCTGCATCCAGTTGCTTACAGCTCAGGCCATTGCTTCAGAGGTTGCAAGCCCCAAGCCTTGGTGGTGGCTTACATGTGGTGTTGGTCCTGTGGGTGCACAGAAGACAAGAATTGAGGTTTGGGAACCTTGCCTAGATTTCAGAGGATTTATGGAAACACTTGGATGTCCAGGTAGAAGTTTGCTGCAGGCGCAGGGCCCCCATGGAAAACCTCTGCTAGGGCAGTGCAGAAGGGAAATGTGGGATTAGAGGTCCCACAGAGTCCCTAATGGAGCACCACCTAGTGGAGCTGTGAGAAGAGGACCATGTCCTCCAGACCCCAGAATGGTAGATCCTCCGACAGCTTGCACTGTGCACCTGGAAAAGCTGCAGACACTCAATGCCAGCCCATGAAAGCAGCCAGGAGAGGGGCTATACTGTGCAAAGTCACAGGAGTGGAGGTGCCTAAGGCCATGGGAACTGACCTCTTGCATCAGTGTGACCTGAATGTGAAACATGGAGTCAAAGGAGATCATTTTGGAGCTTTACGATTTGACTGCCCCATTGAATTTTAGACTTGCATGAAGCCTGTAGCCCCTTTGTTTTGGCCAATTTCTCCCATTTAAAATGGTTGTATTTACCTGATGCCTGTACCCCCATTTTATCTAGGAAGTAACTAACTTACTTTTGATTTTACAGGCTTATAGACAGAAGGAACTTGCCTTGTCTCAGACGAGACATTGAACCGTGGACTTTCGAGTTAATGTTAAAATGAATTAAGACTCTGGGGGACTGTTGGGAAGGCATGATTGGTTTTGAAATGTGAGAACATGAGATTTAGGAGGGGCCAGGGGCAAAATAATATGGTTTGGCTGTGTCCCCACCCAAATCTCATCTTGAATTGTAACTTCCACAATTCCCATGTGTCATGGGAGGAACCCAATAGGAGGTAATTAAATTATGGGGGTGGGTCTTTCCTGTGCTCTTATGAGAGTGAATGAGTCTCACAAGCTCTGATGGTTTTAAAAATGGGAGTTTCCCTGCACAAGCCCTCTCTCTTCCTTGCTGCCATGTAAGATGTGCCTTTTACCTTCTTTCAAGATTGTGAGGCCTCTCCAGCCACTAGGAACTGTAAGTCTGGTAAAACTTTTTCTTTTGTAAATTGCCCAGTCTCAGGTATGTCTTTATTAGCAGTGTGAAAGTGGACTAATACAATATATTAATAGTTATTCCAAAGTTCCAGAATTTATATGGCCTCAGTTTTGTTTTTTTCCTTATGTTTATAGTTTTATTGTAGCAAAAGGATACAAACTAGAATTAGCCAAAAGAAGCAATGTATAGGTCTAAGAGACTCCCAAACATAAATCTTCTGGTGTCTTCTCCTCATGGAGTCAGAATACATCACCCTCCTGGCATCCTCCTGCTATGGATGTGTAACAATACACAGAGTGTTACCATCCAGGGAAGCTTGCCAAAGCTTCAGTGTTCAGAGTGTTTATTGAGTTTACATTATGTAGGCATGACTGATTGAATCACTGGCCAACATTGAACTCAGTCTCCAGGGCTCATCCTCTCCCTCATAAAGGTGATATCACATGGCTCAAATCACTAACCCTGTAATCACATGGTTCATCTTTCTGGAGTACAGCTGTATCCTGAGTCATTTCATTGGCACAAACTATCTAGAAACTCACCATAAGTCACCTCATTAGCATAAACTATCAGAGCCCATCGTGAATAGCAAAGACATTCTTATCACTTGGGAAATTTTAAGGACTACCTTCTAGAAAACAAAAGCCAGCCAAATTATTTATTACACATAATTCACATCACCTTTCCCCCTTCATCAATACTATTTCTGATCTTAATTCTTGGTAATGTCAATCACATACTTTTTCAACATTTTGATCTTTCAGTTCTTTGAATTTGTCTCCTTCAGTGATTTCGCCTTCCAACTTACCTTAATCATTAATCCCCATAGTCATAACTTAGATCTTGATTAATTACTACAACTTCTTCATAATTTCAATTTCATGCATCCCACTGTCCAACCATCATGTGCTAAATTTCCATCTTTCTCCCTCTAGTACCCGGAGTATCCAATAATCATAATTCTTTAACCCCATTACGAACTTTAATCCATTTAATCCATTGATGTTTCACCATTTCACTTCTCAACATCTTCATATCCTCTCTCCCTTCCTTACTTAGCTTAAATAAATTATAATTCTCCCTTGCACATACCCTTGATACCATTTTGATTTTCTTGATTCATTGTCCTTGCTGAGCCAAAGCCACATTCCTAGTTAATCCAACCTTCCACTTGTTCCATGCCTGCACTCGTGAAGCTGAATGTGGTTAGTAAAAATCACACAGTCTTATTAATGGGTTTCATTTTAACTCATGATCACAAACCTCAAGTGGAACCCTAATACTGCCTAGTAACCATGCTATATATCCTTAGTCCAGAAAGTGGGAGAACAAACAGATGATTATTTCACACTTCTTCTCATATCATACTTCTAATACTTTTTCTCAGCTAAAGACTTTTCTTCCTACCTTACTGAAAAAGTTGAAGAGAACATCCATAGAATCCCATAGTCACATCCACAAGTATTTGCATTCATGTCCTCAGTTTTTACCACCATAAGAGAGAAACTAGAATTACTTAATTCTAAAAACACTTTCCTGAAAAGAGAATCTGATTTCCTGAAAAGAGAAGCTTTGGCCACAATTACCTGATCCAATTAATTGTGGCCCATGTGATCATGTCACTGAACAACATATGGCTGAAATGACCCATCTCTGAATGAGATGGAATATTCGTTCTAAATGAAGGAGGCTGACACAGTAGAATGTATATGCTTTAGATAGCAGTTGGAACGCAATATAGTAAGTTCTTTACTTAATGCTTCTCAAAGCTTTGTCTTCGTCTTGGGCTCTCCTGAATCAGAATCACTCCAGAGTTCTACCCTAGGCATATATACTAAATTTGAGTGAAATTTCTTGAAGTGGAGTATAAGAGTTTGTCTTATAGCAAGTGAATTAATTGATTCCTCTATACAATAAAGTTTGCTCTATATAGTAAAACAGAGTTTGAAAGATTTCCAGTGGCAACCTTGAATATACAAAAAGGATTTACTCATTCATGACTAGTTAACCAAGAATCATATTTAAAACAAACAATCTTCTAATTGTTTTGTTGATTGAAGCTTTATTGTAAAATGTTTGGTTGATTGATTCTATTTTAAAGATTCTATTTGTACATTTTAGTCATACGGTGAGTGATGATGAATATTTAATGACTGTTTTTTATAAGCCAGGCATTATGCTAAGAATGAAACAGTATAGAATGATAAATATAGTCTAGAACTCAGGAACCCTTACTTTTAGTACAGTGTAATTCGTGTTGGTTTTGCCTATGTGTTTTTTTTTTTTTTTTTTTTTAATGTGTGTGTGCCTTTCATGCGGTTTTTAGTTCTAATATAATTAAAGCTTCATTCCAATATTTTGATTTTATTATTTTCAGATTTTATTAGGGGTGTTTCTTTTTGTGGTGTAGTAGAAAGGTCACTAGCTTTGAGATCAACCTGAATGTGAATTCCATTTCTGCCACTTATTAGCTAAATGTCTCAGCAAATTCAGTAAGTTCTCTGAATCTCACTGTTTTCTCACCTATTAAATAGGGATAATAAGGCCTATATTATAAGGTAATTGTAAGGATGAAACAAATAAATGCTTACAGTCTTGTTTACTTTTTTTCTTATAACATTTTCAACTAATATCAGTTTGTGTGTATTAATTTAATTTGACTAAAGGTATTTATCATTTTCAAATTCCCATTTGTGTTTACATTTTTCTAATAGGCAGTTTGAATCAAAGAGGTGTTTTTCTGATTAATTGGTTGTCCTTTCTTTTTGTAGTATGTAATATTGATTTATCTTCCTTTGTAAGGAAACAAGCATTAAATTTGCAAGGTAAGGAGCACATCTTACTCAAACCATATCTCCTTCTGTAAGCAAGAGCTGTGGCACATGCTTCCAGGGGTGAAAAGAAGAAGGTTATAAGATATGATCTTTTTCCTCAGGTAACTTTGATTCTCTAGCTGGGGAGATGATAAACAAATGGAAAGTTAAATAAAAACAGGGGATTTAAATAATATGCAAAGCAACTTTAGAAGAGCTGTTCCAGGTAGCACCTGAGTAATTGTCACACCACCATTAGCATGAGTATGCACTAATGTAACTCTCTAAAGAATGGTCAACCTTTGTGTGAAATAAAGGAATTCATCTGAAGCTGATACTGGAGCCCAGAATTACATTTCCCCCCTCCTGTTTCCAGGGCAACCCATGGAGGGCAAAGGAATGCTGTCTCTAGTTATTTACCAATCTCTATTACAAGGTCATAAAACAGAAAACTGTACCTTCCTTCATTATGTTGGAAATTATTCCTGAGAATAACATTGAAGTATGCAGTATTTAATCTTTATTTGTAATGGTCATACTAGGTAAAAGAGAAAAAGGACTTAAATAATGAAGCAGATGAAATAATTCCTTTTTTTCCACTTCTGGTATTAGAGTATATGATATAAAATAATGTGTATGCTTTGATACTAAACACCCTTCAGAAAAGGGTGAGGAAACTGAATATGCTTACCCAGGCAAAGTACAATCAAAAGTCAAGTAAAAGTTAAATTAACTAATTTTTTAGTCAACTAATTTGAATATGCCTGTTAATTTTTTGTGTTCTACCTTGCCGCTAGTAATTTATTTTATTTTACATATTTCCCATCTTGTCTTTTTCACTTAGATTTTGGGAGATTTGTATATGTGTGCTTGTACGAACTATCAACATTACCTATATAAGATCAGAGAAATATGAGGAAAGTCTAAAATATTAACATTAATTAATACAAGGGGTTGGGATTTGTAGGAGGATGAGAGAGAAAGGGGATTATTAACTTAAAAAAAGGTATTTTCTTGTTTGACATGTTAAAATAGATGCACATTTTATGTAATTATTTTAAATTAAATAAAAGATACAGTGAAAGAAAAGGGAATACAAAAACAAATGAAAGAAAACAATCTCATAGAATAAACTGGAGATTTTTTAAAGTAGACATCCTTGCAAGATAGAGTCCAACCCCTTACAGATTGTGGCAGGTCCTAGGAGAATGCATTTGAAAATGATCTGAAAATTATCTCTAAGACATTTTGATTCATACACCCTTGCTATGCTTTCCCACTCAACCTTGCTATTCCCACCCTATGTCAAAAGCTACTACTTATAGAAAAAAAAAACCTTCTTGGTTAATTGATTAATATATCCAACTCTTTTATAACCTGGTAATAATATTTTATAACAACATTTTTCTTTTAAATTACTCTGATGCTGGTCACACATACAAGGGGTGTGTAACCATTGAAATCAGGGAACCTCTGTTCTAGTCTTGGTTTAATATTTTTTTATTTCTAAGAAATTAATCTACACTTAAGTTGTGTCTCTTTAAAAGGCAGTCTTGGTTGAACCTTGGCCATGTGTTAGACTCTGAAGAAGATTTATAGAAGTGAAATACAAGGCTTGGTCACTGCCTTGCAGATGTTATGGGGCGATCAGACATTCAGTGTAAATCAGAATATCTGCCTTTAATCCTGGATCCCCTGTTATTACCTACATGACTCTTTTTTCTAATCTCCAAAATGGATAAAATAATAGGTGTACTACAAACCTTATAAAGTTGTGATTTAGAACAAAAGGCGAAGAGGATAATAGTAATAATAACAGTAATTTATTAATCACTTAATGTGTAGAAGATACTTTGGTTAACATAAAATACCATATAAAATATCTTAGGTAGTCCAAACATTATCTATGGAAGCAACACAATAATCTCATATATAAGTAATTATTATTTAGAAAATTTAAAGCACTACAAAATGTAGAGTGTAATTATTGTTGGTATTATATTAGAAAATCATAGAAAGGAAAACTATTTTCCTTGGGATTTTGAAATTTTGCCTTAGCAATTGAAAAAGCAATCATGAAATTCTAAGGTATACAGAATATTCCAGATATATTGAGTAGTCTCATTAAAATATATTTTTTTTACTAGGATATCAAACTGGTTTTCACATATTTAAATTTTAAATTTTAATACAATTTTGAAGACTACACACAAGTCACTTTTGCTCATACTCACTTCCTAAACTCCTGAAATCTTATATAATCATAGTATAATAATCAAAATCAGAAAATTAACATTAAAAAATACTAGTAATTAATTTACAGGCCTTATTAAAATCTCTCAGATTATCCCATTAATGTTCTTTTTCTAGTCCAGGATCTAATTCTGAATCCTACTGATATGGTTTGGTTGTGTCCCCACCCAAATCTCATCTTGAATTGTAGTTTCCATAGTCTCCACATGTCATGGGAGGGAACCAGTGGGATGTAATTGAATCATGGGGGCAGTTTACCCCATGCTATCTTTGTGATAGTGAGTACGTTCTCATGAGATCTGATGGTTTTATAAGGACCCTTTGTTCAACTCTCATTCTTCTCCCTCCTGCCACTATGAGAAGAAGGATATATTCATTTAGAATAATGGCTTTCAGCTGCATCCATGTTGCTGCAAAGGACATGATTTTGGTCTTTTTTAAGGCTGCATAGTATTACATGGTATATATGTACCACATTTTCTTTATCCATTACACTGCTGATGGGCATCTAGGTTGATTCCATGTCTTTGCTATTATGAATACAGCTGTGATGAGCATGAAAGTGTATGTGTCTTTTTGGTAGAATGATTTATTTTTCTTTGAGTATTTACCCAGTAGCGGGAATGCTGGGTTGAGTGGGAGTTCTGTTTTAAGTTATTTGAGAAATCTCCAAACTGCTTTTCACAGTAGCTGAATTAATTTACATTCCCATCAGCAGTGTATGTGTTCCCTTTTCTCCAGAACCTCGCTAACACTTTTTTTTTTTTTTTAGACAGGGTCTCACTCTTTTGTCCAGGCTGGAGAGCAGTGGTGTGATCACGACTCACTGCAGCCTTCGCCTCATAGGCTCAAATGATCTTCTCATCTCAGTCTCCTGAGTAGCTGGAACTACAGGACTGACCCACAATGCCCAGCTGATTTTTGTAGTTTCCTGTAGAGTCAGGGTCTCCTCATGTTGCACAGGCTGTTCTCTAGCTAGCTCCTTTGCTCAAGCGACCCACCTGCCTCTGTTTCCCAAAGTGCTGGAATTACAGACATGAGCCACTGCACCTGGCTAACTTTTTAGTAATAACCATTCTGACTGGTGTGAGATGGTATCTTACTGTGGTTTTGATTTGCATTTCTCTAATTAATTGTGATGTTGAGCATTTTTTCATATATTTGTTGGCCACATTTATGTCTTTTAAAAGAATTTCAATAGTTTTTGGAGTACAGATAGTTTTTTGGTTACATGGATGAATTCTATAGTGGTGAATTCTGAGATTCCAGTGCACCCATCACCTGAGCAGTATACACTGTACCCCATATAC
The DNA here is from genome assembly GCF_003255815.1 of Theropithecus gelada. Taxonomy (NCBI): domain Eukaryota; kingdom Metazoa; phylum Chordata; class Mammalia; order Primates; family Cercopithecidae; genus Theropithecus; species Theropithecus gelada. Next base: position 85,839,775 of record NC_037673.1, on the reverse strand, counting down.
AGTCTTTTATCCCTCACTCTTCCCACCCACTCCTCCCTGAGTCTTCAAAGTCCATTATATCACTCTGTATGTCTTTTCATTCTCATAGCTTAGCTTCCACTTATAAGTGAGAACATGTGGTTTTTGGTTTTCAATTCTTGAGTTCACTTAGAATGGACTCCTGCTCCATCCAAGATTCTGCAAAAGACATTATTTTGCTCCTTTTTATGATTGAGTCATACTCCATATATATATATCCACCACATTTTCTTTATCTATCATTGGTCGATGGGCACTTAGGCTGGTTCCATATATTTGCTATTGTCAATTGTGCTGCTATAAACATGCAAGTGCATGTGTCTTTTTCATATAATGACTTTTTTCCTTTGAGTAGATACCCAGTAGCGAGATTATTGAATCAAATGGTAAATCTACTTTTAGTTCTTTAAGAAATCTCCATACTGTTTTCCATAGAGGTTGTACTAGTTTACATTCCCACCAGCAGTGTAGAAGTGTTTCCTTTTCACCACATCCATGCCAACATCTATTGTTTTTTGACTTTTTAATTATGGCTATTCTTGCAGGAATAAGCTGGTATTTCACTGTGGCTTTAATTTGCATTTCCTTGATGATTAGTGATGCTGAGCATCTTTTTATGCTTCTTGGCTATTATTTGTATATCTTCTTTTGAGAAATATATATTCATGTCATTTCCCACTTTTTCATGGGATTTTTTTTTTTCTTGCTGGAGTGTTTGAGTTCCTTGCAGGTCCTGGATATTAGTCTGTTGTTGAATACACAGTTTGCAAATATTTCCTTCCATTCTGTGGGTTGGCTGTTCACTCTGCTGATTTTTTTTTTTTTTTTTTTTGCTGTGCAGAAGCTTTTTCGTTTAATTAGGTTCCATTTATTTATTTCTGTTTTTGTTGCATTTGTTTTTGGGGTCTCAGCATGTCTTCTTTGAGATGTGTCTGTTCAGGTCCTTTGCCCATTTTTTAATGGGGTTGCTTGTTCTTTGCTTGTTGAATTGTTTAAACTCCTTATGGATTTTGGATATTGGACCTTTGTTGGATGTACAGTTTGCAATTTTTTTCCCCATTCTGTAGGTTATCTGTTTACTCTCTTGCTAGCTTCTGCTGTGCAGAAGCTCTTTAGTTTAATTAGGACCCATTTGTCACTTTTTGGTTTTGTTGCAATTGGTTTTGGGGCTTAGTCATAAATTATTTGTCACAGTCAATGACCAGAATGGTATTTTCTAGGTTTTCTTCTAGAGTTTTTATAGTTTTAGGTCTTACATTTAAGTCTTTAATCCATCTTGAGTTGATTTTTGTATATGGTGAAAGGAAGTGTTCCAGTTTCAATCTTTTGCATATGGCTAGCCAGTTTTCCCATCGCTATTTTATTGAATAAGGAATCCTTTCCCCATTGCTTGTTATTGTTGACTTTGTTGAAGATCAGATGGTTGTAGGTGTGTGGCTTTAATTCTAGGTTCTCTAACCTGTTCCATCAGTCTATGTGTCTGTTTCTGTACCAGTACCTTCCTGATTTGGTTACTGTGCTTTCAATATTTTAAAATTATAAACAATTTTGCAACAAATAATCTTTTGCATATATGTTTCTCTTTTGTGGTAAGTGCATCTTCAGGGTAACTTCCTAAAAGTTTAATTGTTGGGTTAAAATGTAAGTGCATTTAGGTAAGTGCATATCTAATTTTGTTAGGTATTATCAAATTCTTCTCCAAAAGGGTTGTACCAGTAATGTTTGAAAGTGCCTACCTCCCCACAGCTTCACTAGCAGAATACATTCTCACACTTTTATATTATTTGTGAAGATTTTAAGTTTAATTCCTTTAAATTTTATTGTTATTAGACAAATACTTTGAGAATTCTTTACTTTTTAGGATCTGTCAGGTAATTTCTTTGAGATTCTGTCAAGTTTTATAATTTTTTTGTTACAATCTTAAGGTTTTATCTATTCATTAACTCACTGACTATTCAAAATATATATTTGAGGGCTCTCTATTTCCCATACAATACGCTTGCCTTCAAGAAGCTTACTAACAGATAGGATAAGGTAAGTAAATAAATAGAGAATTATAATACAATGTAATAAGTACCTTATTATTTGAGAGGGAGTGGGCTGATGGAAATAAGTATAAAGTATTAAGGAAGCACAAAAGGGAAGAGTTTCCTCCTATTTGCAAGGGGTGTCCTGGGGGAAGCGTTTTTGTTTTTGTTTTTGTTTTTTTCTTTTTTTTTTCTGAGAGGATCTTTAATGGAATTAACCAGTGGAAAAAAGAAGAAAGGAGTAATTGGTAAGCTTTCCAGATACACACAACTGTGCATGTACAAGACCTTCAAGTTTGGGAAGAGAGAGACAAATACATTCTGGAATTGTCAAGAGTTTAGTGTAATTGGTGTATAACATTCATGTATGCACTCATAGATAGGGTGAAGTGAGAGAGAAGCAGAAGGAAATATGACCCAAGAAGCATGTATAGAAACTTAAACTTCATCCAGAAGTCTAAAAGATTTACTAAAAAGTTTTAAGCTGAGTAGTGTTATGATTAGAATTTTTATTGTGAGACTGACAATTCAGTGTTTCCAAGGAACTCAAGGTTTGTCCTCAAATCATTAAACTACATTGTATACATAGAAATATGCTAAATCAATTAGAAAAGTGGAATGATGGTTAGGCCAAAAATGGACAGTGATCTTTTTTTTTTTTTTTTTTCGATGGGCTGTGGCCAATAGCGGCTCTACAGTGATCTTAAGAAAGGTAGTCAGCAATCACCATAAAAAAAGAAGGGGGGATATCTTAGCGGTAGACTGTCTGCTTCAGTGGCTGAAAATGAATCTTTTTCAGAGAAAAGGAGCTGCTTTTGGTATGCTGAGATTTTTCAGTTGAATTTGAAGAACACTCGTAGTATATGTGTTGGGATCCAAAGCTGTCTAAACTTACACAGCTTAAAATTTACATTAACTTGATTTTACTATTATGTTGCTTCATTAATGTGATATTATTATTTCACTATCTTCATAAGCTTGGTTTTACTATTTCAGAAAAGTTTTGCCCAGGGAGATAAAATTGCTGATAACTTTATCGTTCATTTCAAAACGTTCCCGGAAATCCATTTAAACATATATTAAACTACTCAAATTAAAGCAGCATCAAACAGCTGTTTACTCTTCAAGGACTGCATTAAAACCCTTTTTTCAAAACTCTTCCCTCTCTATGTCTACTAATACTAAAACATTACAAACTTGACCAATCATAATCAAGCCCCCACATCCCACAGCAAGAGACGCACCTTAAACCAGATGCCCCAAATCTCATAAATACCCTCTCTTTGCCCTTTCCTCTTCTGAGATACTATAAAGATTCTTGTCAAGGTGGTGACCTCTGTTACTGTGGCAAGCACAGTAACTCAGATCTGCTTTATCAACAGGTTAGTTTGATGGTGTTTGCAGGCAGTAAAATACCTACAAAATTCATTTCTTATTCCACCAACAAACGATGCATTTTGCATAAATGATAACCTATAGTTTGAAGCCATAGGCCTAAATTAACAGTCCAAGAATATCTCAGTTAACTTTCTAAATTCGTCTCTTTCTTTCAATCTGACACACAGCATTTACAACCAGAGAGGCCTTGGGGAATGTCATTTGTGTGGCTCAGTCGAAATCATTGTTTTTCCAATTAGTGAATCTAGAAATGTATTATGGTTACAGGAATAAGTAAGTGAACTGTGTATCCCAGCCAATCAGCCTACATCAACCAAGAAAGACTTTTGAAAAAAGCTATATAGATTTTATGTAAATTTGGTATTTATGAGCACCAAACTTTTAGCACTGACATCTGCCTGAGAAGAAACTTCATTTACAGCAGTGGCAGAAATGAAGTTCACTGTGAACTAGTTTTGGATACCATATGCTTTAACAAGCTGAAGAGGAGGGGGGAAAGAGGCATTTTAAAAACAGATTTTTCTTGCTCTCACTGTGGATGATGTTGCATGACAACATTGTGACATCATGGCTTACGCTATTTTACTTGCTGTTGCACCAATATAGCATCAAGGAGTGTAACAGCACCTTAGATGTAGAGTGCTTTCCTTGTATGGAACTTACAGCACTTCACAGGCATTTTCTTTCTAAACCTCACAACATCTCTCTAAGGTATTGCCAAACTGGAGACAAATTTCACAGTTTAATCATGTGGAACACATTGGTAAATATAGATGTGCCTTTTAGAAAGTTGCTTCAAAGTGTATTTTGCAGCTCACGAGACGTTTCTCAGGGTGTAAACCAGTGGTGTAATGTAAAGCTTTTGGCCCTCCCCCATGCGAGCTGGGAGGATAGACGTGCTTGGCATAACACTCACAGTGGCGCAAAGGGAAAGGAGGGTAGTGCAGAAAAGACAGGCTGACTATTTTGTTATGTGTCCTCCCCTTCTCTTCATGTCTCCAAGGCCACACAGGGGTGCCTCCTATTCTTCCATCTCATTCTTTTCTTTTCAGCATCAAAAGTGAAAACTGAGTTATAAAACTTAATTTGTAATTAAGAGTCTGGTTAGATTTTTAGGACAGAACAAGAGTCCACTTAAAACACAAGGTCTGCTGATTATAATCCCAGCAATCTAATCAGTATTTATAATATAGTTTTAAAGGAAAATGGGTTCTTATAAAACGGGAATGTGGAACATTGCAAACATGCCGTTGCCTGTCCTAATCTGTCCAGATCCACACAGGGAAAGGGAATGGCTCATTCTCAGAATAATTGTCCCTCCCAAACCCCATCATTTTCCTTCCAAGACCCTTGCTTCTCCCAATTCCCTAGAAAAGATCACTTGATATGGAGCAGAGACCTCAATGTGAGTCCTAGCTGTGTCCTGTAATAGCTGTAGGAACACTGCATAAGTCATTAAACCTCCCATAAATACCAACGCCAAGGTAAACCAGGATGTATGCTCATCCGACATATACAGGAAACCTTTGGATGGGAAGTGCATGTGCCTAATTGTGCATGGTATTGTGGACAGGGATGTTTGCATTGTAAGAATAAATGCAATTTATTAAAAAGCTTGCATTCTATGAATATCATTTATTGTCCACATGCCACTGGAATCTGTAATACATACTTCCTATTTTCAAAACCGTGTATAGTTTGCATTTCCCAAAATGTGATAATGTGGACAACTGGTGGTACATGAAACCACTTAAAGTGGTAGACAGCAAACATTAACTTTTTTATCTATCATGTCAAGTTTATAATTTTAAAGTGAAAATTTCTGTTTTAAAATAAATTTACCTAAGTAAAATTTTGAATTAATTTAAAGAAAACAATTAAGCAGGTCAGGCACACTGACTCACCCCTGTAATCCTGGAGGCTGAGGTGGGAGGATTGCTTGAGCCCAGGAGTTTGAGACTAGCCTAGGCAACACAGCAAGACCCTGTCTCACAAAAAAACAAAAAACAAACAAACAAAACAACAACAACAGCAACAACAAAACCCAGGTGTAGTGGTGCACACCTGTAGTCCCATTTACTTGGGAGGCTGAGGCAGGAGGACTACTTGAACCCAGGAATCAGAGGCTGCAGTCAGCTATAACTGTGCCACTGCACTCCTGTCTGAGTGACCTTGTCTCTTTAAAAACAAAAACAAAACAAAACAAAAACCAAAAATTTGAGCAAATCACGCTATAATTGGATTATAGATGTATAAAGGTTGACCTGGAATGACTGATATGTGGGAAGCCCTGCTTTATAAGACACAGCCAGAAGGAAAGAACACGCTACTTAATATTTGAATAAAACACACAATAACTTATGACTTTCATTCAAGGAAAAGTGCTTTGCCAGGGTTGGAAATACAAACCTATTTGTGGACCAAATTAGAGAAATAGAAATGAAATGAAATAATTGCAACTTGAGATTAGCCTCGGTTACATTTCCTGGTAGGTCCTGGGACTCACCATCATTTTTGTATATTATTAATGTAAACTATATATGAAGAATTGATAAAAATGGGCAGAATTCTTATATATGCCAGTTGATTCTTTGTGGGGACGTTTTATGCATGCATGATTCTTGGAGAGACATGATGCAGGACAGAGAATGAGCTGGCCTTGTCTTGAGAATTTCAGATATAAAGACTCCTCAAACTCTTTGAGTAGTTCATTTGATTCTGTGGTAATCAAAACGTTCTTCTGATTTCTGGCCCCAATCCCTCCTACTTTAAGTACAATCTCTGAAGAAACAGAAAAATTGGGAAGGTTTTGCTATTCCACCTCTTCATATTTAGTTATAGAGACAATGACAGCAGTGGACATTCTAATCATCACCTTTCTTTGTTTACACTCAATTTTATTTTTGTTTGTGGTTTCTGTCAATAAAAACATGAGCGCTTCTTATTGTTTTTGTTTGCTTAAAATGGAGATAATTTAAATAATGTATCAAGCTACTTGGTATGAATGATCAGAAGTGAGTCATTAGCAATTATATCCTTTCCTAAAACACATCAAAATATTCGAGAGATGGTCATTTACAGATATCTGTGTGCACTGGAGCTCAGAGTTTATAAAGGTTTACAAGTATTTATGTATGATTTTATGTGTATTTTCGGAGTTATTTTTTCTCATGGAACTTTGAAAAATGAAGAGAATTAAGTTGTTTCTAAAAAGCCAAAGCAGCCTGCCATCTCTTTTTCTTTTCTGGGCTACGGTCCAATTTGCACAGCAGTTGCAAAGAAAAAGCAAACGCATCACTAGATTCAGCGAGAAATATTGTAACAGTATGTAATCTCTGTCAAGATAAAATTGCTTTGTGATTTACATTACAATAAATCCTGACCTTTAAGTGCTGCAGACTAAGCTAATCTGTGAAGTACTTTATTTCAACATTGAATCAGCGAGTGCAGCTCAACCAAAGTGACTGTATTAGTCCCACTGTGGTGCGGTTAAAGAGCCTATATATATATCGAAGCAGATTACAGAACATTGTTCTATGTGTACTATAATAAGTAGAATAATTGAAATATTCAGTCTGTTTCATCATTGTGAAATAATAGAATTATTTTAACCTCCCTTTTGTTTGCCTATTATGGGAATTGTAAGTAGCTACATTTAAATATCATTAGGACCTGATTTAGATTGATTAGAACAAGGAAATTCAGAATTAAGGTTAAAATACCACATGACATTTCAGCCTTAATTCACTTCTTAGGGCTGTTATTTCTTTTCTTTTTCTTTCTCTTTTTTTAGTAAAATAGTTAAGACGTCACGTGGAATTTCTCAGTAACAGCTTTGAATTTTTGGCTTTTTCCCTGCCCAAGCCAAGTCTTAGGCTCATCAATCATTGGAAAGTGGACTGTTCTCCAAGATATTATAAATTTAAAAAGTAGGAAGAATTTATCAAATTTGAAGATTTTTATCCATCAATTCTTCAAATATTTTTTCTCTCCTCCCTTCTCTCAGTTTTCCTTCATGCGTTAGACAACTTGACAGTGTCCCAGAGGTCACTGATACTTTTTTCTGTCTTTATTTTTGCCTCTGTGCTTCATTTGGATAGTTTTTATTGTTTCTTCAAATTCCTTGATTTTTTTTTTCCTCTGCATTTCCCAATCTGCTGCTAAGACATATCTGGCATATTTTAAATCTCGGCTACTAAATTTTTTCATGTCAAAAAACTATCATTAAAAAAAATTTCTTCCATTTGTCCCCTCTTTACATTCACCGTCACTAATTCCATCATCTCTGTTGTGCATGCAGCTTCTTGTGTCTGCTAATTATTGATTGGATACTGGATATTGTGTTTTTGGTTTTGGGTGCTGGAATTTTTGGTATTCCTTTAAATATTGTTGAATATTGTCCTGGAATGTAGTTAAGTTCTTAGGAATCAGTTAGATTCGTTTGAAGCTTGTTTTAAAACTTTGTTAGGTAGATCCAGAGCAGGGTTTAGTCTGGGACTAATTTGGCCTCACTACTAAGCACTACGCTCTCAAAGACCCTTCCTATGCTTTGTGAATTATGTGGTCTTTCCACTCTGACTGGTAGGAACACGGACTATTTCCATTCCTATAGGAACTGTGGGAATTGATTGGCCTTATGGTTTCTGTGGCTTCCTTATGTGGCCAGAGTTACTTTCTTCTCTTGCATGTACAGATCAGCTAGCCAAAGATTTGAGGAGAACCCTCCACAGATCTCTGAAAATTTCTTTGTCGCTCTCTCCTTTCTGGTATTTTGATCACAAATTCTAGCTGTCTCAGCCTCCCGAAATTTCATCCTCTGTCTCTTCTCCTCATGAGACCACAGGGCTTCCTTTTGTTGAGGACTGGAAACTATCTTTAGGTAGTAAGCTGGGGCAAATTATTCTTTCCAATATTTTTATAAAGTTTTCTCATTGTTTAAGGAGGATGTATCCCTGTTACTCTATCATGGTCAGAACTGACGTGTTAAATAGCTAGAATTTAAAAGGTAGTTTAAGGTTTTTATTTTAACTGTTTACTCAACATTCTTGCCAAGAGATGTGTCTGGAGACAGGAAAGTAAGTAATAAGAAGGTTATCAAAACAAGTTTGGACACAACTAACTGTAAAATTTTTTAATGCGTATTATCCCATCACAAAGCAATGTAATAATTGTAAAGCACATAGGGCACTGTAACCACATTAGCTCCTTGAATCAGAATGTTTTACTTTAGTCAGTTATATATAAGAAGGTGTTTTGTGGAGTGCTAGAGGCCTTTCCATTGTTTCTTATGGTAACTGTTGCTCTACTCTATTTTAAAGTTACATTGACTGAGGGGAATAGTTTTAATTTTAGTAAGGCAAACTTTTTTTTTTTTTTGCTATTTTGTGTTTTTTTATTTTAGATTTTTATAATAAATTTATAGAGTGCCTTCAGGGCAGCTCAATTTGCATTGTAGGGGGCCACCTAAGAAACTCACCTGGGACAGACCACACTGTTCTGCCTTGGAGCACTATGGCCTGAAAACAGATTTGTTCCTGAGATACTTCACATTATAAATAGAGGTGTCCTTGGGGCACCATATCAATGTATACTAGAGGGTCTTCTCATACATTTTGAGGGGGAAACAGCAGTTGCAATATCCCCAAGATGACAGAAAGTGTTCCTGATGCTAAAAGTATGACAGCATTTAGCCAAAAGATTAGTGTTTTGAAAGGTCAGTTTTATAGTTCCAAACAATTTCAAAGTTAAAATACAGTGATTTTCTAGAATCATTTGCTTTAGTGCCAAGAAAGAGTATGAAACCAATTGTTTAAAAGAAAGATTATATTAAAATATTGATATATTGATATAGATAATATTACATACACACAAGCAATGCCTTTTGGGTTGCTATTTATTTTCTCACCAAAATTTAAAATACTGACAACTAATAGACAGTTATTACCTGGTTACTTAATGATATTTAAATTTTCTGTGGCCTAATCTTCAGATTAGGCGTAAGAATATCTCATGAATCTTTTGTGATGTCAATTAAGTCAACATATACCTCTAAAACAGCATTTTAATTTTTATTAGGAAGAAGCCTTGTTTTAGCTGGTGACACTTTCTGATGCTTTGAAGGTTTTGCTGTCCTCAGGTCTATCAGACACTCCTCCACCTCTTTTCACACAAATGCTGATCCCACACATTGTAACTGTCGACATTTTCTCTGCATCTGGATCTGGGGGCTCAATGGGATACCTCTTTTGCCTATCTTGTTTTAGATGTTGATCTGGGTGTTTTTGCTTTACTGTCATAATTGTCTTTTGTTTGTATGTTGAACTTTGGGAACATTCATTACTACCCAACTGCCACCATTGTCTTTCCAGAATTTGCCCCTACCTTGACTTCTTAAAGCTTTTGAGATGGAAAAGGGACCAATCTTAGGGGCCTGCTGCAATCACCCAAGCATGGAAATAAAGGGAAAATTCTGAGTCCCTTCAAGGGAAATTCCAGGCATCTAGCTAGCCCTGAGAAGTAAATGAATAGCCTGATAAGTAAGAAGAGAATAATAACCTAAACAGTAGTCATCCAAGCAAGTCAGGGCCATAAGGTGTTTGGTTCCCCATAGAAACTAAAAGATAACATATTAACATACTTTCTTGATTTGTTTTTCAGAAACCAGGATCCCCATTGATGGAGAATGCTGCCCACTGTCAGGTAGACCTCAGGCAAAAAGAAACTGAAGACTGAACTCGGGCTGTTTTAAATTTCTTCCCAAGGGGCCTGGAGAGAGTCACACGTGCAGGCAACCAATCTTGCTAGACTGATCACACTGACCCAGTCTGTTGTGACTTGCTCTCATGACTTGAGTCTGACATAGCACCACTTGATGATTAACAGGTTTCCTCATCTTAACGAATATGTGTTAACCCCAAGGTTTAACATACCTTTCTGCTGACCCCAAGGTTTTAGACAAAGTCTTGTTCCCTTAGCCAATTCAAATCAGAGAATCTCTAAATCCACCTTGGACCTGTTAGCCCCTGCTTTAAGATATCCTGTCTTTGCCGAACAAGTCAATGTATAACCTCCACGTATTGATTTATGAGTTTGCCTGTTACTTCTGTTTTCCTAAAATGTCCCCCTGTCTTTAAAAACCCTTGCTATTGTAAGTGACTGGGGAGGCTGGGTCTTAAGTGTTAGCTACCTGTTCTTCTTACTTGGTGCCCTGCAATAAATGTCCTTCTTTCTCTTCCTGCAAACCTCAGTGTTGGTATTTGGCTTCATTGTGCCGGGTGAGTGGATCCAAGTTTGGTTCAGTAATAGTTTTGTTTCCTCATCTGTTAAAATAAAGAGAACTGAATGATTTCCTAATATCCCTTCCAACTGTAGTATCTATTTGGCCTAACAAGACCCAAAATTGTGGAGGAAGAAGTACATGAAATATTACCTCACTATCATGTTTTCAGATCCTTTATGTTTATGATTAAGTTGTTATATGCTATATTATATTATATTTTGTCATCTGAGTCATTATTCATTCTAATATAAATTTACCCATCTATCCATCCATCCTAAGAACAAACACCCAACCACTATTATATACTAGCTTTGTTTCTTCAGGTACATATTTGATTTGCCATGCTATTTAAAACTATAAATAATCACACTACAAATGTCATTACTAAGGTGATCCCTATATGATCACCTAGGGAAACTTAATTGTTACTTGGAAGTGAAATAAGAGTGTTATGGGATTTTTTTTTTTTTCTTGAGACAGGGTCTTACTCTGTTGCCCAAGCTGGAGTGCAGTGGTATGGACATGGCTCACTGCAGCCTTGACCTCTTGAGCTCAAGTGATTCTCCCACCACAGTCCCCTGAGTAGCTGGGACTATAGGTGCATGCCACTATGCCTGGCTAATGTTTTTTTTTTTTTTTTTTTTTTTTTTTTTAGAGATGGGATTTTGCCATGTTGCCCAGACTGGTCTCCCAAAGTGTTGGGATTATAGGTGTGAGCCGCTGCACTCAGCTAGGGTTTGTTTTTTTGTTTGTTTGTTTTTTTGATAAATGATCTCAGCTTTTTGCTGCAGAGGATTTCTTGCCTGCCCCCATAATCCTGGATCACTCAGCATAATCATCCGAGGATTGAGATTTCTCTAGGATTTAGTTATCAGCTAAATAAAGCCAATAGACCTCATTTTTTGACCAGTAGCCGGACTACGAGCTTGGAAGAAGCTCATAAGGCCTATGGCAGGTCATTGGGTGGTTATTACTTATAGGCAAGTAATAGTTTAGCATAGTCAGTCTTGTATCAGTTAGGGTTTTCTAGAGGGACAGAACTAATAGGATATATGTATATATGAAAGGGAGTTTATTAAGGCTAATTGATTCACATAATCATAAGGTGAAGTCCTACGATAGGCTGTCTGCAAGTTGAGGATCAAGGAAGCCAGTGGTGCACCAGTCCCAGTCCCAAAACCTCAAAAGTAGGCAAGCCGACAGTGCAGCCTTTGGTCTGTGGCCAATGGCCCAAGAGCCCCTGGCAAACCACTGGTGTAAGTCCAAGAATCCAAAAGCTGAAGAACTTGGAGTCTGATGTTCGAAGGCAAGAAGCATCCAGCACAGGAGAAAGACGAAGGCCAGAAGACTCAGCAAGTCTTCTCTTCCATTTTCTTCTGCCTGCTTTCTTCTAACTGCCCTGGCAGCCGATTAGATGGTGCCCACCTAGGTTGAGGGTGGGTCTGTCTCTCCCAGTCCACTAACTCAAATGTTAATTAATATCCTTTGGCAACACCCTTACAGACACACCCAGGAACAATACTTTGCATCTTTCAATCCAATCAAGACGACATTCAATATTAGCCATCACAAGCCTTATGTATGCAGCTGCCCACTCTGTATTGTGGAGGCACAGCTCTGCTGAATAATTGTCAGAGAGACTCCAGCAAATGGAGGCAGAAGACACACTCAGGGAATATACAAGGCAATGCTTTCTTCCTTCAGAAAGATCCTGGGCCAACAAATATCGATCACCTACCTTCACCACATTCCTTGAAATCATATAATTTATATAAGAAACATTTATAGAAAACCTACTGTGTATCAGTCACTTCCTTAGAGACTTTCTTTACTTTTTATTCTTAAGGTAAATTTTTCTTACAAAATTTATACTTACACATGCTTAACAAATCAAATAATGCTTCAAGACTCATAAAAAGCTAGCCCTTGTTTTATTTCTCTCTTCTCTTGTTTTCTCCAATGGCTACTATTTAAAATTATTTGTAGCTGCTTATTTTAATGTTTGCTTTCATATACCTAAATAGAAATACTGCTATTTCTTCATTTGACAGTTTTAAATATTGTTTCTTGTACGTCCTGCTATGGAAGATATGGTTTAGTTCTCTTATATACTCATCTCTCTAACATGTAGATATTTAGCCCTTTACTCATGCTTCCAAAATTATATAATCATTCTTATTTAAATTAATATTTATTTACATTATTATGACTACATAACTATTATGTATAAATAATGAACCATACACTGCATTTCATTTCTGGTTATAGTATGCTTTCTCTAAAATTAAAAATTTCCTCTATTTTTGTTTTTTACTTTTCTACGTAAGTATCAATCCATCCCAATTCTTGAATAGAACTGGCATTCTGACAGTGTAGAAATCCCTTCTAGAGCCCTCTGTCTCCTGCTCTAATCCACACTGGTTGCTCTTTATGCTGGCCACACAGCTGTCATGCTGAGATTTCCACTTTATTCCTGTTGAACCTTTCTACTATTCTCCATTTGATGCTCATGCTTTTTCTGGCTTTTATGTTCTTTTATTCTGTTTATGTTTCAGTTTGAATTATTTGTTTCTAAAGAGCTGTTTTCCAATTCATTATCCTTTCTCTCTTGCTAGTCTAATCTATTGTTACACCCATCTGTTGATTTCTTAATCTCAGTTATTTTGTTTTTCAGTTCTAGAATTTTCATTTCATGCCTTTTAAACATAGATTTCAGTTCTGATAAAATTCTTCATCTTGTCATTTTTCTCCCTTGAATATATTATTATAGCTATTTAAAAATATGTATTGATAACTCTAATATCTGGACTATCTATCCATGAGGCATGGGATTCTATTTTTTATTTTTTTGTTTTTAGTTATTTTTTGTCATCCTGGCATTTCTGATAATTTTTGACTTAATGCTGGACATTGTAAGTTAAAAATTATAGAAGCTCTGGATGATTTTATCTTTTTTCAGAAAGAATTTTTTTCCTCTGGTAGGCAGTTAGAAGATGTGCAAATCAGCAAATGCCCTGAGGAGAAAAAGCACTGGTGAATATGAGGCTCACCTCAATGTATTTTCCTTTTCTTTGTGATCCTGGCTCTCCAAGTCCTGGCTGCCTTAATTATTTCCAATGCCTTAAAGTAGCTGTTTTCACCCAGCTTTTATAATTGTTTTAGGTGGCAGGCTTAGGTGGAAAGATACATAATGGAAGTGGACCTTAATTGTTACTTCATATATGATGTTTTTGTTTCTCCTTTCTCCGGAAAGTTTTAATTTTTTTAAAATTCATATTTATAGACAGTATACTAACTTTTCGTGGTAGTGTATCCTGGTGTAGGCCCTTTCTCACTTATTATATGATAAATTCAACAGATCTTTTCAGTTTGGAAACCCATGACTTTTGGTATTTGAAAATTTTTCTTGTGTTAGTTTTTTAATGATTTGTGTCTCTCAATTTTTTATTTTTTTTTTTTTGTTTGCTTTCTTTTTCTGCAATTCCTGACATTTTGACATAGCACCTCCTGGATGGATCCTGTAATTTTTTAACAGTTTTTTTTCCCCTCCTTTCAATTTTTATGTCTTTTCCCTTTAGCCAGCTTATTCAGTTTATTAAGAGAAGAATCTTCTAATCTTATGCCTTAGGGGCTTAAGTTTGGCTGCCAGTGTTTTGAGAGGTAAGTAGTGGATGGAGTAGGGAGAAAGGCTATTCAGAATGTAGACTTCCACTTTATGCCCCTGTGTTCAGCTGGGTACCTTGCCTATACACTCAGTTGTATCTTCTGTTCCTGAATGCAGAAGTCTGGTTCATTCTCTGCAGAGAGTAAATCTCAGTCTTCAGCACAGATGAAGGAGGGAGATCTGTCTAAAGTTTTGTTTTCAGTCCCACTCTATCCCCATCCTTCAGGAATACTTCTGTTGTCGATTTTTGAGACTTTCCAGGTTCTGTGACACAACTAGATTGCAGACTTAGGTTTCAGCTTTCTGTAATATGTTATGACACTTACCCTTTATCTATTTGTTTTTCAGATTTTAAAATCATTGTACTCTTTTGTATCCTATATTCTCTCCCATTTTTGTTGTCCTTGTGGATTTACGTTTAATTTTTCACTTTTCCTTTTCTTTTTTAAAGAATCTAGAATTTTAGGGGAAGAAGCAGAGAACAGGTGTGTTCAATTCACCATAGTTAACAGGAAGTTTTAGGTGCCTTATGTACATCAAAAGAAATTTCCACAGCAGATATTATTACAGATAAGGAAAATGCTGAAGTAACATAGTAAATGACAGAGTGAGAATTAAAACTCAGTCTATCTGGCATTAAAACCCTCATTTTGGAATGACTTTTTTTAAACTGCAATTTCCAAGTTTTACTCACAAGTATGAAAAGATTCAGTATTTTCAAAACCAACTGATTTATGAATTTAGGCATTTTTACAACATGCCATTATTTTCTTGATTTAATGGTATAAATTCTTATATACTTATCACAGTATAATGAATTCTACATTTTTGAAAACCTATTGTAATTTTACTCATATGTCTTCCATTGTAGCTTTTTGTCTTGTACTTGAAATTACTAAAACCAAACTCTGGAGAAATTATTCCCTAGTTGAGACCTTTCTGTATGTCATAATTACATTTCCCAATAGATTACCTCACTTTTATTTTACAGAGAATAAAGTTCCTTGCTTGAGGTTTGACATATTCTTTGCTAAAGGTAGAAAATTTACAGAAAGTTTCTTATTCTCTTTCCTTTGGGCTGTTCAGGAATTCCCTTTTGCTTCCTCTTAGCATATCTTTGGCCCTATTTCTGGAGATTCATGATAAAATTTTCCCCACATACTCACCATAAATTAATAATTTACTCTTTCTTATGAGAAACAATTTAGATTTGTGTGACACTAGTAAGAGCTTTTTCAAAAGATAATTCATACATTTTGCAACAAATGGAACATATAATGTTTGGAAAATTTCTGTAAGAAATACCCAACTAAAAATTGTGTTGGCTTGTACTTTCATATTTCTTCATTTTTTTTTGAGATGAGAGTCTTACTATGTTGCCCAGACAGGTCTTGAACTCCCGGGTTCAAACAGTCCTCTTGCTTCAGCCTCCTTAGTAACTGGGATTATAGGCACACACCACTGTGCCTGGCTATATGCTTTCATATTTCTATTAAAGAATGCAGAATTCTCTGCTTATGGGAAAGTTTCACATGAGGAAATGGAGTTATGATGGGCTGTCTTCACTTTCAAACATCTTTACCCCATAAGAGTTTTAAAGAAACATGTGTTCCCCCTTTGAAGGTGTCATCAACTTCAGGCAAAACCTTTCTTTGACCTCCCCCACCTCTTGCCTACTTTCAAGAGGTGTGGCGGTTTATATCTGATAAACATTTATAGGACAAATATCCAGATAATCAGGGAGCTGAAACCAATGTAGAAGCATCAGATGTGTAATGTTGTTTGGATTGAGAACAACTTAAGCCTGAGTCAGATTATTTCTTTGGTCTTTTAGGTTTCTTGGTACTCTGAAACCTGTGCATTATTTTCTGTTTTAAAGGAATAAAAATGATTTTCTTTTGTTAAATGTCCAGTAGAGTTTTTCACTTATTTTTCAAATTTCTACTCCTAGAAACTCTTTCACCCTATCAGGTCAGAAACACTCCCTTGCTCGAATCCCTACTGAGTGATTTGTGTATTCAGTTTGCTCTACCGAGTTTTCTTACAAACTGGCACTTCATTATTTTTGTGGTGATCCCTGAATGTTCCATGAAGTTCTGTATCCCCAGCTAGATTACGAGTTCTTACAGTTAATAAAAAAAAAATGCCATGCTGACATCACATAAAAATATTCTTGAAAAATATTGTTCTCCGGAAAACCAAACACCACATGTTCTCACTCATAATTGAGAGTTGAATGAGAACACATGGACACAGGGAGCAGACATTGACACACCAGGGCCTGTTGAGGGGTGGAGGGCTAGGGGAAGGAGAGCATTAGGATAAATACCTAATGCATATGGGGCTTAAAACCTACATGACAGGTTGATGGATGCACCAAAGCAGCATGGCACATGAATACCTATTTAACAAACTGCACATTCTGCACATGTATCCTAGAACTTAAATATAAAAAAAGTTCCCTTAAATATAGAAAATGTATGTTTTTGTTTTAATTTTATAGTGTGTGTTCTTTAGTGAAGGAACTGATGAAAGATTCCCATGTCTGCTCATGGTCAGCCATGAGTGAAGAGATAACAGGTGGCTGTCTGTCGGGAGTCTTGTAAAATAGAAGAGTGACATTTAGGGCATTCTCTCTAATATCTTATTGGTATACACAGACCAGAAGAAGATAAAAACTAACTAAATAAAAAGAAGCCATTTCAAAGTAGAGTAGTGAAATCCTAGGTCATTAAGTGATCAATTAGCAGAAAGAGGCATACTGAGGAATTTTCTAAGAAAGTTAGCAAAGGAAAATCTAGAAACCACAAAAGAATACATATATAGATGTATTATAAATCATGGTGACCTATTCTACAACAAGGGCAGTTTCCAACAGGTAACTCTGCGTAAGAATTTAAAAATTGGTGTTAAAGCCAAGTAGAGAAAAATAAGAGCGTAAGCAAGAATAGCTTCAAAATGACTCCGTTTCAAAGCCTTGTAATGATAACAAAAGAGTAGCAAACAGGAATAAATTCCTGAAGGAAGAAAGGTACAAATATGATTAAAATTACAAATGTTAGAAAAAGAGAATCACAAATTAATGATATCATTTTTCCCTAAGTGTTGCAGAAAAAGAGATGTAAATCATTTGGAGGAATTGTCTCTTTCTGATGTAGAAATTACTTTTCTCTTTTAAATACATAAGTTCTTCAGAAATATAAGTTCTTTGTTCAAGCTTAGGTTTGCTCTCCCTTGCTTCATGTGTGTCTTCCTCATGTCCTTTCATTTAGTCTGTGAGGAAAAAAACTCATATGACCCTCTGCTGGCATGTGTGAGGACTTGATATTTTAGCCCAGCCTGCTGGGTGAAACATCAAACACTAAAATAGCAGCTAGGAACTCAGATGATTGAATAAGACATGGAGAGGTATGATGCAAGCAAATGGTCACCAGTCCCTCCCATACAGCAGGATCCAATAAATAGTTGATGAAAGAATTAAACAAATGAATACAATTATAAATGCTGGAAGGAACTGTCCCAGAGTTGATAGACACAACAAAATGGATAATAAAAATAGCTATCATTTATCAAGTCCTTTTCACATGCCCAGCCCTGTTCTGGGAATTTTTGTATCTTCTTTAATTTGTAAATTAACTTCAGTAGCTAAATATTTTTTTCCCTCAATTTACTGATAAAGAAACCAAAGCTCAATGATGTTAAGTGTCTACCCCACAATCTTCCAGTCAGTAACCAGCAGAGTCAAGACTAAAATTCGAGTCCTTCTAACTGTAGAGCCTGAGCTGTCAGGCAAAAAGACGCTACCTCTTCTTGAACAAGACGAGTAAGGGCAGAACTTCTCTACTGCTGCCTATAGAATGAACAAGTTTCTGCTGTAGCATGGCATAGAATTTGTTTTTTGTTTTTTTTTCTGTCAGTGCTCTACCTGCCTAGTGGACATCTTCATCTGTATGCTCCATAGGTGATAGCGATTAAAGAGTCTGAAACTGAGCTCACTATCCTGCCTGCAAACCTTTTTTTTTTTTTTTTTTTTTTTGCTGCCACTTCTTTTTTCACCTCTATTATAGCTAATGGCAGCATAATCTACCCAGGAACCTGTAAATTATTTTGTTCCCACAGCCTCCACAGCCAACTTAGTCACTAAGTCCTGAACTTTCACCTCTACAATATCTCTGGAGTCTGAATCCTCTTTCTATTCCTGCTTCTGATGCCTTTGTCAGGCACTCATTTTCCTCTCTTGTACTACTTCAAGAACCTTTTGATTTGTTTAATTGTCTCCCATCATTGCCATCTCCAACGCAACTTCTGCAATGCAGCTGGAGTCATTGCCCCAGTTAAAAAACTGCTGCCCTAGGGGAGAAATAAATGTCTTTTGCTTTCACGACCTCATTCACCATCTGTATGCTGAGAAATCACAAATTTATATCTCTAGTCAGATTTCTCTTCAGAGCTTCCACACTAATGTTTCCAACTCAATAAACAATACCAGCATCCACCCAATACCTCTGACTTTTTCACTCTAATACACACCAGTTGCAAATTCTGGCAGTTCTGCATTCTGAATATTTCTCATTTCGGTCCATTTTTCTCCATCCCAGCTGTCTCTGCTTTAGTCCAGTATTGAACTTCTGCAACAGATTGAGCAACAGACAGCCATAATAATACCTTCCTAACTAGTCACTTTGCACCCAGTTTTCCCACTTTTAATTCATTTTCTTTCCACATATATTACATTTTGTCAACTTCAAATGCATTTTTTATTTTCCACTTTAACTTTTCTAAAATTGGAATATGTATTACAATTTATTTTGTATCCTGGTTTAATAAACAGTGTTTGCTTTAAATAAATCACACATAAAATAATGGTATATTTTATAATCAATGGCATCTTAGATTTGATGAAATACAATAATAGAAAAAACAGTCTTTCTGTATCTGCTAATGCCCTACATAGAACCGTTGATAATATCCCATTGTTTTTAAGATAAACTTCAACATCTTAACATGCCTACTAGGCTTTGCATGTTTGGTTTCTAGCTTACCTCTGTAGGATCATTTTGTTCTACTCTTCTAGTTATCTATCCTTCAGCCACATTCATCCAACAAATACTTATTGGGTGACTACAGTGTGCTAGGCACTACGATGATGTATCAATGAACGCAAGCAATGGACACAGCTACTGCCCTCAGTGCTGACTGAGTAGTAGTGTAGCAGGACAAGCCGCAGACAAAACCCCTCAGACACTGAGTTAAAGAAGGAAGCGCTTTATTCGGCTGGGAGCTTTGACAAGACTCACATTCCCAACAACCAAGCTCCCTGAGTGAGCAATTCCTGTCCCTTTTAAGGGCTCACGACTCTAAGGGGGCCCACGTGAGAGGGTCGTGATTGATTGAGCAAGCAGGAGGTACGTGACTGGGGGTTGCATGCACCAGTAATTAGAACGGAACAGAACAGGACAGAGATTTTCACAGGGCTTTTCTATACAATGTCTGTAATCTATAGATAACATAACCAATTAGTTCAGGGGTTGTAACTACCAGGCCCAGGGCGTGGTGCCGGGCTGTCTGCTTGCGGATTTCATTTCTACTTTTAATTTTTACTTCCTTTTTCTTTGGAGGCAGAAAATGGGCATAAGACAATATGAGGGGTGGTCTCCTTCCTTAATAGAAGCCCTTCTGGCCTAGCTTGAATCTACATGTTATTTCTTGGTTCAGGACCCTTAAGTATGCTGGTCCCTCTCTCAGTCTCCCCTCTTTGCCTATAGCTGATCCTTACCTCCTACTCATCCCTCAGGGTTTATTTTATATTGCCCTTTCCCCAGCTACCCCGTGCAATGCTTTCATGGCTCCAGCACTTCTTTTCATGAAACTCACAGCACTTGCTTTTTTGGAGTCTGTCTTCATCTCCCCACCATCAGGTCCATGAAGTCCAGGACTGCACCTGTCCAACTCACAGCTCTTGCCTCAACCCTTACTCCAATGCTTGGGCCACATTTGGGTCTCTCTAAATACTTATGGACTATTTAGAGAGCTATTCTGAGAGCTACTTAGAGAGCTAAGTAATGGAATTGGAAACATAAATTCAAAATTGAGGTTTTGAATTCTCAGGTACTCTGAGTTTTCTACCACACAAATGTATTATTAAACCAAAACAAAACACAACTAAAAGAAAGCCATCAACATATGGAATTACATGAGACATTTTAGGTTGACAACTGAGGAGAGAAGAAAACATATTATCAATTTCAAACTGAGATGCACAGAGGTTGACATGAAATATGATATTTTCATTCTTAAAATAAGAGCTGTACTACTCTAGAGTTATAATTTTCATTACAAATCAATATATTGACCAACATTTGTACAACAGTTTTTGTGCTTCGCAGATTAGATCATAGTCTTCCTTTGCTGGTTTTAAAGGCTTCCTTCCCCTTGGTCTACCCTTTGTATTGCAGATATGCTGCCTTTGTGCGTCATAGATGAGCTTAGTGGGTTACGTTTATGAACTAGTTGTAGATTCACTTCTAAGACGTGAGTTACCCTAGCACTCCATACATAGCCTGCTGTTTTGCAAACATGAATCCAGTTACATTCTCAGAAGGCAATTCAAAAAGCTCAGTCATGTTATGTTTTTAAATATGACATGTTTTCATTAGAGTTCAGAGCAATCTTTGCTGTTTTTTCTTTGCTCTAGATACAAACTTTTCTTCAACTATATATAACCTGGTTCATTATGCAATTGTATGCATCTTATAATTGCCTCTACAGTTATATTAGCATAATTTTTCTCTGTGATAGCAAAGAAAAATTTGAGAAATAATAAGAAACCCCTCAAATCCTTACCTTTAAAATGTTTCACAATAAGTAGAGAAAGAACAACATTAGGCTTTCTAGTTACTGAATTTTAGCTCTCCTATTTTTAGCAACATCTTCGCAAATCCTTGGATGAACGGGCTATGAAATTTGAAGTATTATTACCACAACCTATAGCAACAAACTACTTCAACATAGGTATAATCGAAAGGGGAATTCTTATAACCACATTCATATTCAAAGATCTTGTGATATAAGCCAACCCCTGTGGGGGTATTATTTTCAAACATAACAGGTTGACATTATATAATTATACACTGCTGGATATTGAAATATCGGAAAAGGAAAAAGTGCTTATGGTAGTACTCACAGCATACTATTATGAGTATTCACATGCCCACACATCTTTAGATCATTATTTCTAGTTACATATTGCAGAATTTAGCAAAGATTTAGTGACTTATTTAATATCAATATTAGGTTTTGACATTAATGTCTTAGCAAGCACATGGAGGTGCGAACCTAAGATTCACTTCCACTCGATAGAGGTGCTCTGAAGTGACCCTCTTCTCCATTGTTCTGTGTTCAGTTTGTTAAACAGACACTTCATATATATGTGTGTATCTAAATGTTCAAAATTCCAATTAATTACTCTTATAATTTGCTCTTCCAACCACCTTAATTTTTTCCTTTATTGTTCTTTCCACATTTGATGATGACATTGTTCTTTTCTAAGATAAATTCTTCTCTTTTGGTTCCAATTACCATCTACTTCCATTTCATGCTTCTTAATGTTACTTTCCTCCTATTTAATATCTGGATTGTAACCAGCTTTTACCTTTCTCCCTCCCTTTCAGAGGTCAGGTTTCTAATCTTTCCGTTTTTTCCCCTTACATGAACTTTTTGGTCTATGTGGTACACCATGAAATATAGCTTCATGGACATTTAGGCCCCAAATGCCATCATTCGTGGAACCTTACATAGTCTTTTTATCGAGACTAGGTAAGAGTTGATAATTTAATCTCAAGACTAGATAAGACTTGATAATCTTAAGTCTCTTCTTTTTTTTTCTCTGAGACGGAGTCTCACTCTGTCGCCCAGGCTGGAGTGCAGTGGCATGATCTCGACTCACTGCAAACTCCGCCTCCAGAATTCATGCCATACTCCTGCTTCAGCCTCCCAAGTCTCTTCTTTCTATTCTGTTACGTAGGTACAATCTAGTGGCTGCCTTTGGATTTCTTTCCTATCTATACCTCTCTTCTAAAACAGGTTACATATAACTGTAGGGTATATCATTTCATATTTAATATGCTTAGCAATTTTCTTCTAATGTGACTTACTTGTGGAGAGTAAAGGAGAGACAGAAAGCTAGAGCAAGAGACTGCAAGGCAAATATAATCTATATGGGAGGAAGCATTAAGGTGGCATAGAAAAATACTATTTCAGAGTAAATACTGGTAAAGCAACAAACTGGCAACATGGTAGCACATATAATGGCATAAAGAATAAGGGAACTACTCCGTTACTATCAACAAAAATCAACCAGTCAGTCAATCAACCAACCACACAATAACAGAATAGACTGTGACAATTAAGGGAGCTCAGATTTCAGTGGGTACATGGCCAATAAAGGTGAACCAAGACTTTTCATGATAGTTATGCCAGGATCAGAGTTCTAGGACTTTACTAGGCTACCCCTGATCATTAACTCTGTCATCTCTCCTTTTTAGATCTCTCTTGCTCTTTCCTTCTATTGGCATAAGCTAAGGCCCTAGATGCTAGGATGCAAGGCGAAAATCTTTAACTATCATTTCTTCAACCCTCTACCCAAGGAGCGGAGTCATAATCACAAGAGATTTCCAATAAAACTTTATAGATAGGTATGTAAAATTGCAAAATGAATTCAATTAACTTGGTTGGGTTGCTTGTTTGCTTTTAATAAATTATACATGGGGACTCCTTTCTAGGAGTAGCTTTACTGGGCTTTAAAAACTTCTGTGGGTGTCATCTTGAGGTATACAACTGAAATCATTATCTTTCAACAGAAGTAAAATTGGAAAATCTTGTTATCACCAGAAAACTAGAAATACATGAAAATAGGTATCAAATAAAAACAGAATGCAAATACTCCGGAGATGTAGTATGACTCTGCTTTATTCTCTTAAAATCTGCTCTTCACACCCTTTATGGCCTCTTTGGAGTGTTGGTGCTCATGAGTAAAAATATTACTTTCAAAACAAAACAAAACTTTCTTTGCTCTAATTAGGCAAAGTGAAAGCCTTCTGTTACAATTTATATTATTAAAATTTTGACATTTTCTAATGGCATAAAGCAAGTTCTATTTTTAACGAAGTCTTATATTAGGAACATGCTTTAAGGAGATTTCTAAGTTCTAGTGATGCTTGAGTTTTTGTAGTTTATTATCTGATACCAAAAATTATGGTGTAATAAAATAATTTTGGTAGTCCCTACTTTCAATTTAAGTAGTAATTGGCTTCTATATTGGTATGCATCCAGAATAATGCTACTTGTGATGGAAATATAAAAAGATAATTATTAAAGTCATTTACGTAATAGAAATGGTCATTTCCGGGCAACAGAATCTTGACTGTAAAGTCGTGAAGCAGGATTGTCCCATATGAAATGACTTGAAAGGATTCTAAAATCTGGGGTTTCATGAACACCACAAAAGTGTGGAGAATGACTGAAGCATATTTTAGAACAACTATAAAGGACACAGAATGAGTTCTGATCTCGATCTTCAGTTATTTCTCATTATAAACTGGTGATAATACTCAGAGTGTGACAAAGGGTAATTTCTCTGCTATAAGCCTGAATTATTTTTCCTTTCATAGTTTACTGAATTTAAAGAATCTTGCAGCATCTTTTCTAGCATATCTTTTTCTTGCATAGGACCTTTATTAGAATATTTGAAGTGTGTAATTACAAATGCTCAAAGTTTACCCCACATAAAGTCTTATTTTGGAAATTTTGCTTTTTCCAAAATATTTTCTACTAAATTTTCTAAAAGCAATGGCTATTTTATGCTGAAATTCTGTCTTAGTCGATTCAAAGCATTCTGGGCCTGTGTTCATTCTGTAAGTATTTATTGAGAACCTATGAGGAACAGGTATTATGCCAAAGACTATAGATATAACAGCAAAATAGAAACCATCCCAGCCCCAAGGGAATTTATAGGCTAGTGGGGAATACAAAGAGAAAGGTAATTACCATATGCTAACGAGCTGGGATTGAGACAAAATGAAAGTGCTGTGGGAAAACACAGGAAGGGCATCTAGTCTAGTCGTCTTTGTAGATCAAAAAGGGCTTCTCAGGAGAAGGGACAGTGAAATTTAACCATGAAGGGTGAATAGGGGTCAGCCAGATCAGGTAGAGAAGAAGAGTGCAAAGATTCTTCCATGCAAAGATGAAACAGCATGTACACTCTTAAACTCTCCGGGTTTTCTCTTCTTCGTGAAAGAAGTGCTAAAACTGATACTCCGAGATGCATGAAGCTTTCTCATTGCTGACTGTCCCCTTAGTAACAGCAACTTGGACACGTTGATGGACTAATCATTCATATACAGTACAATAAAGCAAACCTATGTCTATGAGCTTACTTACATATACCGAACAGGCCTACTCATTATTAAACTGTGGAAAATAAAATAAAAATTGTAAGGAACATGATTGATAAGTTAGGATGGTGTTGGCTGCAAGTAACAATGACAACACAATCTAAATTGATGAAACAATTATGAAAGTCACTTCACATAATTGCCAGGAGTAAGGCAGGCTTCTTGTCATACAATAGCTGGAGGTAAGTCTTTAAAGCCTGAGGTTCTTTCTGCCTCTATGCTCTGCCGTATTCAGCAACAGCTTTATCCCATGCCTGCTTCCCCTTGCAGTTACCATTAGAGCCATTGGGTCTACATGATTCTTTTTATTTCTCATATTTTTCTTTCTTTTTGGAAAAATTGTATTTTCTTTTTAATTGACAGACAATAATTACATACATTTATGATGTATAAGGTGATGTTTGATATATGCTTACATTCTAGAATGATTAAATCAAACTAATAACATATCTACAACCTCACATATTTATCAAAATTTTCTGGTGAGGACATTTAAAATGTAATGCTTAGGCAATTTTGAAGTATAGAGTTCATTATTATTAAGTATGTCACCATTCCATGCAATAGATTACTAAGGCTTATTCCTCCTGTATAGCTAAAACTTTGTAATCTTTGATGGATATCTTCCCTTTCTATCCACCCACATCCTCCAGCCACTGATACCTATCATTCATTCTACTCTTAACTTCCACGAGTTTGATTTTTTTATTTTCCACATCTAAGCGAGATCATATTCACATCCAACAGGAGAGACTGAGATCCCATAGCTCAAGTATGAAATCAGATTGTTCCATTCAGTCAGATTGGTATGACTTAGGTCATTTCCTACCTTGGCCCAAAAGCAGTTTCAAGGTTACACAACGTTTTGTTTGCTCAATGGAGAGGTAACATATAGAGAGGGCAAGAGGTCGGAATATCCTCCCCCTGAATTGTCAGGGAAAGGCATAGATACCTAAGGAAATCATCACTTTGTTTGGAAGGAGAACGGAAAAATGGTTTTGGGAGGGGTAACAGTGTGAAGCCAAGTTGTTTGCCGTTTCTTGATATTCGTTAAATTCAAATGGAAAGCAATCTCCTGACTCAGACAATAAAAAAACCCAAAAAACCATTCCATATCACTGGGGGAAAAAGGCATAATTCTAATGGGCTCTAACTCCTTGAACTATGTGTGAATTAGTGAACAAAGAGAGATGAAGTAAACGTTGAGTTGTGGAGACTGCTGTCTTATTCTTCCTTCCGTTTACTTCCTGAATTATACTTATGAATTTCTACATTGGTTTCTGTGGTCAACATTTACCATAGAGTAGAAAGAAATTGCAGCATTTATTTTGCTGTAAAAGTATTTTTAGATGTTTTGTGGGCTGTGTATCAATTATCATATAACATAGAGTTAGGAAGGAATGTGCAAAATATATTTAGCAACTTTTGATAATATTTTAGGAATATTTGATTTTGACACATGCTATATAATTTATAGAGATACAGGTTACATCATTAAAAGGTTACATATTGGGGCAATGACAAAAAAATTCTTAATAAAAATACCTTGTTCTTGAAACAAGGACTGAGGAATATTCCCTCAAAGGAAAAATAGGTGATGATTGCTCAGGTTTTTCTTTTTAATTTATCTCTCTGTATTTTCTTGTACTTCATATGCAAGTACAGTTTTGTGGCTTCTCATCATGACAAATAGATGATTGAACCAGAAGAAGTGAATGTCAATTGGATGATTGACCCTTATTTTTTATTCAGCACTATTCTTTCCCTCTGGCTACACAGGATGGAGTGATGTGCTTGCCAGAGGCTGGACAAAGATAAACACATTCCCGTATGGGAGTGGCAGAGTGGAACTGCATAAGCAAATGCAAAACGGTTTTTTTTTCTAAGTTTCTTCAGGGGAACCTTTGATGGCCAGAACAGGAGATAAAATTAGTAGCTTAAATACTAGAAAATAATAATTTCTACCAAATATTTGCACAGTGACATATTTTTCCAACTGTTTTTGTATATATTATTTCATATAATGGAGTAACCCTGTGATGTGGAAGGGCTGGTAATATAAGCATTTCACAGATTAGGAAATTAAAATGTATAGAGGTTATATGAATCTCAAGTAGCACAACCAGGCTTAGGAACTCAAACTTTTGGTTTGTTTCCCCGTGTGTGTGTGTGTGTGTGTGTGTTTTCTAGTAAAATATTTCACTTCATCTTTTTTTAAAAAAGAGAACAATAAATATGAAAAAAAAAAAGAAAAAAGAAAAAGAGAGTTGAACAGGAACAACAAAAACCCTGCCATGTTAAACACACAAAGTGATCAATTTCTAAAGAATAGATGTTTGCCAGATTCAGTGCTCTCCCAAGGTAGTAATTGTAAATTTTTAGAAATGGAGTGACTTGGCTTGGCACGGTGGCTCACACGTGTAATCCTAGCACTTAGGGAGGCCGAGGAGGGTAGATCACTTGAGGTCAGGAGTTCGAGACCAGCCTGGCCAACATGGTGAAACCCCATCTCTACTAAAAATATAAAAATTACCTGGGCATGGTGGCACATGCCTGTAATCCCAGTTACTCAGGAGGCTGAGGCAGGAGAATCGCTTGAACCCGGGAGGCAGAGGTTGCAGTGAGCCGAGATTGTGCCACTGCATGCCAGCCTGGGCAACAGAGCGAGACTCCATCTCAAAAAAAAAAAAAAAAAGAAATCAAATGACTCGAAATATTTTTAAAAATATAGTATTTGCTTTTTTGCA
This sequence comes from Theropithecus gelada, assembly GCF_003255815.1. Lineage (NCBI taxonomy): Eukaryota > Metazoa > Chordata > Mammalia > Primates > Cercopithecidae > Theropithecus > Theropithecus gelada. Next base: position 85,812,191 of record NC_037673.1, on the reverse strand, counting down.
CTTTATTTCCTATCAGGCAGAAGTCTTACATACCCAGTGATAGTTTGTGTAATCTCCATCAAATGCATTTCTTATGCTTATTATTTCATACTCTTACCCCTCCCTAACCTAAGTCATTCCTCACATGGCAGTGTTTAGGGCTCACATTACTTGTGAAGTCTCTACGCAAAGCCTTGGGCACCACTGGTGTGCCCTCTCACATTATTTAGAGGGAATCTGTTTTGGAAAGTACATTAAAGGGAAGGGGTTATTGCTGGGAGTCTTTGAAATCATACATGTCACATGGTGGTTACCCATTTCTGGAATTCTCCTAGATGCAATAAAAAATTTGATGATTGACACATAGTTGGCCCTCAATAAACAACTATAGATAGCTACTGAGGTTGCTGCTGGAGTGACTGCGTTATGTGATTTTGTGTTTTCTGAATACAAAATAGATCTTTGAGTAAGGGATGCTTTTTGACAGCCGCTGATAACATCTGAGAGACAATTTAATTTGTCTTCTACTAAAGTAGCAGAAAACAACAACAAAAAAAGCAAACAGGCTACACTACTATCCCTGCTTCTTTGATGAAAATCAATAAATATGGATGAAACACCTGAAGGAGCACACGAATGCCTAGTTAGCAAATTTGCAAAGTATGCAGACAATGGGTATACTGCATGATTATGTTTGTGGAAAATAAAAAAGAAAGACACATAAATAGGCTAGTGAGAATGAAGATTCAGTGACAGCATCACATAATATTCATAAAGTATCTTTCATCTGAGTAGTTGAAAGCATTTTAAAAGTGTCCTTATGACACCCTTCTGGTGCTAGTAGGTGGTAAAGAAATATCAACTCCATTTAAATTAAAAAGGATGCTGAAACGGGAGTTGAAAAGTTAAGTGAACTGCTCATTGTCGTGGTTTCACATAGGAGGCTGTGTCTATCTGTGGCAAATGTATTGTGTCATTTGCCCCCAAACAATCTTTTTCTAGTTCTGTATAAATTATCTACCTGGCAAAAAGAAGACTGAAGCTGGGAGCAAAAATACACTTCTGTGGGTGTAATTGTATTCATGGCCAAATAGAATTTGGACTTCTTCCATTAGCAGGAATGCCTGGTGGTAGTACTAACTTTAAAATCCTGAGTTGTCAACAAACAGAAGGAGCCCAGTTGAGCAAGATCAGAGAAGAAAAAATGGAGAGATGGGATAAATAGGCAGGCACTTTCAAGGATTTAACCTAAGACTTTCCAAAGGGAGATGGATTTATGGGAGGGAGTCTTTCCTTGTGGCTGGGCTCATTTCTTTTCCCTTTTTTCCTAAACTATTATTCTTGACCCCTTTTGCCCCTTGGCTTCTCCAGAAGTACCAGAAGTAAGAACTAGGAACAGTCAGAATTCAGAGTAAGTCTCTTCCCAGCCAAAGCTAGCAGTACTGAGGGTATTCCTTCTTCCTGTGGAGGACACTGAGCATTTCTCTGAAGCAACTTGCAGCCTCATACTTCTCTTCATCTCATATCTTGCTCACTACTGCCCCACCCCCATTAATCCTTGCCCTTGCCCAAGTAATAAGCTAGGCATATTCCTGCCTCAGGGTCTTTCCACTTGCTGTTTCCTCTACTGGAAGTGTTCTTTTCACTGAAAGAATATTTTCATAGTATGTCTTCCCTTGCCTCTCAATACAGATTTAGAGTGACCAAAGATCCTATTTTGCCTGGGACTGAGGATTCCTAGGACATGAAACTTTTCTGGACAAATGAGGAGCCCTGGTCACCCTATCTAAACAACAGCTCCTTCTATCTGGCTTGCCCTCTTTACTTTTCCTCTCAGCATTGATCACGATCTAACATACTTTACATTTTATCTACCTATCTTTTTCAGTATCTGTCCCTGTGCCACCTCCTGCAATGTTATCCCCATAAGGATGGGGGATTCTAAAAATTGTTTAAATTTGTTTTATTCCCTGTTGTGTCCCCAGTGTCCAGCATGGCTCAGGGCAGGAAATCAATAATATATTTTAAAAATAAATAAATAAACAAATAAGAACTTTAGAAAACATTAATTATATGTGAAGAAACGATGTTGTGGGATAGTATTTCCTGAAGTAGGTTATTGAATCCATAAAGTCTTAGTCAAATGTAATTTGACTCTAAATATGAATGTATTATTTCCTAAAGATGATTAATTTCTCAGGAAATTTAAACAATGTTTTTGCTGATATTTTAAAATCTAAGAGTTATTTAATTTATTTTAAAAATAAATGTTTGTAAAAATAAACTACTAGAATAGAATGTAGTATTATACTTTGGTATCAAGTTGGTGGATAACTTGTGTGGGTTTGGGTCAACTGATTTTAATCTACTGGCATATACTTGTAAATGTAAATTTAATAGTTTTAATCCATGTAAGTCTCTTATTTGCCCCAAGAAAATGTAGCCATATGTTTAATCAACAAACATAACACATTTTCTATTAATATTCAGTTACTATTGACTGAATGAATAGCTGAGTGACTTCAGAAGGCAAATATACAGAAAACCAAATCAATTATAGTATCTTTACTGGACAAGAAATCAGAAGTCAGGGGCTTCCAGATACTTAGGGTGACATTCTTGGGTGTCTGACTTTTATTAATCTTGGACACAACCTGGGGAGCCTGACAGAGTTGTGTACTGTAATAGTAGACAGAGTTGTCTACTATTTGCAAACGTTTGAGTTGTCTCTCACATGTCCATATTGGTGGGGTGCTGTGGGTAGAACACTAGATTTGGGGGGCAGAAGCCCTAGGTCCTCATCTCTTTTAACAATTTAAGTCTCCATGTGGCCTTGGAAAATCACTTAACTTCTTAGAACCTGCATCTCCTCATCTGGGAAATGAGAATGCTAAAGTTTCACTCACCTTACTAGACTGCTGTAAACTCCAAATAGGAGTGCAGATGCTTTGAACAGCATTAGGTTATATATTGGGTTCCTCTGGATAAACAGACCGATAGGATATACATATACATATACATATATATGTATACAGCTATACATATACATATATATGTATACAGCTATACATATACATACATATGTATACAGCTATACATATAATATACACATATATGTATACAGCTATACATATATGTATACAAATATACACACACATATAAGCACACATAAGTTAATACACATAGGAATTGGCTCACATGGTTATGGAGGCTGAAAAATCCCATCATCTCATTATCTGCCATCTGTAAGCTAAAGACCCAGGGAAGTTGGTGATATAACTCAGAGTCTGAGTCTGAAGGCCTGAGAATCAGGGGGGCCCATGATGTAAAGCCCAGCTGCAAGGCAGAAGAGATAAGATGTACCAGCTCAAACAGTGAGACAGATAAAAGGAATAAATGCCTCCTTCCTCTTCCTTATGTTCTATTGAGGTCCTCAACATATTGCATAATGTCCACCCACATTGGGAAGGGCAAGATGCTTTATTCAGTCTATTGACTTAAATGCTAATCTCAACACATTTTGAACAGATTTCATAGAAAAGAATGCTAGGGTAAGCCAGAGAAGAGAAGAGATGGGAAGCACCCAAAGTAAGTAAGTAGAGGGTTTAAGACAGCTTGCTCAGCTGGGAACTGACTGAGAGCTGGGAGAGGCTCCTGCACATGAGGAAACAGTAAGAGAGAAAACTCCAGGGCTCCAAAATGGGGTTTTGTGATCTTGGCCAAGGGAGAAATCATCGACCTACTAGGGAATGGGCCTGACGTACAGAGCTGCCTAAAGATTGCACAGAGATGTTGCTCCAGAAAAGTAACCCACACAGAATCTTGTAGGTATCTGAGCCTGGCTGGAGCATCTCAGCTGGGAGTCATTTTGAGCTGAGAGATCAGGGAATCTACAGACATGGCTGCTGCTGCTGCTGAGCTGCTCCAAAGAGGGAGAAGGGAGAACGAGCACTCTCACTCACCCCTGGAAGGATTCCTGCTGGCTACTGTTGAGACTGAGACATGAGTAGACCGTACTCCCCAAGGCTTCTTGCCCACACTGTCTGCCTGGGAGGAGCCCTGCCCTCCCTGGTCACAAGCCCAAGGTGCCATTTTAAGAGTTTAATGCTGGGCTACATCCCACCCTCTGGCCAAGTTTGACTTGACATAGCTGCAGCCACCACTTGGTTGAGGTGAAACAAGGAAGCCAGGCTGTCTGTAAGATTGGCTTCTGTAAGATTGAGACTCAAAAGGATCACACTCCCCACAGCTTCTTGCTCATGCTATTGGCCTGAGATAGGCCCTGCCCTTTCAGGTCACAAGCTGGTACCTTTTTGAGAGTTTAATGCTGGGCTGTGCCCCACCCTTGGGCTGAATTTGAGGCAATTAAGCTGCAGCCACCACCCAGCTCAGGGAGGGACAGGGAAGATGAAGCTCTCTTAAGCACTCTTAGGACAATACACTCTGCCATGCTCCAGGTGTCTGTGGGACTGGGCACTAACTTGCCCAACCTATTGCAACTTCCAGCAACACCAACATGGACTTTTTGGGTCCCAGTGGGTTTCTCCACTGCCATCACCCACATGAAATACCAGTTGTCCAGGAACCTTAGAACTCACACCACATACTGGGCTCACCACTCTCAGTACTGGGTTCTAAGAAAGCCACCTGGAGGCCTAAAATTCAGCTCTCCAGGACCCACTAACACCAGAGTCAGTGGAGGCTGACCTGAGGCCTAAAAACAGGCACAGTCAACCCACTGCTGCCACCACTAGGGCCTGAAGGCTAATTCAGTTGGCATCCAAGTCTTCAGCTAAACTTCATCACAATCTCAACTAATAACTGTAACCTAAATCGCCAAGGAAATCACACAGACCAGTGACCCTGTGTACTATTGAAGAAGTCATACAAAGATCACAGTACTTCAGGCACCCAAAATCAAAGCCAAAGTATCTTAATCAACAATATACATACATCCTGAGGAAAAAATTCTCTCCTACAAAAGCAATTTCAAGAAACTGGAATAAAGATTGGGTATGGTGGCTCACACCTGCAATCCTAACACTTTGGGAGGCTGAGGCGGGTAGATCATTTGAGATCAGGAGTTTGATACCAGCCTTGCCTACCTACATGGTGAAACCCTGTCTCTACTAAAAATGTAAAACTTAGCTGGGTATGGTGGCATATGCCTGTAATCCTAGCTTCTTGGGAGGCTGAGGCAGGAGAATTGCTTGAACCCAGGAGGCAGAGGTTGAAATCAGCAGAAGGACACAGGAAACATAAAAAGGCAGGCCGCCTGTAATCCCAGCACTTTGGGAGGCCAAGACGGGTGGATCATGAGGTCAGGAGATCGAGACCATCCTGGCTAACATGGTGAAACCTCATCTCTACTAAAAAAAACAAAAAACTAGTCGGGCGAGGTGGCGGGTGCCTGTAGTCCCAGCTACTCAGGAGGCTGAGGCAGGAGAATGACATAAACCCGGGAGGTGGAGCTTGCAGTGAGCTGAGATCTGGCCACTGCACTCCAGCGTGGGTGACAGAGCAAGATTCCATCTCAAAAAAAAAAAAAAAAAGGGCAGGCCAATATACAATCAAAAGAACAAAACAACTGTCAGCAACAGATATCAATTAAAAAAGTCCTTGAAATGCCAGATAAATGATTCAAAATACTGATTTTAAATAAGTTCAATGAGATGCAAGAGAAATCTGAAAACCAATGCAAAGAAATCAGAAAATCAATCTAGGACATGAATGAGAAATTTACCAAGGAGGTGAAGATATTTAAAACAAAAACAAAAACCCAAACAACCAAGTGGAAATTCTGAAACTAAAAAATTCACAGAAGGAAATAAAAAATACATTCTAAAGCTACAATAATGGACTAGACCAAGCAGAGGAAAGAACCTCAGACCTTGAAGACAAAACTTTTGAAATAATCCAATCAGACAAAAATAACATAAAAAGGATAAAAAGAATGAACAAAGCCTTTGAAACATCTGAGACTATAAAAAGCAACCAAACTTATGAATTATTGGTGTTCTCAAGGGAGTGATTAGAAAACACATTTAAAGAAACAATCAATGAAAACTTCCCAAGTCTATTAAGAGAGACATTCAGATTCAAGAGGCCCAGTGATCCCCAAGGAAAGACATTGAAAAAAGACCCCACTACAACATATATTCAGAATGTCTAAAGTCAAAGTGAAAGAAATAATTCTAAAATCAGCAAGAGAAAAGTGCCTAGTTACCTATAAGGGAAATCCCATCAGACTAACAGTTGACTTTTCAGCAGAAACCTTAAAGGCCAGAAGAAAATGGCATTTTTGAAGTGCTGAGAAAAAGAATGTATCTCCCAAGAATTTTGTATCCTTCCAGAAGAAACTTCATAAATAAAGGAGAAACAAAGTCTTTCTGAGAAAAGCAAATGCTGAGGGAAATTGTCACCGCTAAACTGGGACTATAAGAAATACTCTAAATGATCTTAAATGTGGAAGCAAAAGGTTAATATTCACCACCATGAAAACACATGGACATATAAAACAGTTTGTATAAAATCATCACACAAAGGAGAAAGAGAAAGGAATCAAATGGCAACATGACAAAATTTCATCAAAACACAAAGGCAAAAAGAGAAAAAGAAAGAAAGAATTTATAAAACAACTTGAAAATAATCAACAGTATGACAGGAAAAAAGCTTCACATATTAATATTAACCTTGCATATAAATGGATTAAATACTCCACTTAAGAGACAGATTGGCAGAATGGATCAAGCAACATCATTCAACTATATGCTGCCTACAAGAAATTCACCTTACCCATAAAGATATATATATTTTGAAAGTAAAGAGGTGGAAAAAGAGATTTCACACAAATAGAAACCAAAAGCAAGCAGGAATAGCTATATTTATATCAAATAAAACAAATTTTAAAAAAGTATAAAAAGACAAAGAAGTTCATTATATAATAATAAATATATAAGTACTCATCATCAGAGCACCCAAATTTACCAAACAAATATTACTAGATCTAAAGAAAGAGATAGATAGCAATACAATAACTGTAGGGGACTTTAACACACCTCGCTCACAACACTAGACAGATCACTGAGACAGAAAATTAACAAAGGAACATTGGTTTTAAATTGGACTTTTGAACAACACTTTTTTAAAAAATTCAATTTGCCTCATGAGATAGAACAAATAAACTTAACAGACATTTACAGAACATTCTGCCCAACTATAGAATATACATTATTTTCAGCAGCACATGGAACATTCTCCAAGATAGAGCATATATTAGGCCACAACACAAGTCTCAACAAACATAAAAAAATCTAAACTATATCAAGTATCTTCTCATACCACAGTGGAATAAAGCTAGAAATATATACTAAGAGGAACTTCCAAAACTATACAAATATAAGGAAATTAAACAACATGCTCCAGAATAATGGCTAGGTTAATGAAGACATTAAGATGGAAATTGAAAAACTTTTTGAAGTAAATAAAAATGAAAACATAATACTCCACAAAAGCTGTGGAATACAGCAAAAGTGGTAAGAGGGAAATTTATAGCATTAAATGCCTACATCAAAAAAGTAAAATGATCATGAATTAACAACCTAACATTGCACCTTAAGGAATAGGGGAAAGAAGGACAAACTAAACCTAAATTTATCAGAAGAAAAGAAACAAAGATCAGAGTAGAACTAAGTGAAATATATCACAAATCACAAATCACAAAGGATCAATAAAATGAAAAGTTAGTTCTTCAAAAACCTAAGCAAAATTGATATGTCACTAGCTAGACTAACCAAGAAGAGAGAAGATCCAAATAAACACAATCAGAGATGAAAAAGGAGACATTGTAACTGATACCACAGAAATACAAAAGATCATCAGAGACTGTTTTGAACAACTATACTTTCACAAACTAGAAAATTTAGAGGAAGTGAATAAATTTCTGGGAACACACAATTTCCTGAGATTGAACTAGGAAGAAACAGAACACTGGAATGGACCAATAATGAGTAATAATTTTAAATCAATACTAAAAAAACTTCCGAGAAAAAAAAAAGCCCATGACCAGATGGATTCACAGCTGAATTGTGCATACAAAGAAGAAACATATTAAGAAGAACTAATACCAATCTTCCTGAAACTATTCCAAAAATCAAAGAGTTGAGAATTCTCCCTAACTCATTCCATGAGGCCCAAATGATACCAAAACCAGACAAAGACACAACAAAGAAAGAGCACTACAGACCAATATCCTGATGAACACAGATACAAAAATCCTCAACATATATATTTATTATTATATAATGAACTTCTTTGTCTTTTTATACTGTTTTTTTTTTTAAATCTGTTTTATTTGATATAAATATAGCTATTCCAGTGTGCTTTTGGTTTCTATTTGTGTGGAATCTCTTTTTCCACCTCTTTACTTTCAAAAAATCCTCAAATACTAGCAAATAAAATCCAATAACACAGCAAAAAGGTAATAAACCATGATCAGTAGGGATTTATCCCAGGGATGCAAGGATGGTTCAATATATGCAAGTCAACAAATATGATATATTACTATTACATAAACAGAATTAAGTACAAAAACTCTATGATCATCTCATTAGATGCAGAAAGAACCTTCAGTAAAATTCAGCAACTTTCATGATAAAACTCCTCAACAGACTAGGCATGGAAGGAACCTACCTCAACATAATGAAGGCCATCTATGAAAATCCCACAGCTGACATCATACTTAATGGGGAAAAGTTGAAAGCATTCCATCTAAGAACTGAAATATGACAAGGATGCCCAGTTTTACCACTCTTATAGTACAGAAAGTCCTCACCAGAGCAATCAAGCAAAAGAAAAAAAAAATAAAAGGCATCCAAATTGGAAAAGAAGTCAAATTATCCCTATCTGCTGATTATATGATCTTATATCTAGAAAACCCTGAAGACTTCACTAAAAACTCTTAGATTTTAAAAATGAATTTAGTAAATTTCCAGAAAACAAAATTATCATACAGAAATCTGTAATGTTTCTGTTCACAAATAACAATCTAGCTGAGAACCAAGTCAAGAAGCAATCTCATTTACAATAGTCACACACACAAAGTAAAACATATTTAACCAAGGAGGTGAATGATCTCTATAAGAAGAATTACAGGGAAAGACCTACTGGCCTGAGATGCTAGTGAGGCCACTGCAGTTCTGCCTTCATTCCTACGCTGGGAGCAGCTCTGCAGTTTCCCTGGGGTGGAGCTCCCAGAGGGAGAGATAGGCTGTCATTTCTGGTGCTCTGCAGCCATCACTCCCATTGCTCTCAGGCTCAGGAGTATGCGCAGTGACTAGGAACTATCTTGGACCCCAAGTACCGTGCAGCTGCCTTTCAGAAAAGTGGCCAGACTTTTTCACGTGGGTCATCACTTCTACTATTGCTCTCTGGATAAGGGGACCTGATAGAGAAAGGACTCCACCTACTCCCTGCCTGAGCTCTTGAGCTCTGCACTTCCCTGGGATGGAGGTCCTAGAGGAAGCAGGGAGGCTGCTATTTTTGCTGCCCACAGCCCTTGTTCCTCTGTGCTTGGAAGGTAGCATAGCAGTTGCGGACCAATGTGAACCCCCAACACAGTGCAGGTGCTTTATGAAAAAGTGGCCAGACTGTTTTCCATATGGGTCCCCACCTCTGCTACTGTTTACCGGGCAGTCCCTCTCCACCTGGGATCTCAACACAATCACCCTGCTCCCTGCTGAACACTTCAGTCAATGACCCTCTGCATTTCTCTGAGGAGGAAATCACAGAGGCATCCCGTAACCCCTCTGCAATTGTAGCTGCAGTAGTACTTTTATTACTGTCCTGGGGCTGGGGAAGGAACAGAGAGCCTTGTCACTATGCTGGAAGCTCCAGCACACCGCATCCATTATTTAGAGAGGAGCCCAGTGTCTCTTGCATGTAAGCCTCCATCCCTGACTCTTCACCAAGCAGGACCCTCAGCTTAGGACTGCAGAGTAGCCACCCCAACACTGGCTGAGCATTCCCATTGTTAGTGGCTCTGTGTTTCCCTGGGGAGGGGCTCTTTGAGGCAATCAAAAACTCCTCATCCACTGCCATGGCAGTGGTTCTCCCCGTTGCCTAAGGATTGGAGAGGAAACAAAGGGCCTGAGGGCTTTACTCTCACTGCTAGCACAGCACAGTTACCATACATAGAGGAGCCCCCTCTGTCTTCCCTGTGAGTCCTTATCTCCCCACTCTTCACCAAGAGGGACCCACAGCCTGAGCCAGCAGGGCAGCAAACCCATCCTCTGGCTGAACATTCTCAGTAGCAGCAGCTCTGTGCTTCTCTGAGGTGGAGCTCCCAGAAACAACTGAAAGCCCCTCTGCCACTGCCACTGCAGTAGTACTGCCCTTGAACTGGGAAAGGAGTAAAGACTCTAGTACTTTCGCCACACTTTTGATGAGCCACAGCCACCCTAAGGGTAAGAGACCAATTTGTCTCCTTAATAAGCCCCTTGCCATCCTTGCTCATTACCAGGCAGGGCCACCTGACTGGGGCCCACAACACAGCTGCCCCACCCTGGGCCAAATGCACTGACTGGCAGGAGCTCTGCATTTCTCTGTGGTGAAATCCCAAGAGACAAGTGAAAGGCTCTCAGCCACAGTCACAGTCACATCCCTTGCTGCTCCAAGATGGGGAGGGAACAGAAAGCCTGAATTTGCACCATGTCTGTGATGTGCAGTCTGGGAGTACCAACCTGAGATGCACAGCCAGAATTCTAGTGGGAGAGGAGCCCACACTTTCAGAACACTAAGAGACAGCATGGCTGCAACTGAGAAGAAATACAGAGGAGTCATGTGACTGAGCAAGAATCTACCTACTGGCCATTATGCTTAAGCACCATCTGCTGGATCACGGCCCAAACATCAACACCAAAAATACTTTGCTAATATACCCCCCTCCGTGACACCAAGGACAAGAACTCAGCTACAAATAAAGGTCTTGCACAAAGCCTCAGCCCTCTGAAACCATCCAGAAAAGAAGTCAGCTGATTGTACTCAAATTATACTATGGTGAAGGAACATCAGCTTACACAGATGAGAAAGAACCAGCACAAGAACTCTGGCAACTCAAAAAGACAGAGCGTTTTCTTTCCTCCAAATGACTGTACTAGTTCTTCAGCAAGGGTTCTTAACTAGGCTGAAATGGCAGAAATGACAGAAATAGAATTCAGAATATGGATAGGAATGAAAATTATTGAGATTCATGAGAAAGTTGAAACCCAACTCAAGGAATCCAAGGATTCCAATAAAATGAATCAGGAGCTGATAGATGAAATGGCCATTGTAAGATAGAACCAAATTGATCTGATAGAGTGGACAAGGATGCTAAAAGAATTTTATAATGCAATTGTAACTATTAACAGCAGAATAGATCAAGGTAAGGAAAGAATCTTGGAGCTTGGAGACTGGTTCTCTGAACTAACTCAGCCAGAGAAAAATAAAGAAAAAAGAATAAAAGAGAATGAACAAAACCTCTGAGAATTATGCAATTTTGAAAGGAGACCAAATCTACAAATCATTGGTATCCCTGGAAGAGATGGGTAGAAAGCAAGCCACTTGGAAAGCATATTTCAGGATATCATCATGAAAACTTTTCCAGCCTCACTAGAGAGGCCAACATTCAAATTCAGGAAATGCAGAGAACCCCTGCAAGGTACTATACAAAATGCCATCCCCAAGACACATAATTATCAGATTCCCCAAAGTCGAATGAAAGAAAAATTGTTAAAGGCAGCTAGACAGAAGGAACAGGTCACCTACAAAGGGAACTCCATCAAGCTAACAGCAGATCTTTCAGCAGAAACCCAACAAGCCAGAAGATAATGGGGGCCTATATTCAGCATTCTTAACAAAAGGAATATTCAACCAAGAATTTCACGTTCAGCCAAACTAAGATTCATAAGTGAAGGAAATAGAAGGTCCTTTTGAGACAAACAAATGCTGAGAGAATTCATTACATCATACCTCTCTGACAAGAGGTCCTGAAAGGAGTGGTAAATGTGGAAAGGAAAGACTGTTACCAGCCACTACAAAACAAAAACAAAAACAAAAACACAAACACAAACACCTTAAGTAAACAGACCATTGACACTGTAAAGCAACCACGTAAACAAGTCTGCATGATAACCAGTTAACAACACGATGACAGGATCAAATTCACACATATCAGTATTTACTTTGAATACAATTGGGCTAAATGCTCCCATTAAAAGGCACAGAGTGGCAAGCTGGATAAAAAGCAAGATCCAATGGCATGCTGTCTCTACGAGACCCATCTCACATACAATAACCCTTATAGGCTCAAAGTAAAGGAATGGAGAAAAAAACTAGAAAGCAAAGGGGAAACAGAAAAAAGCAGGGGTTGCTATTCTAATTTCAAATAAAACAGACTTTAAATCAACAAAGATTAGAAAAAGACAAGAAGGGCATTCCATAAGGGTAAAAGGTGTAATTCAACAACAACAACAACAAAAGAACTATCCTAATATATATGCACCCTACACAGGAACACCCAGATTTATAAAGCAAATTCTTAGGACCTATAAAGAGACTTAAATTTCCACATAATAGTGGGAGACTTAAACATGCCATTGACAGTATTAGACAGATCATCAAGGCATAAAATTGAGGCAGAAGATATTCAAGACCTGAACTCAACACTTGTACTAATAGATACCTACATTACTTTCCATTCCTCAAACAACAGAATATACATTCTTCTCATCACCATATGGTACATATTCTAAAATCAGCCACAAAATTGGACACAAAACAATCCTCAGCAAATTAAAAAAACAACAAAACTGAAACCATATCAACCACACTCCCTGGCCATAGGGCAATACAAATAGAAATCAACATTAATCAAATCACTCAAAACTATACAATTACATGAAAATTAAACAACCTGCTCTTACATGAGTAAACAATGAGTTTACTTTGAGTTATCAATGAAATTAGGCAGAAATCAAGAAATTCTTCAAAACTAATGAGAACAAAGACAAAACATACAAGAAACTCTGGGATATAGATAAAATAGTGTTAAGAGGGAATTTTATAGTGCCAAATGCCCACATCAAAAAGTCAGACAGATCGCAAATTAACAACCTAACTTTACATGTAGAATAGCTAAAGAAACAAGAGCAAACCAACCACAAGGCTAGCAGAAGACAAGAAATAACCACAATTAAAGCTGAACTGAAGGGAATTGAGAAACCTAAAACCATGCAAAAGATCATCAAATCCAAGAGTAGAATCTTTGAAAGAATAAATAAAATAGACCACTAGCTAGACTAATTTTGAAAAAAGAAGATCCAAATAAACACAATCAGAAATGACAGAAAGGACATTACCAGAGATCCCACAGAAATTAAAAAAAACCCTCAGAGACTACTGTGAATACCTCTATGCACACTAACTAGAAAATCTAGAAAAAAAGAATAAATTTCTGGAAACATATGACCTCTCAAGGTTGAATAGAAAAAAAAAAATCAAATCTTTGAACAGACTAATAACGAGCTCTGAAATTGAATCAGTAATAAATAGCCTACCAATAAAAAAAAACCAAGGACCAGATGGATTCACAACTGAATTCTGCCAGATGTACAAAGAAGAGCTGGTACAATTCCTACTGAAATTATTCCAAAAAACTGAGAAGGAGAGACTCCTTCCTAACTCACTCTATGAGGATCATTCTCATACCAAAATCTGGCAGAGACACAACAAAGAAAGAAAACTCCAAACCAATATCCTTAATGAACATAGATGTAAAAATATTCTTGATGAACATAGATGCAAAAATTATCAACAAAATACTAGCAAACCAAATCCAGCAGTACATCGAAAAGGTAATTCACCACAATCAAGTGGGCTTGATCCCTGGGATGCAAGGTTGGTTCAACATAAGCAAATCAAAATAATGTGATTCTCCATATAAACAGAACTGAAATCAGAAACCACATGATCATCTCAATAAATGCAAAAAATACTTTTGATAAAATTCAATATCCCTTCATGTTAAAAACCTTAACAAACTAAGCATTGAATGAACATACCTCAAAATAATGAGTTGTCTATGAGATACCCATAGTCAACATCATACTGAATAGGCAAAAGCTGGAAGCATTCCCCTTGAAAACCAGAATAAGACAATGATGCCCACTGTCAACACTTTGATTAAACATAGTATTAGAAGTCCTAGCCAGAGCAATCAGGCAAGTGAAAGAAATAAAGATCATTCAAATAGGAAGCAAAGATGTCAAACTATTTCCATTTGCAGACAATATGGTTCCATACCTAGAAAATCCTATAGTCTCTGCCCAAAAGCTCCTAGATCTGATAAACAACTTTAACAAAGTTAAAGGATACAAAACCAATGTAAGACAATCACTATCATGTCTATACACCAACAGTGCCCAAGCTGAGATCCAAAACAAAGAATGCAATCCCATTCATGATAGCCAGAAAAAGAATAAAAACCTGGGCACACAGCTAACCAGGGAGGTGAAAGATCTCTACAATAAGAATTACAAAACACTGCTCAAAGGAATCAGAGATAACACGAACAAATGGAACAACATTCCACGCACAGGGATAGGAAGAATCAATAGTGTTAAAACGGCCATACTGCCCAAAGAAATTTACAGATTGAATGCTATTTCTATGAAACTACCAATGGTATTTTTTGCAGAATTAAAAAAAAATTTTTACATTCTTATGGAATGAAAAACAAGAGCTCTAACAGCCAAGGCAAACCTAAGCAAAAACAACAAAAACAAAAACAAACAAAACAAAGCAAGAAACAAAGCTGGAAGTATCACATTACTTGACTTCAAACTATATTACAAGGCTATAGTAACCAAAACAGCATGGTACTGGTACAAAAAGAGAAACATAGACCAATGGAATAGAACAGAGTGAAAATAGCTGTACAATTGCAACCATCTGATCTTAAAGTCAACAAAACAAGCAATAGTCAAAAGACTTTCCATTCAATAAACGTTGACAAGATAACTGGCTAGCTATATTCAGAAGATTGAAGCAGGATCCCTTTTTCACACCACATACAAAAATAAACTCAAGAAGGATTAAAGACTTAAATGTAAAACCTAAAACTGTAAAAGCCCTGGAAGGTAACTTAGGGAATGCCATTCTGGACAGAGGCCCTGGCAAAGATTTTATGATTAAGATGCCAAAAGTAATTGGAATGAAAACAAAAATTGGCAAGTATGACCTAATTAAACTAAACAGCTTCTGCACAGCAATAGAAACTACCAACAATGTAAACAGACAACCTACAGAATTGGAGAAAATTATTGCAAACAATGCATCTGACAAAGGTCTAATATCTAGAATCTATAAGGAACTTAAACAAATTAACAAGCAAAATACAAGCAACCCCATTAAAAAGTGGGCAAAGGATATGAACAGACACTTCTCAAAAGAAGACATATGGAAAAAAGCTCAACATCACTGATCATTAGAAAAATGCAAATCAAAACCACAATGAGATACCATCTCACACCAGTCAGAATGGCTATTACTAAAAAGTCAAAAAATAAAAGATGCTAGTGAGGTTGAGTAGAAAAGAAAATGTTTATACACTGCTGGTGGGGGTGTAAATTAGTTCAGTCATTGTGGAAAGCAGTGTTGTGATTCCTCAAAGAATTTAAAATGGAAGTACCATTCAATCCAGCAATCTCATTATTAGGTATATAACAAAATATATATATTTGCAAAGACATAGAATCAAACTAAATACCTATCAATGGTAGATTGAATAAGGAAAATGTGATACAAACACACCATGGAATACTATGCAGACATAAAAAATAGTAAGTTCATTTCCTTTACAGCAACATGGATGGAGCTGGAGGCCATTTTCCTAAGTAAACTAATGCAGGAACAGAAAACCAAATACTGCGTATTCTCATGTATAGGTAGGAGCTAGACATTGAGTACACATGGACACAAAGAAGAGAACAACAAACACGGTGCTCCTTTGAGGGTGGAGGGTGGGAGGAGGCAAAAGATCAAAAAACTGCTTATCAGGTACTATGCTTATTACCTGGGTAATGAAATAATCTATACATCAAACCCCCATGACACACAATGTACCTATATAACAAACCAACGCTTGTATCCCTGAACCTAAAAGTTTTTAAAAAATTAAGAAAAAGGAACATTAGTTATCTGTGCAACGTCTGTATCTCCAGTGATTGTGACACTAATTATTCAGTGGTACTTGTTATATACTAGTGGTTGTTTTAAAAAGTCTCATTTTTTTGGCCAGGTGCAGTGGCTCACACCTGTAATCTCAGCACTTTGGGAGGCCGAGGTGGGCGGATTGCGAGGTCAGGAGTTTGAGACCACCCTGGCCAATATGGTGAAACCCCATCTCTACTAAAATTACAAAAATTAGCCAGGCGTGGTGGTGCGTGCATGTAGTCCCAGCTACTTGGGAGGCTGAGGCAGAAGAATCACTTGATCCCGGGAGGTGGAGGTTGCAGTGAGCCGAGATCGCACCACTGCACTCCAGCCTGGGCAACAGAGTGAGACTTCCATCTCAAAAAGCAAAAACAAAAACAAAAAACAAAAAACAAAAAAACAAAACAAAACTTCATTTTTCAATATGGGGCCATTTTCAAGGAAGCAAGATTTTCTACCTTATGTAGAACACAAATAAAAGTTGCCATTTTTATAAGCAGGAGAGATATGGCTTTCAGTTTGTAGATACTTTATTTTTTATATTAATTTGATTTCAAAATTAAAATAATTAGCTTTTCTATTTAAAATGTGGATCCCATGAAATCATTGCCATCTTGAAGTAAACCATATATTTTCTTACTTAAACAACTATATTCCAGATTAGAATTTTTCACCCATTGATTTCCAAAGTACCAAAGTAATACTTATTCTTAATATATATGTGCAAAGCAGAATTTCCCTGACCTAATGGCTTATGGCACACATGAGGTCAGATTAACATTGTTGCTCAAATTATGGTGGCTTTGAGCATGCGTATCAAGAGACTAAAGAACATAGAGTCTTGTATTGAGAACACCTTAAAAGTCAGCTTTTCCGAAGATGACTTACTTCTTTCAAAATTTTGATGAATACAAATAACTTACTACTTAAGAGCATGGAATCTGGAGCAGATTGTTTGGATTTGAATTCCAGCTCCATTGTTCACTTGCTATTCACCTTTAGCAAATTACTCATATGCTCTAGCCTCAGTTTCCTTATCTGTATAATAGGGATAAAAACTGTAACTATCATATAGTGTTGTTGTGAGAGACAAATGAGTTGATGTGTGTAAAGCACTTAGACCAGTGCCTGGCACATAGAGGTGCTCTGTGTTAGCTGTTGTTGCTGTTATTATTCTCTTCCACTAGAATTCAAGTGAATGCCTGAGAGTGCCTACTAGTTTTATAAATAACACATCTTGTATTGTTTTCAGCTGTCTGTTTCCACACTGCAGATAAACTTTCTGAGTCTAGTCTCCTTCCACTCATAATGCTTTCTCTGGTGTCAGATGGCTGACCTCCCTCAGCCTGCTAAGGGCTCTTCCATACCTTCTGTTTGATCGCATGTGTGGGCATAGATGCTTCCCTTAGTTTCCTACAATCTTCCAGAGATCTAGCTCTAAGTTTTATCAAACTATTCTGAAGTCTCCTGGATAATACAAGGTAAGAAAACAGAAATAATAACTTGAAATTAGAACTAGAGGAATTATGGATTACAATAGAGACAACAACAACAACAATGCAACTCTCCACAGCCTTCAAAAGAACTAGAAGACCAAGAAAAATCCACAAACTGAATAAAACATAAGTTAGGGGAAGAACATTTGAAACAAGAAGAATAGCATGGGTTGACAAATAGTGTTGGGTGATGGCAAGTGTTGTAGGAAAGAACTGGGAGTGAGATTTTCTAGCAGAAGCAGAGCACAAACAATGCCAGCAAATTTTTACCCCACCAAAGGAAGGGGCCCTGTGTGAGAACTGCTGTGGGTAGAACCAAGAACAAGCAGGGGAGAGCATTAGTGCTCAGAGAAGCAATGTGAATGATTGTAGACAGTGTAGAGAATAGGGTGGCAGTATTAAATGATATTAAAGATGATACTGAAGAGAATACTGGTTACAGAGCGATACAATAGGAGATATATCTTTCATCTTTGTCCTAGTTTCTAGTGCCTAGCTCCTAAAACCTCTGTAATCTCAAAAGCAATAAGAGTGTCTTTGTTTGCTAATGAGATGATTGGTGGCTGGGGACCCCTAGTAATCAGAAAGACCAAGGCATGATTAGAGGGTCAGAACGTTCAGCCTCAACTCCTGACCTCTGAGGAGGAGAGGGAAGATGGAGGTTGAGCTAAGTATCAATAGCCAATGATTTGATCAATATGGCTACATAATGAAATCACAATAACCATCCCCTTCCCCAGTGACAGGGTTTGGAGAGCTTCTGGGTTAGCGAACACACTGAAGTGCTGGGATAGTGGATAATCCAGACAGGGCAAGGAAAGTCTATGGACTCCCCAACCCATGCATACCCGGTCCTATGCATCCCTTCCAATTGGCTGTTTCTGAGCCTTATCCTTTACAATTAACTTGTAAAGTGTTTTCCTGAGTTCTGTGAGCCATTCTAGCAAGTTATTGAACCTGAGGGAGGAGTCATGGACACCCTGAATTTATAGTCATCTGGTCATATGTACAGGTGGCAACCCAGAACTTGTGACTGGCATCTGATGTTGGGGTAGTCTTATGGGACTGAACCCTTCGGCTGCGTGGTCTGTGCTAACTCGGGGTAGTGTCGCAATTGAATTGAATTGTAGGACACCTAGTTGGTGTCCAGAGAGTGGGAGAATTGTTTGGTGTGAGAAAAAATCCCCACACATTTGGTGTCAGAAATGTTTGAGTAAAAACAGCTCAGCTATCTAAGGCAGATTTCTTGAGCTAAGAAACTGAGAAAGCAACCTGTTATGGTTTGAATATTTTTGTCCTCTTGAAAATTTGTGTGAAACTTAATCCCCAATGCAACAGTATTGGGAAGTGTGGCCTTTGCAAGGTGATTGAATCATGAGGATTTCACCCTTACGAATGGAATTAGGTGCCCTTTTAAAAGGGCTTGATGGAGAGAGTTTGCCCCCTTTTAACCTTCTGTTTTCAGTGAAAACACATCCTTCCTTCTCTTTGGAGGATGCAGTATTGAGGCACCATTCTGGAAGCAGGAAGTAGCCCTCTCCAGACAACCAAACCTTTTAGCACCTTGATTGTGGACTTGCAAGTGCCAAAACTGTGAGAAACAAATTTCTATTCTTTATAAATTTCCAAGTTTCAAGTATTCTATAATAGCAGCACGAGTGAACTAAAATACAACCCTTACCTCTTTTCTCCCATTTACCAGGTTCTTTTGATAATAGGTGAGCCAGGAAAAACTCATTCAGCTATGAACGGAAAAGTAAAAATGCTGAATTCAAATGAAGATGTTGTAAAAACACAAGAAAAATCAGAGCTCAACAACAGAAGAAAACTTCCCAGAAAAATACTGCTAAGATTAGAAGAAAATCACAAACATTTTAATATTATATAGAAAAACTATATATATATATATATATACACAGTCATAAAAATCATGGAATAGAAATAAAGGAACTCAGAGAAAAGATGGCAGACAGTAGGAACATGAAACTGAGAATTGACAGAATTCAGGAAAGAAATGAAAGGAAAAGATAAAATATTTCAGAAATGCAGATTAAATTACAAAAAGCACAAGTAACACCAGATATAAAAACACAATAATGACATGAGAAAGAAAATGGGAAAAAAGTAAAAAATAAAAAAAAAAGAGACTAGACAGAAAAATGGACAAAGGAGATCCAGAAACATATAATTTAATTTCTTGAGGAAGAAAAACAAAATAAACTAACAGAATAAATATTTTAAATTATAATTCAAAGGAATGTCCCTAAAATCACATGAGACTTGAATCTCTTGAAAAGGCGTATCATATACTGAAGAAAACCAATCCAGAATCAATATTAAGATATAAATAAATAAACAAATAAAAGTATTGGACTTTAAAGAATAATCTTTGGATAACTCCACAAGATATCCAGGTTATGAGGAACAAAAACTAAGCTGCATCATACTTTTTGAAAGCAGTATTTAATGCCTACAGAACATTGTAGAGCCCTGTACTCAAGAAGTCTGAGGCGAGCATTAGATACCCAGCCAAACACTCCTTTATGTGTACAGGTTTCGGATAATCTATGTACAACATGGAAGATCTTGAAGTTGCATATTTTCCAACCAAATGATGATTAAGCAAAGAAATGACAAAAGAACCAATAATAAGCAATAGACTTAAATACATTATCAATAGTAAGACAAAGGTATAAAAGGACAAAAGTGACATATTTGTGTATAATTGTTATATGCCTTGACAATGTAAAAATTGACGACCTGAGAAAAAAATGAAAGGAGAAGGAGAGATGGTAGAAAGTAGAACGAACTTGGCTGGGCACGGTGGCTCATGCCTGTAATCCCAGCACTGTGGGAGGATGAGGTGCGTGGATCACAGGAGGTCAGGTGTTCAAGACCAGCCCAACCACATGGTGAAATCCTGTCTCTACTAAAAATACAAAAATTAGCCGGGCATGGTGGTGGGCGCCTATAATCCAAACTACTCGGGAGGCTGAGGCAGGAGAATTGCTTGAACCCAGGAGGCGGAGGTTGCAATCAGTGAGCTGAGATCACACCATTGCCATTGCACTCCAGCCTGAGCAACATAGCAACTCCGTCTTACAAAAAAAAAAAAAAAAAAAAAAAAAAAGTAGACTGAACTTAATAGTTGTCTCATTAGTAATAAGTGGAAGTAAAACAGGTAACAAGTCAAGTAGCATAAGTGTAAGCATATGTAAATTTCCAAAAATAAATACTGTGAAAATAATTATTGATTAAAATTGGATAATGGAGAACTTGAGGGGTAGGAGGGGAAAGAGGTTAGAATAAATAGAAAAATGGATCAAAGTGTCATCCTTTAAAAGATCAGCATGGCCAGATGTTTTCTAAATCATATTTCCATAAAATCATTAAAGGCAGGTATTCTCAGTGCTTTTTAAGCTGTTCCAGCTTAATAAAGAAAACACAGGACAAGGTCGGGATTTATTTTATGAAGTGAGTATAACACTGATACCAAAACAAATTTTGTTGTTTGTTTTGAGACGAGTCTTACTCTTGTCGCCCAGGCTGGAGAGCAGTGGTGCGATCTCAGCTCACTGCAACCTCTGCCTCCCGGGTTCAAGTGATTCTCCTGCCTCAGCCTCCTGAGTAGCTGGGATTACAGATGCCTGCCACCATGCCTGTCTACTTTTTGTACTTTTTTAGTAGATACAGGATTTCACCATGTTGGCCAGGCTGGTCTTGAACTCCTGACTTCAGGTGATTCGCCAGTTTTGGCCTCCCAATGCTAGGATTACAGGCTGAGCCACCGCGCCTGGCCTGATACCAAAACTATTAAAGCTCCATGAGATAAAATCTACAGATTGATCTCACTTCTAAATATTTATGCAATTAAATAAAATACAAGCAAACAATATTCTACAGTACCTTAAAAAATAACACATCATAACCAAATGGGGGTTTATTCCAGCAAAGGAAGAATTGTTTTATATTAGTAAATTAATAGAGTTAAGAATAAAATTATATAATTATGTCTATGGATGCTGAAAAGACATGTGACATAATTCAATCTCCATTTTTAATTTATTAAAATTATAAATGAAAACTGATAGATTACATGTGTGTGTGTAGAAACATATATATAGCATATATACAAATACTTATACATGTACAGAGATATGTGCATATTTGTGTCTCATTATCTCCAAAACAGCATACTACAAAATAAATAAGCATTGAAGGAATTCTCAATCAAGTCAGGAATAAGACAGTAACACTCATTTTCAGCATTACTATTTAAAATTATACTGGCAACGTAATTAGATAAGAGAAAAAATTAAAATTATAAAAAGAGAAAATGAAAAGGCAACCTATGAATAAATAACTAAAAAATCCCCAAAGAATCTATTAAAAACTATTACAAAGCTCAGAAAGGTCACAGGATTTGAAATTAATATACAGAAATAAATACCTAATAGATGCAAAATCAATAAGTTGGAAGATATAATTTGAAGAAAAGACTCTTTTCACAATAGAAAAAAAAGATAAAACACAGTACCTAGGTGAAACTTAAGAAATGGGAAAAGCTTATAAGCTTTTCTGTATATTTAAAGTAAATTCAAATTGTTTCTTGTTACTCAAGAAAAATAAACAAGCAAGAAGTATCCAAAAACCCCAGCACTTTTTGTCTTGTTTCAGAGAAACAGAAAATAAATAAAAACTCTGTTGGCATTTGTATTCAAATTATATGAAATTTGTGAGCCAATTTAGGGGCAGTATAATAATTTTTTTGTTTTGTTTTGCTTTTGTTTTTGTTTTTGAGATGGAGTCTCGCTCTGTCGCCCAGGCTGGAGCGCAGTGGCTTGATCTCGGCTCACTGCAAGCTCCGCCTCCTGGGCTCATGCTATTCTCCTGCCTCAGCCTCTTGAGTAGCTGGGACTACAGGCGCCCGCCACCATGCCCAGCTAATTTTTTGTATTTTTAGTAGAGACTGGGTTTCACCGTGTTAGCCAGGATGGTCTCGATTTCCTGACCTCGTGATCCGCCCGCCTTGACCTCCCAAAGTGCTGGAATTACAGGCGTGAGCCACCGTGCCAGGCCTGTTTGTTTTTCTAGAGAGAGATTCTTGCTCTGTTGCCCAGGCAGGAGTGAAGTAGCATAATCATAGCTCACTGCAGCCTTGAACTCCTGGGTCCAAGCGATCCTCTTGCCTTAGCCTCCACAGTTGCTGAGATTAGAGGTGCAAGCCACTGTACTCCGGCCTGTGATGGTTAATTTTATGTATCAACTTGACTGGGCTAAGGGATGCCCAGATAACTGATAAAACATTATTTCTGGGTGTGTCTGTTATGATGTTACCAAAAGAGATTAGTATTTGAATTCGTAGACTGATCACAGAAGATCTGCCCTCACCAGCGTGGATGGACATCATCCAATCCACTGAAGAGAACAAAAAGGCAGAAAGAGGGTGTGTGCTCTCTTCTTGAGCTAGGATATCCATCTTCTGCCCTGGAACATCAAAGCTCCTGGTTTTCTCGACTTCAGACTCCAGGACTTATGCAAGGGACTACCCCAGTTCTCAGGCCTTCAGCCTTCCACTGGGACTTCCACAGCTTCCCCTGTTCTCAGGCCTTTAGACTTGAATTGAATTATATCACTGGCCTTCCCTTTGTTATCTAGCTTGCATACAGCAGATTGTGGGCCTTCTTGGCCTTCATAATCTCATGAGCCAATTCTCATAATAATTTTATTATATCTGTATCTTTATCTATCTATATATCCTACATATATAAGTTATCTATCCATCTATTTATCTATCATCTATCTATCCACCCTACATATATATGGGGAATTTATATATATAGGGAATTTATACATGTAGGATAGATAGATAAGTAAAGATATAGATATTCCCTATATATGATATAAATATTCCATACATTATATATATACACACACACATATATGGGGGATTTGGTTGCTCTGGAGAACCTTAATAGAAGAAGTGTACAAATTGTGAAAATTGAGAAGAAGTCCAGTGGTTTCCTCCGAAAAAATAGGCAAGGGGCATGAACAGACACAACGCAGAAACAGAAATCCATGTGGTCTCAAATACACATGAGAAGATGCTCAACCTCACTCACAGTGAGTGAAAAGCAAGTTAAAATCACACCAAGTTGTCATTTTTCCGCTATCAGGTTTGCAAAAACCCCAAATTTGATAATATATAATATTGATAAGTCTATGAGAATTATTTGCACTGCTGTGGGAGTGTAAAATGGTACAATTTTATGGAGGAAATATGCAACATGTAATAAAATAATAGGCAAGTTTTCATTCTTACCCGACAATAAGAATCTTATAGATAAATCTGTACAGATCATTAGAATCTTTTTGTAGCTGTGAGAGAAAGTTCACTGTGACAGCATATTCAGTCATGAGATTTGTCATATGGCACACAAATTAAGTTTTGTGAATCCTGTACACGTTCTTTTGCAATGTGTGGTTTTCAGTCCCTACATACAGATATTATGATGCTACACTTGTTCACTTCTGAGATGTAGCCTTATTGTTGAAGGTAAGGCAACCTGCAAAAGCATCTCCATTGTCCAGGTGGATCTGAAAACAGCAGTAACCATTGTTGTTTCTACATCTTTGCCTCCACTAGGACCTAGAGCACATGCAAACATTTAGGTTTCATCTTGAGCTGCTAATGGAGAAAGTGTTGAATGCCAAGAGATGCCAGATATACCCTTTCTGCTTTGTTTGTTTTTGCTGAGGGAAAATTAAACTTTGAACAGGTGGATCTTGTAGTATCTTAAATGGTATGTTCTTTGCACTGCAGTTCAGAACTAAGTGTAGTGAACTCTAACACACACACAAACACACACACATGAGAAATAGAAGGATAACTCGATAACTTTGTGCACACTTCATGAACATTTAACCTACTTCCTGAGTGTGGGTAAAATTGTCAGTGCCCTATCCACTTTCCCTTAGCACTCATCATTCTTGTGCACAAAGAATAATGGCCCCTGGCCTGCTACCATAAATGTAGTTCAGCTTTTCCCACAGCCAGGAGCTCCTTTTAGTATGTCTTGATGCTCCAAGGTGCTGTGCTTGAAGTACAAGGCCCAATGTGAGCAGAGAAATTTTCACCATCTCAGTCATATGTGCTGTCTCAACCTGCCTCTCTCGTCCCTGTGCCTTCTCACTTCCACTTCTTTCTAGGGAAACTCCAGTCTTAGAACATTCCTGGTGTGTCCTTGCCCCAAATAATCACATCAGAACATAATAGCCCAACATCAGATTATTTTCAAAGTCTGGTTTATTGAATCTTAAATTATACCATGAGGGAGTTTCCTACAATACGCTGTAGTAAAAGACTTTTCAAACCTGGCTCTGCTTCAGAAGCACGCATGGAGCTTTCTAAAAATATAGATGTAAGCCTCCATTCCCGGAGAGTCTGACTCCAGTTTGCTTTTATATCCTTGAAACCAGTATAATATCACACATCTTTTCTGTAGTTCTAAGTCTTAGTTCCTAGTATTACATGAGCAATAATAATTAGACTTATCACACATCCTCATCCATAAGGAAAGCAACAGTCAGCAAGTATGCTACCATGAAAATGCAGAGCTAAAAAAGGATATTTCTTAAAAGGAGAAAGTCTGCAGAGGTTACACTTAGCCTTCTACATGATTTCAGTGAGCATTTTAGCTCTTTGGAGCCATAGGTTCTCAAACATTACTACTTAATATTTTTCTAACAAAATGACTCATTTTGCTATTTTTCCAAGGACAAAGGAAGAAGTGGTGTGTGATTTTCACATCTCGAAGGGCACAGTATTGCAATGACAGGTTTACAGATTTTCCTGTTTCAAATATCCAAAGAACTTAGAGCCCGTGTAGCTCAAGGTACCCATAAACCTTTTCTCCTCCTAGCCATCCCAGGACCAAGAAAATGTCATGGTGCGATAATAGGGGTAGAGTTAAGTCAAGATGAAGAAAACCCTTCCCCATTACACAATAAATATCCTACCAACTTTGCCAAAAGTGACTCAAAACAAAAATAGGAATCAAATTTTTTAATGCTTGCAATCTTTAATAGGAGGAAGGAAAAGCAAGTAATATTGTCATTCACATTTGCTGCTGGCAGAACACTGCAAATTAAAAACAAATGACTTTCTTAATGTTCAGGGCAAAGATTAAAAAAAGAAATATACATGATGAGAAATCTTACAAAATAAACTACTTCTGAAAAGTTAAGAACATTTAAAAAGGCTTTTGGATTATCCTATAACCTGAAATTGAAGAAATCTTAATGACAAAAAGACTTGCTTTGTTATCTTCACCTCCACAATGTCATGGTAAGCATTATAGACCAATTAATCTCTACATAGTCTACTTATACCATAACTGATTTATTATATGGTTATATTAGCTCAATTTGTTTTTATTTAGAAATTGATTAATCTCAACTTTTTTTTTGTTTTTTTAAAATGTGTTTTATGTTTTAAGTCTTTTATGTTAGAATCATTTTTTATTAAGATAATGTTTTTAAAGTAATTGAATACTTTAATTTTTTATAATTTAAATTAAGCCTTCCAAAATGTTACAAGTAGGCCACTGTTCACTGTCTCTTCTTTTGAGGCAGGGTCTCAGTCTATTGCCCAGGCTGGAGTGCAGTGGCATGGTCTCAGCTCACTGAGACCTCTGCCTCCTGGGCTCAAGTGATCCTCCTGCCTCAGCCTCCCAAGTAGCTGGGACAACAGGTGTGTACCACCACAGCTGACTAATTTTGGTATTTTTTGTAGGGACAGAGTTTCACCATGTTGCCACAGCTGGTCTTGAACTCTTGGACTCAAGCAATTCTCCTGCCTTGACCTCCCAAAATGCTGGGATTACAGGCATGAGCCACTGTGCCCAGCTGACCAGTGTCTCTTAACTGGCTTGTTATGTTTCCGTGTTAGTACATGTGCTAGATTTCAGAGTTTGTCTCCCTCATTTGATAATTAAAAATCTATTTGGAAAAAGTTAGTCAAGTCTATCCCAGAACTTGTGTAAAAACTTGTGTACATCACTGATGTACCTCTTTCCTAATACCTTTGTGCTCTTCCCTTTAGTTAATTTCCTTTCCTACTGGAAACCAGTAAGAAAAGCATTTCTATCCAACAGAGAGACTACAAGACCAATTTATTCAATAGACAATTTTCTCCCTCCTCCCTCCCTCTCCTTCCCTTCTCTCATCTTTTACTTATTCATTTGCTCATTTATTTCTTCACCATACATAGTTTCATAACTAAGGAAGAATACTTTGCTACCAACCTATTCATATTTGCCAGAAAGTTAGCAAATATTGACAGAAAGAGAAGGCATTTAAAAACAAATACACGTGCAACTTTGGATAACATTAATAAGGTACGTGTTTAAATGAAGCTTGTCTTCTCCAGAATATCTTATGGTTTACTACCTCAGAGATAAATCTCATGTCACTAAGAAGACATCCAGATTCCACTGGGACTGAGTAACCATACTAGATTTCTGTTTCTTGCTTTGACTATTCTTAGAAATTTCATTAAAGTTTAAGCTTTCAAAATTTAACATTTCATAACAGTTAAAATCCAAATTCCAAGGTCATACCCATGGAGAATTGTTTTCCTTTTTCTTGGGTGAAGAAATAAACTGGGACAAAGTGCATTGAAATATGGAATGTAATCTCTGGGTGGCAGCATGTATTCACCAGCAAAAAGTTCTTACTAACTAATGCCATTTCCATTTCTTTATGAATTGCTAAATTGGTGGGTCAGCATTATTCCATGGTATAGAGTGGCTTGGTTATTTGACAACATTCTTCACCTACTTTTTGAACAGGTAATAAAATGTGAAATTAATGATAACACAAATAACTGGAAATGTATATGACTGTACGACAAAATGCAAAGAAAACTGGTTGGTTGATGCACCAATGTTAGTTTTTGAGACTTTCTCTAATGAAATTTTCTAACTCTAGTTACTCAAACATTCTTTTTTATTGTTTTGGAAATAGGCTCCAAGGTTATAAAAATTAACAATAACATAAACTTTAGGTATAATGAGTATGCCTCAATTCTGATTGAAAATTAAAACTATTTGGAAAGAGGTACTAAAAACAATCGGTTAAAATTTTCAGATATTAACATAAAGTCCTATGATTATTAAAGTAACATAAAATGTCCAAAAGTGTAATACTGAAAAGACCTTAGCATTATGGTTAATCCTAAATCTACTCTGAGATTTGAAAAAATGTGTTGCAACTGTTAAGGTGCGCAATTTTAGGCTGTGTTAGTTGAAGCATGGTGTTAGTCACACTTATACGCTCTAATAGGGACATTATCGTATGAGAGTGTCAAAGAGAAACTGGGAAGGTATAGCATCTGGAAAGTGTAAGAAAACAACTGAAAAATGTTTGGTTTGGAACCAGAAAACCTGGGTCCAGGGAAGGACTGTTTGAATATCTGAAAACCTACCATGTTGGGGGAAAAATAAACTTCTTTTTCTGGCTTTGGAATATTTGGTAGACAGCATGGGGGCTGCTAACTTAAAAGTTCTGATAACAATTAGATCCATTCAACAAGGAAAGACTATTACTGTAACTGCTTATCACTGAAAAAGGGCACTCATCAATAATCCAGATTGAATAATCATCTGTCGAATGTTGTAGAAGAAATTCTCTCTATTACTAAAAATCTCCTACATCCCTCTATTTCTTAAGTTTCTATTGCTACTTTCAGATATTTAGTGACAGGCAAAATAATCAAGATGAATGATTGCACTTTTACTTTTGCATTTGATTTTTTTTTTTTTTCTCAGAGGAAGTCACTTTTTGGCACACTCAAATTGTTAAACAGCCTCTTTTATAATGTTTTAAAGTTGCAACTACTGATAGCCATCTGGTTATGAAACTAAATGTGTTAGACAAATGATATAATATCTATGATACACTGTAGTCTGGATTTTAGGAAGGATCACTGACTTAATACTAAAAATCATGTGTAGAAATGAATCATATTATAATAATAATTTGTTGCAACATGCTTCTGGCTTGTTTTGCACCAGAGTTTTTCATGTATCTGATACCTCACAAACACTTAGTTGAAATGACACTCAGATTATTAAGTCATGTTTATGCTTCTGCCAGTTATTTGGAGAGATTCCAATCATCCAAGTGTATTTTCCCTAAGTTGAAAAAGTGACTTCATTTTCAAATGAAGGATTTTTATGTGAATCACACTGTGGAATTATTTATCACTATAAGACAATATGTCTACATTACATTGATTTACTTTTGTAATTAACATCTCCAAATTAAATAGCAAATATAATAATGGAAGCTTATCATTTATGTTCAGTGTTTTTTGTGTGTAATATTGGCTTATTTTTCATTTAGTCAACATTAAAAAGCAGTGGCCACTTTATTTAATTTTTTTCTTTTTTAGCTAGAGGGATAAAATGAAGGCAACAATAGTACTTGAATTTTTTGTTTAGTTTCGTGTTGTTTTGTGTTATCATTGAGAAAGAAGGATCCATATTGTCTTGACAGAGAACCTAATATAGTTTTTATTTCCCCAAATACTATAGGTGCTTATTTTCAAAACAATTGAGAAATGATAGAAAAATAAAGATACAACAAAAGGTTTTAGGGATTAAGTTAAAACTTTAAACAGAGGTCTTTAGGCATTCATTCTTGGACTGGATTGTATTCTCAACAATTTATTTTAACCAGGGGCAATGGGCAGAGTTGCCCTTTATGCCACACTTTTATTCTCTATGGTAATAGGGCCTTTGGGTGAGGCCATCTACACATTCCATAAATATAACTATTATTGACATAAATGGAGTGGAGCATATAAACTATCATCCATTGTTGAAGATCTTATGATGTTTGTCACTCACCTAGACTTCTTGTTTATAGTCTCTGTGGACACAATTGGGGTTTTAGCATTAGTCTGACTGTATGTATTTTTCTTCCTCTAAATTGTAGTCATTCCCTTGTGAATTCCGTTCTACCCCTGAGGTTACATCTCTCATTTTACGTTAGCAACACACCATTTCAAATATTTATATATTCAGGTTTTCAGCTGTCTAGGGAAAAATAGTGTATTATACACTTACCTCCTTTTTACCTGCTCTATTTTTTTATATGAGTCCATAAATGCAGGCAGGATTGCTTTCCTTTTGCAATAAATGGAAGAAGGCATCAAAAAAAATCATCCAAAAGATGAAACTTGGCATGTTTAATTGATCTTAAGTTTTGAGAAAGGTTTAAAAAGGACTTAATTAAAAACATTTTTTAACAGTCACATGATTCAAAATGAAAAACTATGAAACACTACACCATGAAAATCAGTCCTTCAGTTCTTATCTTGTACCTGCTCAGTTCCAAATCTCACCAGGGAGCCACCATGAGGTTTTAAAATATGCCCTTACAGGCTTTTTTCATGCATATATTTGCTATATAGATATTTTTCTTTACTATAAAACTGTCATTATATTATATATACTCTTGTATTTTTTTAAAACTTAACAATATACTACTCAGATATTTTCATGATTATGTAGAGAAACTTTTCATCCTTTTTTACAGCTACATAATATTTCATGTTTTCATGTGCTTATGACAACTGGTCTTCTGTTGATGAATATTTGTATTGTTTCCAGTTTTTCGCTAATTCAGTGCACAGTAAGTCACTCTATTTTTACATTTGTTCCACACATGAATGATGATATCTATAGGAAAAATTCTAAAGGACTTTTTAGGATTTTAAAAGCTTTGATTTAAAAAAAAAATCAAAATTAAAACAAAATTTAGAATTTTAAAAGCTTTGATTTTCTTTTAAATAATCAGGCTACTATTACTTCTTAAAGATTCTAAAAGATAGACACCATTCCCTTTTCCTTTTTTTAAACTTAGGCATGTGGAATCAAAAAGTTTTTTTGTTCTTTTTCTAAATGCCTGCCCTAATCTGGCACATTTTTTTTTTTTTTTTTTTTTTTCTGTGTCTGCATTAGGCACTGTGGGCCTCCCAAAGCAAAATCTAGCTGGGTCCAATTGAGTTTCTACATTTTGAAACTATCTTTCTTGTCCAGAAAAGTACTTTTACAAACTGGCTGTCTGCTGCTACATGTCTCCTTGAATTATCATTTCATTGTTTAAGAACAGGTCCCTTCTAAGCATGAGAAAAGGAGTTCTTTATTCTTTTGCTAAATTGGTCAGCCAAAGAACAGCTTTTGGTGAATAAAAGATAATTCTCATTTTAGCAAATGAAGGGGAAGTTCTATTCCCTTCAGTCCAATGCAAAATGTTGTTATTCCTTAAAAATGTTCTAAGTGCTCAAAGTGCTGGAAACTGTTCAGAACATACCACAGAACCCAGTTCCTCCCTACATTCAGAATGTTTACATTCTAAAAATGACAAGAGAGGGAAGGTTGGGAAGGTAGCTAGATCCGGAACAGATGGGCACATATGCCCTCTCTCCCTACCAAATGCAGTCCTATGGATGGCTCAACAGTTAATGTAGATTTCTCTTTACTAAGTTTTATAAGTAACTCTGCCGTGCACAGCCAAATGACTTGAAATGTGAAGATGTAATGCCTCTTTGCTGTGCCCTGCTGTTCAAATGTTCTCAGCTTTGACAATTTATCTTGCTGGAAAATGTCTTCAGAATGTCAGTCACTTCAGTTTTCATGCTTGCCATTTGCATGTTGCACACCTGCTGGTATCTTTGGTTGTGATCTATTGTTATTTTTCTGTGGGGGTGGGGAAGGTACAATATTGCTTTTGCAGACTTGGAGTTCAGTTTGAGTGCAGTTTGGAAATGATTCTTGTGAGCCTGGCTATTCTTACCAACATTAATATTACCTACAAATAAGGCTTTACTGAGTGCATGGTGAAATTTTAGTGCCACATTAGCCACAGGGGGGAGATAATTAGAAGTGAATGAGAAGACAGATTCCTTGTCTGTCCCAGAAGGATCAGGTCCCACACGTGATGATACACATAGATACATAGGCACACAGACTCACAGAGCAGTCCTCATAAACAATGTCATCTAGGCAAGCATAGATGCAGATATTCCAATAACATTTAAATCAAAATATGTTAAGGGTGGCTGCCTCCGTTAAGGAGAGGGAGATGGGGCCACATGAAGGGGAATAATAATCTGTGTTCTATATTCTTTTTTGTTTTTTTGTTTTTTTTCACTGAGCATATAATAACTCACTTCAATGAACATGTAACAAAATAACTTTATATATAACATTTTGTCAATTAAGATAATTGTGGCTGCAAGTAACAGAAAACCCATTTTAAAATTAGATGAAATAATAAAGCATTTTTTATTTGACATGGTAAAATCACAGAGTAAAATGATTTCAGGGCTGGATAATCCACTAGCTCATGATGTCATCAAGGTCTTTTTTTTTTTTTTTTTTCTTTCTCTGCTCTGCCATAAGAAGAGTTGTCCCCTCATGGTTACAATAATATTCAGAAGTTGGAAATGGGAACAGAGTGCATCATTTCTAATGTCATATTTTTCCCATATGTCTAAAATCTCAATTTCAGAAAATTTCAGTCATACGCCCTTCACCCAGCTTCAACAATTACAGATATTTGCCAATCTGTTTCATTTATTCCTTTCTACACTTTTAAATATGATTATCTTTAAGTATTATATATTTTATCTATAAATATTTCAGCATGCATTTTAAGCACCTAAGGACTTTTAATTTAAATGTGATGCTGTTATCACATATAATGATAATAATAATTTCTTAAACTTATTTACACACTAATCTGTGTTCAGTGTTCAACTTATTTACACCCTAATCTGTGTTCAGTTTTTTTTCTAAAGAAAAAAATCCAAATAAGGTTCATACACTGCGTTTTGTTGTTATGCTTCTCTAAACATCTTTTAATCTACAAGAGTCCTTCTCTCCTCATTTTGTTGAAGAAAATAGTTTGTCCTGTAGTTTATCCTATGTTCTGGATTTGGCTGGTTGCTTCCTTGTGATGGTTTTAACCTGATTATCTCTCCTCATATTTCCAAACTAGAGATTTAAATATAGAGACTTTAATAGATTAAGATTCACTTTTGTTTTGTAAGAATATTTTACAAGTGATACTTTATACAGCCCCAAACTTCAAATTGGATGACAGATACAGCTTTGTTGTTCTACTTTTAGTATACTAAAATTCATCTGTGGATTCAGAAGTTGTCAATAACATCTATCCACTGTAAAATTCCATCCACTATAAAGTTTCACGTCAACTTTTCCATAATATTTTAACATCTATTGATGGTTGTTGCCTAGATTCATTATTCTTTTAAGGGTTGAATTTTTTTAGTTGGCATTCTTTTAATTTAATTTAATTATTTTATTTTATTTTATTTTTTTTGAGACAGAGTCTCGCTCTGTCCTCCAGGCTGGAGTGCTGTGGCATGATCTCGGCTCACTGCAAGCTCCGCCTCCCGGGTTCACACCATTCTCCTGCCTCAGCCTCCCGAGTAGCTGGGACTACAGGCACCAGTCACTACGCCCGGCTAAGTTTTTGTATTTTTATTAGAGACGGAGTTTCACCGTGGTCTTGATCTCCTGACCTCATGATCCGACATCCTAGGCCTCCCAAAGTGCTGGGATTACAGGCGTGAACCACCGCGCCCGGCCCTAGTTGGCATTCTTGAACAAAGAATAACTATTTCTCAAAAACTATTTGGTTACTCAAAATACAGGAAAAAGAGAATAAATGCTTGATTTTTTCTCTTACCATTTTCTTCTTGCCTTTTTAAAAAACGACAAACCTTGTTCATCTATCCATCCACAGAAGTCTCCCCTCACTTCTTATAGGTGAGTCGTTTATTACATGCCCATTCCTAAAATAACGAAAATGGAATTACCATAATTGACTTGGACCAAACAAATCTAACTTTTTGGGGTTGGGTAGAAGTTGTCTTTTGGGAAGAACATGGCTGACTTAGATTTGAATGAATTTGGGCGCTCTTAATAATGAAGAGACAGAGAAATTGCTACTGAGTAGACAACGAAAATGCATGGTAGAACATTATTCTATCCAGATGTTACTGTCATCTCCTTGTCTTTTGATAATTACCAAGTTAACTGAATTCGCTCAAATAAACCTTAACTTTTACCTGCATGCTGAGTACTGTTTCTTTTTTTTCTTTCTGTTTATTTTTATTTATTTTATTATTATTATTATTTTTTGAGATGGAGTCTCTCTCTGTTGCCCAGTGTGGAGTGCAGTGGCTCCATCTTGGCTCATTGCTACCTCCACCTGCAGGGTTCAAGCGATTCTCCTGCCTCAGCCTCCCGAGTAGCTGGGATTACAGGCATGTGCCACCATGCCAGACTAATTTTTGTATTTTTAGTGAAGATAGAGTTTCACCATGTTGGCTGGGCTGGTCTCGAACTCCTGACCTCAGGTAATCCACCTACCTCAGCCTCCCAAAGTGTTGGGATTACAGGTGTGAGCCACCGTGCACAGCCTCTTTCATTTTTTTGAGTCTTTATTTTTACATCTTAGCCAAATCCATTGCAACTCTTAATGGTACAACTACCAAAATGTGTACTTGCTTCTGCTTCAATGGCCTGCCATTGCTCTATGAGCTCCTGGTCTGACTCCTTTGGGACAAATTTGAGTGCTGTATACCACTGAGCTCTTGCTACCCAAGGCACTTTGTTAGTATTTGAAATTTCTTTGTGATGTTTAAGCATAGCGGGACACTAGAAAGAAAATTTTTAGCATAGATGAGTCAAATTCCCAGATTATAGAATTTTGTCCCAAGTTAGCTATATTCTAGCCTCAAAGGGCTGGTGGCTTCACTACCAACTTAATGCCCTGCTAATTGCTTTGATTTTCTTTTCTACACAATATGAGAGTTATGTCTTGAATACCTAGGGTCAGATTCTTCATTGGTTTGCTCACATATCTGGAGTCATAAAAGATCAGACTAAGAATTGACTGTGATACTTTATACAGCCCCAAACTAAAATAAGGAAAATGGAATTACCATAATTGGCTTGGACCAAACAAACCTAACTTCTTGGGGTTGGGTAGAAGTTGTCTTTTGGAAAGAACATGGCTGACTTAGATTTGAATGAATTTGGGTGCTCTTAGTAATGAAGAGACAGAGAAATTGCTGGGTGAACAAGAAAAAAATTGGGTCTAACCAAAAGAAGTGCTCTATGTTGGTTTTCCAATAGATGAAACCAAAGAATATACTTTGGAGGAAAGCTAAGATTATGGTCCAGAGAAACAGACATACATATATACAAACTAAAAGGGTGAAAGGTGATTGTATAACCATAATTATGGAATCAATAATAGTTGTATACCAGGAGAGTTAGGAGAATAATATCTAGCTAATTTTTATTGAGTATTTATGAAGTCCCAAGGCACATTCAAAGCACTCTACATGCGTTAACTTATGTAATAATATGCAACCCTGTGGGGCAGGAATATTATTCCCACTTTTTCCAGATTAGAAAACCGAGAGACAGAGAATAAATTACTTGCCCAGGGTCTCGTAAAACTAGCAAGTAAATGGTGGAGCCAAGATTGTAATCTGAGCTTAAACCACTTGTGCTATTTTAGCTGTACCCACAAAACATGGGGTAGAAACTGGCAACCAGGTAGTTCAGGAAGCCAAGTCTTGACATTGTCTTGTGGTAGCAGGAAACTTATATGTGCACCTGGAGGTGTGGAATCTTAATAAAAGACAGTTTGCTTGGCTGAACACCATCTGTTTAGAATGTGCTTTTTCTGATCTGGTTTCAGGTCTGCAGTGTATGCTTCCTGTATATCTGACTGGCAGAACTATGATAATTGATAAATGAATATCCTCATCCTTCCTGGCTAGGGTTATGGGCTTATTTATTTATTTTTTTCTGTTGAAGCATCTGGCTTATTTCCAGCTAAGAAGAACCCCTCCTCTTCACACCCGTAAGCAATACGGGTGTGCTTATGAAGACTCATATTCTTTGAGTGCTTTGAAGACTCATATGCTTTGAAGACTCATATTCTTATAATACTTTAGCTAAACAACAATTGTAAGAATCATCTCGTAAGCAGATATGAGAATGTTCTCTTACAGGGTTCAGTAACAGAAACAATTAAAGTGTAACTATTGTGAAAATAAGTGTGATTTTTTGTTTTATTCCAGGTTATTCAACTCGGAAGAGTATCTTTTGCTTGTCCTTTGTCACTGGACACAGACACGTGCTTTGGTAGACCTCTCTTCTTCCTTCCTCCAGCTTTGGGAAGTAAAATTTTACTTTTGGGGGGCAAAAAAGTAAAATTTTGTCTGCCCTGTTGGAACAGTCAGTCCACATGCTTTAACGCCAGATCCCATGTCATGTAATTCCAAGGAACTTCTTTCTCACTGGTTCAGTCACAGACTAAATAGGAATTTGGCCCCTGGGGTTGTACAACATGGAATTCTATGTGGAGCCTTGGCCTAAAGTAGGCCAGCTAGACTCTACCAGAACTTTGAATCATGAAAGGAAAACCCATGCATAAAAAATAGAACTTCATCATTTCTGGGACCTAATGTTCAGGTTTCTGAACATTAATTCTTGCTCTTGAGGTCTATGGTTGCCCTATGTCTATGTTTCCCAAGAATTGTTCAGATTTTAAAAAATCCTATGAACTACCCTATACCTTCCAATAAATTACTTTTTATGTTTAAATTAGCCAGAATTGGCTCCTATTGCTTTCAACTGAAGAAACTTAACTGTATAACCATTTGTATGAGGTTTATGGCTCACTTTTGAAATTTCCCCACACATTGAACATGGTTTTGCAATGTTACCAAAGAAAATGTATCTTTACTTTTCATAAGCTCAGAACAATAAAACATTAGGTATTTATAATATTTGTAGACAGACATACTGTTATAAACATATTATATATCTCATATATATAAACTTTTCCCCACAAAATGGTAATTTCATACAATTCAACTTATTATTATTATCATTATTATTATTTTTGAGACAGGGTCTTGCTCTGTCACCCAGGCTGGAGTGCAGTGGTGCGATCTCAGCTCACTGTGAGCTCACTGCAACCTCCACCTCCCAGGTTCAAGCAATTCTCCTGTCTCAGCCTCCTGAGTAGCTGGGATTATAGGCATGAGCCACCATGTCTGACTAATTTTGGTGTTTTTAACAGAGGTGGGGTTTCACCATGTTGGCCAGGCTGGTCTGGAACTCCCAACCTCAGGTGATTCACCCACCTTGGCCTCCCAAAGTGCTGGGATTACAGGCGTGAGCCACCGCGCCCAGCTGATTGAACTTATTAAATACACACAAAAAATCCGTATTTTTCTTTTTCTTTGCATTTTTTCTTTCTGTACTCTCAGGGGCAATATGTGCTTGCCGTAGAAAAGGTAAAAGTGAAGCCATGGAAATAATATCAAGAGGAGGAAAGTGTGAAGATAGAAGTTGCATTGGAAGACACTGAATGCTCAAAGAAATAGCCAAACGAAGGGAAAGGGTAGCCTGGGCAACATGGTGAAACTCCGTTTCTACAAAAAGTACAAAGAATTAGCCAGGCACAGTGGTGTGTGCTTGTAGTCCCAGTTCCTTGGGAGGCTGAGGTGAGATTACCAACATTTCAAAGCCTGTTATTGACAATAACGTGAGATTTGCTCTATTTACTGAATGTCAATAATGAACCAGGAACTAATTTAATCCTTCCAACAATCCCGTATGGTGGGTTTTATTATTCTGATTTTACAGATATGTACGTTATCTGTAATTCAAAGAGTTTAAATAACTTTCCCAAATATTTCTGCTAGTTAGCAGCTAAATATAACTGGAATCCAGGTCTTTGTTTTCACCTCTACCTCTCTCACCAGCAGCTCTCTGAATAGCTTTTCTCTTCATCCTCTGTAAATTTTCTCCCTACATGGCTCCTGAATGCCTCGTGTGTACAAGCTCTTTGTTTCTTTCTACTTGTCCCACACCCTCATGATCTGCTGACAGTTAATCTTAACTTTTTCATTACAAGGGAGAGAGATGCCTAGGAAGCAATACTAGAATTTTTGGAACAAGGCAAAGAAACTATGAGTTAA
Source organism: Theropithecus gelada (assembly GCF_003255815.1). NCBI lineage: Eukaryota > Metazoa > Chordata > Mammalia > Primates > Cercopithecidae > Theropithecus > Theropithecus gelada. The sequence goes on along the minus strand of NC_037673.1, from coordinate 85,774,358 downwards.
TACATGAATGTTCGTTCCTATTGTATTTGCATATGGATTAATCATCATCTATTACTGCTTGTTCCCATTGTGTTTACCTATGGATTTTTTTTCCCGATTCTAATTTTTACTGTTTTAAACTAATTAATGAGTTAAACATTTACCACTGCATAATTTGTACCTCAGTGTCTGTGTTTTCTATATATTTTGATGACTATTTTTGTTTATTCACTTTGAAGTGGTGAATAAATTAATGTTTCCATTCTGCATTTAACAACTTTTTTATAACCTCATGAAGTCTTTTGGTAACAGGCCATCCTACATCAAACCAAGGTGTCAAGTATTTATTAAGTACAAATAAACACGTGCTCACTCCTATAAGTGTTACGAGGAAACAGAAGTCATAGAAGGTTTGTTTCCTACTCTCACGACGCTTGCAAGCCAGCAAGGATAATTAATTAAGGGGAAACAATAGTAAGCAGTATGGGCCAATATACACTGAAGTGTGAGATGGTTACTAGAAAAACTAAAAGTTTATAGAAGTGGGAGAATGACGGGGTTTGTGGTTGCCATGGGGAAGTGGGATTTCAGTTGGGTCCTGAAGGACAATATCACTTGAATGAACAGAGAAGAGACGAAACATTCCAGACCAGGGGAGCATGAGGAGAGGGAAAGAAACAGAAATGCATAATACCAGGGAATAACATTGACATACTAGATAGAAACTTTCTATTTCTATGCTTGTTGATTTAATATTTGATGCATGCCAGGAATTGTCTTTCTATGCCATGTACATTTTGGTATCTGTCAATCACAGTTCTGTTACATTTCATATGATATTTCTTATTTTAACTTGTTTTATCGTTGTATGTGCTACTTACTTCAGATTTATTATTTTACTTCATGGTAATGAAATAATAAATAATTTTTTGTTCATAAATTGTTTCATGTGTATATCCCAGCACTTAGCTCAATATGGACCATATAATTTGTACACAGTTAATGCTATTGCTTGTATATGAGTATAGGAGTCTTAGTCTTAATCATTTAAAAGATAATTCTCTGAAGTCACCTCTTTTATATAATCCAAGCAGTATGAGAAAACAGACTCAGGTGTATGGCACCATCCCAGAGATTGTAAGAGCAGATTGAAATGTCTTTTCTCCTGTGTCTGTGAAGAGGAAGAAAGGTGAGAGCAAGAAAACATTCCATTACTTTAGAGAAAATGCCAGTGAGGATCTAAGTGTGAGAAGTTTTCCAAGTGATAGGAGGGTGCGTGGCTTTGCTTTCCATTTGGTAACACTGCAGTGTTGTGACAAGATCCTAGATACTGTGGCAGACCTGTGGGTGGTCTCACTTGCGAGCATCTCAGAGACGTGCTCTCCTTGTACCAGGCCATGAAATTAAATTTTGTTTGGAAACTGACTGGTTTATATGTCTCTTGGAAAGTAAGCGTATTGCAGGTATTTATTTCCAGCACAACAGTGTCTTTGGCTGTAACTAATAAATCCTTTACACTGAGACCAACTTTACTAAGTACTGGCATGGGTAGGAAGTGCTCCTGGAGTGAAGACATTTCAAAGACATTTTAATACAGTGGCACCATGCGGAGGGCATTAATCTTTCTTGTGATTTCCTCTTATTGTAACAATGGAAAAGGCTTCTAATGTGCAAACCTCGTTAAATCAATCATCTTGGGAATTTAGATGCACAGTGTGATAAAAGCAACAACTTTCTCTACCTTTAGGCAATTTTCCATATGTTTTGAAGTTGGGATTTGGGGAAAATAAGCTCTTTGATGGATTTATGATTCAGCTTCAAATGTAATATATGAATTCCACTTTATTAGCCAGAAGAAATAGAAAGCCCTAAACAGCTAATAAAGTGTGTTTCATTTTTAGATAATATTTATTGTTTACACACTATTTTGGACACTCCCTTTATACCTTTAAACTGTAACTACACTGATGGAATATAATAGGAAATGTTTTCATTTGGAGCAAAGAGCTGTTTGTTCATTTCTTTATTTATTTACAATTTTCTGCTATTTTTATTTAAGAATTTGACTGCTGTTATTTGGCAAAGCAGTTTTATAAAGATGATTAGAAATGGTGAGGAAAATGTTTAAGACAAAGTGTCCTTAGAGTTACAGATTTTTGCCTCGATTTAACTTTTTCCTGTTTGTATATAGAAAAGTACATTGGAAAGGAACACTAACTTCCAGAATATTTTAAATTTGGACCTAAATGCACATAGGTTATGCCTACACAACTACAACATTAGCAGTGGCAGGTGGGAGTGACAAAGTTGTAGGAGGCACTGTTTTAATGCTAGATTAGGATCGGCCAGAGGAAATGCACAATTAAAACATTTGCTTTAAATCACTCTCTGCTGCTATATTAGGGAAAGAAATTGATTCAAAATGTTAACTTTGACTTGCTTTTATTAAATGTCATCCATTCTTTACTTGGTGGCTGGAGTATATCTGGGCATTTCACAGCTTGATGGATAGATAGTATGGGAAGGTCTAAGAGTACATAGGAGTGTACTGGTACCATTGTTTATGAACCAGTATCTAAAGCATCTTAGAGTTAATTTGGTTAGTGTTTATATTGCTAGATCTCCAGTGAGTTCTGCCTGAACTATGTATTCCAGGAATACCTAGATTGGATCTATAGACTAAGTGGGGAACTCTTGCTCTGAACTCAAGAATTCCACAAATCAATATCATATTGAACCAATTTTCTCACTGCTTTCCTATGTCCCTGGCTTGGTATTTTGGAAGTAATATTAACTCTTTCAGAGACATTGATGCTCTATCTATAGAAAACAAGTGCTTTCTTTTTGTTTTTCATTTTTTTTTCAGACCTAGAGCCTACAAGACAAGTGCTTTCTAATTGTGTCATACTGCCTTATGTTGCTCTATTGCAGTATGAATTGCACTCGTAATGTAGCATTAAGGTGTTGAAAACAGGAAGAAAAGAATTTACTGAAACAAAAGGACTGTGTTATATTATAAAAGTTTATATTCAAAATATAATCCAGCTTAGTGTCAGAAAACTTTAAACATCAAGCCATCATATTTCAAAAGATATATTGTATATATGTTTGTATGTATATAAGCAAATGCACATATACACGCTGAAAACATTTTGCAAAAACTGAGATTATATTCTGTATTCTCAGAAAGGGGAATGTAGAGTCATTTAAAAAGTCATAATTGTGAGATTTCACATCTTAAAGGATCATGTACTCTGTAATCTTCAAACATATTTTCAAACTCTTGTTTTTCCCCAAAACCATGATTTGACTAAACCCTGTAGCCTTGAAAAAGAAGTACAACGTTGTATTTCTATGTGGCTAAAAGCTTACATGACGTCTAAGTAATCTTACATTATCTATTAATTGACAACTTAGATCTCCACCTCTCTGAGGAAAGTGACAACTGTGGGAGTGAAGTAAGCCATGGAGATAAGTGGTTATCTAGTATCTAACTGAAGAGTGGGCATTTTCCAGCTGTACTTTATTTGTAAAGGTGGTTTACATGTAGCTGGTATCATATGCATTTTTAAACAAGAATACCATTTTCTTCTTCCTTCTCTTCCTCTTTTACCCCTTTCTGTCCCTTATCATCTTGTCTCCCTTCCATTGGGGTTTTGACCTAATACTTTCAGTAGGCTATTCTATGGCTTTCCTTGGCATCAAACCTTAATGAAAATTTCCTTGGTGACTGTCTACCTATGAACCTAAGTTACTCACAAGGCAGCCTATCTTTCTTTGATATTCTTCTTTGGGGGAACTGAATGAGAAGGTCCCTGTTCTCTAGTTCCTTGGCCTCTGTATAATTTTGAGATTTGAAAATTTGAACTGATGTTTACCTGATCACATTCAGGAAGTTGCACTAAGAACTTTGGTTCTTTTAAGAAAGCTTCCGGAGATTATTAGATAAATGAGCAGAATATGTCCCTGAACACTGATGCTCTTATAATAATGTGACTAAAAAAGCAAAAAGCAGCAGTCCCCTCAGTGGTGAAAGGGCTGGTTTCTTTTCTCATCTGTGCAAAGAGCAACTACAAAGCAAGACCCCTACTGGGCGGAGGGGAAAGTACTCTGATGTAAAGTACTCTTATGTACAATTCAATTACAGATGAAGAGGAACGTGAGCAATGTCAAACCTAGCAAGGAGTCGAGGGAAGAAGGCAAGTGATTTAGTAAAGGCTTGGAGACAAATATGTTATAGTATTTTTTATTATATTATATTATGTTACACTATATATTATATAGTCTTCATTATTATATTATTATCAGTAAAATATTATATATCACTTATAATCATTTTATACAATTAAATATGTATTTTGCTAAAAAGTATTATGATAAAATTTTATATAAATAAATGGTGGCATTATTATTGTATTATTATTCCTTCCCTCATCACTAAGTGTGCTCATTGTACAGAAAACTTTCAAATGTCATATAGAACATACTTGCTCCAAGCATATAATTCTGATTTAAAGTAGAACCAGAACGAATTGTGTAAGAGTGTGACAATGTACAATAATGGAATTTTAGATTTATTTTAAAAGTGGTGCACAATCTGTTAATAATGTGGACTTATTTCCATTCTTCCTCTCTTCTGTGAGAGCAAAGGCCTTGGCACTCCATTCTTGGCTTACTCATTCCCATCCATTCTACTCCTGTCATCACACTGCATTGTTCTCACCACATCTCAGCTCCATATAAGGAAAGGTATGCCTTCACTCCCACCCTACTCTGTTTGCCTTGTCACGCTGGAATATGTGTTCTGCTCCCTGTTGCTTGTCTACTCTGGTACTTTCTCTAGTGATCGATGATGGCTTTCTGTATTAGTCTATTTTCACGCTGCTGATAAAGACATATCCAAGACTGGGAAGAAAAAGAAGTTTGAGGCTGGGTGCGGTGACTCACGCCTGTAATCCCAGCACTTTGGGAGGCTGAAGCGGGTGGAACACGAGGTCAGGAGTTCAAGACCAGCCAGGCCAACATGGTGAAACCCTGTCTCTACTAAAAATACAAAAATTAGCCTGGCATGGTAGCAGGTGCCTCTAATCCCACCTACTCGGGAGGCAGAGGCAGAGAATTGCTTGAACTCGGGAGGTGGAGGTTGCAGTGAGCCAAGATCACGTGCTCTAGCCTAGGCAACTGAGCAAGACTCAGTCTCAAAATAAAAAAAATTAAAAAAGGAAAAGGTTTTAATTGGACTTACAGTTCCACATCGCAGGGGAGGCCTCAGAATCATGGCAGGAGGCAAAAGGCACTTCTTACATGGCAGTGTCAAGAGAAAATGAGGCAGATGTAAAAGCAGAAACCCCTGATAAAACCATCAGATCTCATGAGACTTATTCACTACCACGAGAACACTATGGGAGAAACTGCCCCCATGATTCAAGTTATCTCCGACCAGGTCCCTCCCACAACACATGGGGATTATGGGAGTACAATTCAAGATGAGATTTGGGTGGGGACACAGAGTCAAACCATATCACTTTCACACATTTGGTCAGTATTTACAATATTTTCCAGCATTCTCATGAACTCAATTTGGTATCCATAAACTTCTTCCCTCCTTTGTGCCTTTAATCTTTCATACCATTTCCTTCATTAAGTTTTTCCATTTAGTTTTCAAATAAAACCAATTTAACTAGCAGATCTCCAGACAAATGGCTTAGGTTTGGAGTCCACCTTGTGTCTGCACCATACTTGTCAGAATCTTGCGAGTGGCATTTCCAAACTCACTCTTGAGAAAGTGATAATTGCCCTTGAATTGTTAAGAAGTTAAAAGTCTTAATATTTTTGAATAACTTTGGACTGATTGATAAAGTTGGGTGTATGCTGCAAATGAGGGGTGGGAGTGCTTGGCAGTTTTCCAGAGAATAGAATGTTAGATAGTGGGAAGAACACGCAAGGAAACTTGATATGATTCAGGAATTGGTAGAAGGGTTATGGAATAGTATTGGGTCCTGAATATGGTTGAATGATGTTCAAAGTTGTTCCCTACCTGGAAGAAGCAAAGAAGAAGAAGCACTTGGTTAGGTGATGGGGACAGGATATCTTTTAGTGGCTGCTATTGTATCTTTGATTGAGGGAATCAAAGGTGACTAAGACCTATCCTTAAATAGTTAATATTGTTGTATTTTTCAAAGAACGAGTGCCATCAAAGAAGCAAAGCCAAGTATAAACAACTACAGTTCAAAGCACAGTTTAAGTTCAAGTGGCTAAGCGAGAGAAGGAATCTTCACAAGGAGCCAAGATTATTAACAAACATAAACCACAGTGAAGATGGCAGGAGGGGAAGGGTTAAAAAGGGATGACATAAGAATGACTCCAGAGCTCACAATTGGATAGCTATTGCTGTTTATTCATTTACTGTAAACTTGGAAGTTAAAAGCAACTGGGGAAGACTCAGGGAGTAGAAGTTTGTGGAAGCCAATCAACATGGTTACCTGACATTTTTCAGAAGTTAGACTGTTGAATGCTTCTGTTCAACAGGGCAGAGGAAATAGAAGAGAATAATTAGAAATTTTAGGCTTTGGAATTGGCCTGGCAGATAGATAGTTAGAAGGGTTGAAGTGGGGGTAATTAAAGAGATTAGTGAACTAAAAAGACCATGCTTAAAAAATGAATTTCTGATTTACTAAGAAGACTAGTTACTAGGAAACAATTGCCATGATGGGGTTAAATGGGGCTTATACTATGGGGCTGCCATAGTATAAATTTCTACAAAAGTTCTGATGAGATATTACTTCCTCTTATTTGGAATCAACTGTCCAAAAATCACATTCAAAATAATTTGACCCTTCTCTTTGTTTATATTTTACAATTTTATTTCTTCTTTTATGCTGTAAAGGAAGTTTGAAGCATTAACTTTTAATTTATGTATACAATGGAATATAGTTCTGCAAGAGGTTTGAAGATATGATACATGTGAGAAATGTACCTTCTACATTATTCATGTAACAATCTGAGCTAGAATAAATCTTACATTCTTGATCACTGTAGGATTACAGCAAAAATGACTGGTTAGTCCAATTTGACGCTTACCTGGTGACATCCCTGGGGGGTACATGAGTGAGAACCTGGAGCCATAAATGTATCACCATGTGGCATTAAGGTGAACTATAGCAAATCATACTTATGGTTTCACGTTCATTTCAACCACAGCTTGTAGACCTGGATTATTTCAAATATAAATAAAGAAATTATGTGGCAAATTTCTAATCTGCGTGCTCATTGTAACTAGCTAATCTACATAATTCAGAAATAAATTTTGGAGCTGAACTTTCTAGAAGTTAGTCTGTGTCAACCGAATATTTTCTGGATCATGTCTTTGCAATTTCTTATAATTTAAACCACCAGTCTACACAAGTAGCATAATTATATTTGGACCAGAAAGCATGGTATTCCTTTCTTGCAACAAACTTTCACACGTGAATTTTAGAGCTATGAAACTGTCTTCTTGTTGTTCTCAAAATGAGTATGAGCCATAAATAAATGGACAAACTACATGTCTATAATACCATTTTATGGACAAGTTTTAAAATTTACCATCCGCAGCCTATGTCTGAAGGGCAAATATTGCTTATGAAAATAATGATCTTTAGAGGTCTGTTTGGTCTCTACACATAGTAGAGTAATAGCCCTTAGGTTAGAAAGTGGTTAAGATATTAACAGTTTAAGGTGGCCTTAAGTGGCAATGGACACATTTGGACTAATGTCTATTTGTGACTATTAAGAAATCCATGAGTTTTATCCATCATACACACACAGGCACACAATCAGTGTCACCCAATTAAGAACGACTCCTCTTGTGTAACTAACTAAATTCCTTTGGCTACCAAGTCTATATTTTCTGCTTGATGCAGATATCTCGTAATTCCTTCCCAGGTGCCCGCTCTTTGTGTTTTCTACAGACTTTTCATCCTCAGTGGCCACCTGGTTTATATTCCTTTTGTTTGATTCTAGCTCCCATCTCCCTCGGTTCTGAATAGTTTTGCAGAGATCAGCATATTCTATTTCTTGCTGAATGCCTCTCTTTCTCTGAGTTACATTTTTTTTGTACTCTCATTTAATCTTTTTCTTGCCTCTCTTCTAATTAACTCCATCGTTGCCTCCTTCATTATGCTTGTAATGAGGTCACCGAGGTGTTCCGAAATTTCTGCTTTTCCCATCTGCTTCAGGGTTCCAATTAGTTTTCTTTGGAAATCTGAAGTTTTTTGCTTAGTAGAAGCTTCCAATAAAGCTAACTCTAGGATGGCCTCTTTTCCTTCATCAGTTCAAATGAAAACTTTCAAGATTATACAGGCTCTCAATGGTGTAAAAGGCATCATTTTCTCTAGCATGGAAATGGAGTTAGAGACAACAACAGTTGAGCTACACAGAAAATTTAAATATCTTTTGAAAGAGTGTGAAGTCTGTTCTTCCAGATTGCAAGTAGATGCAGGTGAGAAATTTCAGAAAGACACTTTTATCCACACTTGGACGTGAAGGGTATGTAGCTAACACAACAAAATGAATTTTAAAGAAAATTTGCAAATAATGTATTTTAAGGAAAAAGTTTTTAAACTTTAATATCTTGCTCCTAGAGCATCATTTTCATATAGAATTTTGCAATAGACCATTTTTTAGTCACTGCTATGGACTGAATTGTGTCCTCCTCTAAAATCACATGTCGAAGCCCTAACCCCTAATGTGACTGTGTTTGGAGACAGGGACTGTAAACAGGTAATAGATGTTAAGTGAGGTCATAAAGGTGGGGCTCTAATCTGAGAGAGTTTTTGTCTTTATAAGAAAAGGAAGATCAACCAGAGCTCGCTCTCTCTTCTTTAGGCATGTGCTCTGAGAAAAGGTCATCTGAGGACAAAGTACCCATCTGCAAGCCAGGAAGAGAGCCCTCGCCAGACACTAAACTCCGCTGGAAACTTGATTTTGCGCTTTCCAGCCTCTAGAACTGTAAGAAAATAAATTTCTGTTGTTTGCACCACCTAATCTCTGGCATTTTGTTATGGCAACCTGAACAGACTAATACAGCCATTACAAGTAATTCTTTTATAAGAGAGACGCACTTGTGTAGTTTGTAAAGCAGAACCTAAGTCTGCTTTATACAGTAAAATCTTACCTATCTACAATAAGAACTTCCCTAAGTTAAGAAATACAGGAGAAAATGAAATCTTCATTTGTTGCTGGTGGGAAAATAAATTGGTGTAGCCACTTTGAAAACAGTTCGGTATTTGCTCAAAATGTTAAACACAGAGTTACCATATTACCCAGCAATTTTACTACTTGGCAGATAAGCAAAAGAAATGAAGGCATACAACCACACAAAACCTTGTATATGAATGTTTATAGCAGAACTATTCCTGATAGCCAAACAGTGGAAACAACCCAAATGTCTATCAAGTGATGAATGGATAAATAAAATATGATATATCTACACAATGAAATATTATTTGGTTATAAAAGTAAATAAAATACTGGCATGCTACAACATGGATAATCCTTGAAAACATTATGCTAAGCGAAGGAAGCAAGTCACAAAACTATACATTGTATAATTCCATTTATATAAAATGCCTAGAATAGTCAAATCCATAGAGACAGAAAGTAGATTAGTGGTTGCCTGGAGCAAGGGAGTGCGATGTTGGGGGTGATTGCTAATTAAACGGTATGTAGAATCTCTTTCTGGCAAGATGAAAATGTTCTAAAATTTAGATTGTGGTGATTGTTGTACCATCCTGTGAACACACTAAAAAACACTTTAAATGGGTGAACTGCGTGATGTATGAATTATATTCCAATAAAACAATTAAAAACCTGTACATATCCATACATATACACGTACACAGAAACACACAGCAAGAAAACATAAAATATCAATAAATGTTTCATATGTATTTTCAGTTGAGTTTTTACTCACTTCTTTAGGCATATATATATATATATATATATATAGAATTTTGTATATGAATATAGTTTTCAATAAGCAGAAAATAAATAAATATTATAAACAAAGTAAATGTTCTAAACTCTCCTGCCCTGGGCAAGGTTGTTCTCAGAGATTTCCCAACCAATAACAATGACAAGAACAACTGCTATCCACTCAAACTCTCTTCATCTATTTATTGTTTACTATGTGCTGCTACATGCTGGAAAGACAAGCTAAATAAAGTATATAAGCTTCTTGAGGATAGGGACTTTATTTTTATTCACTATGTGCATAAAGAAAACTCTCAATTTGGTGAATGAATCAAAACCACAATGAGATACCATCTCACACCAGTCAGAATGGCTATTATTAAAAAATCAAAAAATAACAGATGCTGCCGAGACTGTGGAGAAAAGGGAATGTTTATACACTGTTGATGGGAATTTAAATTAGTTCAGCCACTGTGGAAGGCAGTTTGGAGATTTCTCAAAGAACTTAAAATACAACTACCATTCGACCCAGCCATCCCATTACTGGGTATATACTCAAAGGAAAATCGATTGTTCTACAAAAAAGACCTATGCAGTTGTATGTTCATCCCAGTGCTATTCACAATTGCACCTAAGTGCCCAATGATGGTGGATTGTGTAAACAAAATGCCATACGTACACCCCATGGAATATGACACAATCATAAAAAAATAAAATTATGTCCTTTGTGGAGCAATATGGATCCAGGCTGGAGGTCATTATTCTAAGCAAATTAACACAGGGACAGAAAACCAAATACAGCATGTTCTTATTTAGTGGGAGCTAAATATTGAGCACACATGGGCACAAATATGGAGACAACAGACACTGGGGACTACTGGGGTTGAGGGAGAGAGTGTGAAGGGTATGGGGTAAAAAGCTACCTATAGGGTACTATGTTCACTACCTGGGTGACAAGATCATCTGTACTCCAAATCTTAGTGTCGTGTAATATACTCATGTGACAAGTCTGCACTTGTACCCTGTGAATTTAAAATAAAAGTTGAAATTATTTAAAACAGAAAAGAAAAAAGAGATGAATGAAGACATCACTGTATTTTCTTTCAGGCAGATCACAATCTAGTGTGGTGGTGTGGGGTGCAAAAGCAGAAAATGGTTTACTAAGCATAGAAACAGGGTGCTGTTATAACATTTAGGAGAGACACAAAACCCCAGATAGGGTATTTAGGACAGGCATCTTTTGGAAGATAATATATATACATATTTTTTGAGACAGAGTTTCGCTCTTGTTGCCCAGGCTGGAGTGCAATGGCATATGCTAAACTCACTGCAACCTCTGCCTCCTGGGTTCAAGTGATTCTCCTGCCTCAGCCTCTCGAGTAGCTGGGATTACAGGCATGAGCCACCATACCCACTTGACTTTGTATTTTTAGTAGAGATGGGGTTTCTCCATGTTGGTCAGGCTGGCATCGAAATCTCAACCCCAATTGACCCGCCTGCCTTGGCCTCCCAAAGTGCTGGGATTACAGGCATGAGCCACCGCGCCCGGCTGTGGAAGATAATTTCTAAGCTAAGTCCCGAAGAATGAATTGGTAGCAGGGAGTGAAGAAATTCTAGGCAGATAGAGTAGCCTATATCCTAAGACTCAAAGATGAGTTGGAGCGTAATCGACTCAAGAGATTTCAAAAGCTGTGGTTAAGTTTGGAGTGTTGAGTGAGTGTGGGTTGTAATGAGAGGTGAAGTTGGAGGAATTCAAGAGGGTATAGATCACAAATCATGAAAGGGTCTACATGGAGTGATTTTATCTTGAGGCAATGTGAATCATTAGAAGGGTTTTATTTAGAAGGTGACTCTATTATGTTTGTACTTCTCTTGATTTTGAAGACTATGCCATTTAGGTTCCTATATTATGGTTGGTATTTACCCATAGGCTAGCCAGGACTAAGTTCAAAATAAAAAGAGAAGGATTTTGGGGTCTTTAATTAAAAATTCTTATTTTATTTTATTTTATTTTATTATTTGAGACAGAATCTCAATCTGTCACCCAGGCTGGAGTGCAGTGGCATAATCTTGGCTCACTGCAACCTCCACCTCCCCTATTCAAGCTCTTCTCCTGCCTCAGTCTCTTGAGTAGCTGGAACTATAGGCATGTGCCACCACACCTGGCTAATTTTGGTATTTTTAATAGAGAGGGAGTTTCACCTTATTGGCCAGACTGGTCTCGAACTCCTAATCTCAAATGATTAGCCCGCCTCGGCCTCCCAAAGTGATTAGATTACAGGTGTAAACCACCGTGCCCTGCCGTTAATTAGAAATTCTATTGCTTACATGGCTCTCCTAGCCTCACTTCTTACACTGTTGATGAGGAGGTTGGGGTCCTAGATGCGCTGGTGCTCTAGACTTGGTTGGCTGGAGCAGAGAGCTATGACTGTCACGGAACTTCACTCTGGAGAAGTTTTACTGAAGGCTGTACTTTAAAGTGATCAGAGGCTTCAACATTTCTAGCTCTCCCTAGATCTTCCACTGAGCAGATGTAGCCTCACCTTCCCCACTCAATATAGCTTTTGGTATTTTGGAGATCCTACCTGACAGGTGACTCCTTAGTTAAAGTTATAATTACTCTGGATGATATTTTAATTTCACCTGACATTTTGAGTACATAATATTTAAGCCATCTCTATCACTATCTTGGGTGGCAATGACTGTATTTTCTGTATATTTTGACCGGTATAAATAATGTCTGGCTTTTAATCTTATAAACATTGCACACAATGAACCATATTCCAAGCCATCATTACACACAACTAACCAGAGGTGGAATCATTAAATGCTTTCATGTGGGAAGGGAAGAATTCAGTGTAGAGAATGAGTTTGAAGGAAGCTATTGGAGTGATCCATGTGAGGAACAATAGTGGCCTGACCTGACTTGGTAAGATGGCAGAAAAGAGGAAAATGGCGAATGTATGAGCAAGTAGACATGGTCATGCATATGATGGTAATAAGAATAGGGAACACTTACAAATAGCTTTGGTTTGTGCCGGGCACTGTACTATGTTCCTTATCAAGTTATCTTATTTTATTTCTTTAACACTCACAGCCAACTTTGTGAGTTACAGCTCTAGCACTGATTTAGACACATCCCAACATTGACTTGCATGGTGCTCTGACTCACCTTGTGAGCAATTTTGGCCATTGTCATACTGGTTTTCTAACAGTCTGTCAACAGGCCTTGTTTCTGACTTAGGGCCTTTGTGGATGCTGTGCTCTCTGTCATGTTGCCCAGGATGGTCTCAAACTCCTGGCCTCAAGAAATCTCCTCGCCTTGGTGTCCCAAAGCTCTGGGAATTACAGGCATGAATGACCTTGCCTGGCTCATTTATTTATTTTTAATCATCACCATATTTCCAGAATTTATCACATTGCATGGCAGAAAGTAGGCATTCAATTAATGTTACTTGGATAGATTGTAAACTTGGAGACTTTTGTTTTCCCCTGTTTACTTTTCAAAATCTATTAGTTTACAATCGTTTCCTTATTATACCTATGTCATCCCTTCGCAACACTCAGAGTGGTCACAAGCACTTCAACAACTTATGCAATTTAGGCTGTCTCCCAATGATGATACTCGTCATATTTTTGTGACTTCCAACTTCTATCTGCCTCCAGGATTCACTCCTTTTCCTGTTACCAGCATTGCTCCAATGAGAACAAAGGCTTTTAATTTTGTAGATTCATGATCAAACACGGAGACGTGTGCTTTTGAGTTGACCACTATTCAAGTCAAAAACTGGAGTAGTTATTTTTGAGACAAAAGGATGAAGAGTGATCAAAGGCTTGGAATTTTTAGTGCAAATAAGGGTTTGTTCATGCATTTTAAAGGTATGACATTCATAATATCAGAGTGCAAGATGAAATTGCTAATGTAGAGAGCAGTACAAGAAGGTAGTAAGACTTTCAGCTTCAAAGGCAGGAGAGACCAGCAACTTGATCACTTTGTCTGCTTGAGAAAAAGAAAAAAAAAAAGAGAGACAGAAAAGGAGACATTTTGAATTGAGTTTTCAAAAAGGCAAGAAATTACAAAATTGAACCTATTTTAAGATTTTCATTATGTAAATAATTTGTATGTGTATGTGAAAGGGAAATGGCAAGGTGAGATAGTTTTTTCTTTGAAGGAAACGAGATTATAGGGTGAATTTTTTCTTTATTTTGTTTTAATTTAATTTATATTGTCATATGACACATATATTTTTCAAGGAATTCCAAATCTTCTTTAAAGTTTCAAGGTATAGTTTACAGAGTAGATCTACTACTCTGTAACATCATTTAGTTAATCCCAACAATGACCCTGAGAGGAAGATGCTGAGCATGAGGCAGGAGGAACTCTTGAGTCCAGGAGTTTGAGACAAGCCCGGGCAACACTGAAATCTCGTCTCTACAAAAAATAAAAAATTAGCTGGGGGTGGTAGCACACACCTGTAGTCTCTGCTACTCAGGGGGCTGAGGTGGGATAATTGCTTGAGTCTGGGAGGCCAAGGCTGCAGTAAGCAGTGATCATGCCACCCACTACAGTCTGGGTGACAGAGCGAGACCTTGTCTCCAAAACAAAATAAATGGAAAAAAAAAAAAAAAAAAAGGGAAAGACAAAAAATTGCTTTAGAAGTTGAACAAGTTAAAAAAAAAAGATACTTTTTGTATATGGTAAGAGGTAGACGTAGGATTTGAATCCTGCTGGATCTGATTCCAAGCTTAGTTTTAATCCATTGTCCTATTCTGCCTCTTTTCAGGGTAACTGGACACAATCTTCTTAAAGAATACTTTCCAAATTCCCTGAAACTGCTGAAAATATTTCTTCCTCTTCTGCTTTGTTTCAATTAATGATTTCAATAAATATTTAATTTATTAATTATTGTTAAATATTAATATTTATTAAACGTTTGCTGCACATATGCCAGTGATTGTTGTAGTTTCCACTTTTTTTTTTTTTAAAGATGAAATCTCACTCTTGTTGCCTGGGCTGGAGTGCAGTGGCGAGATCTTAGCTCACTGCAACCTCCACCTCCCAGGTTCAAGTGATTCTCCTGCCTCAGCCTTGCAAGTAGCTAGGATTACAGGTGCTTGTCACCATGCCAGGCTAATTTTTATATTTTTAGTGGAGATGGGGTCTCACCATGTTGGCCAGGCTGGTCTCGAACTCCTGACCTCTGGTGATCTGCTCACCTCGGCCTTTCAAAGTTCAGGGATTACAGGTGTGAGCCACCGTGCCAGGCCATGTTGTAGTTTCTGAGAGAATAAGGGTGAATATAATGAACAAGGTCCTTACTCTTAGTCTATTCTAGTAGAAGAAAGATAATAGATCTCAAATTAGCAAATAAGAAAGTTATGAGATCACAGTTAGAGATACATAGAGAATGATTGTTGGCTATCTGATTGTGACGAATTATTGGAGTCCAGAAGCTACTTATTAAGTAACATAATGGGAAGACCTCTCTGAGGAGCAAACATTGAAGCTGGGATCCCAATGACAAGAATGATCCCAGCAGAAGAGCAAGTTTTTACCAAGGCCCTGTGGTAGAAACCAGAATGATATGTTCAAGTAATGGCAAGAGAAGACCAGTGTCACCAGCTCATAAAAGATGCTGGAGAGAAATGCAGTTGGAAAAGTAGGATGTAGCCAGCTCATGAAGGGATTTGTAAGCCAGAATAAGGAAAATGGATTTTAGTTTAGTGGACATAGGAAGTCACTGGAGGATTTTAAGTGAAAAAATGTTATTCTTGCGGCTGTGGGGAAAATGGATTGTTGGGGAGCAAAAGAGTCAGGTCAGGGACATGAGTCAGAAGGCTATTGTGATATTCTCAGTGGGAGAAATGGCAGTGGTTTTGATGGGAGCAGTGGTTCTTAAATGGAAGTGTTCATGGGAATCACCAGAAGGGAGGGCTGAACACAAGCTGATAGGCCTGCTTCTTCTCCCTGGGGTCTGATTCAATACAAGTGGGATGGTGCCCATGTTTGCAGGTTGTGCTGATGCTGATTCTATAAAGGACAAAGGTGTTAGTAATGGAGATAAAAGGGGAAAGATTCAGGATGTATTTTAAAGTTGAGGCTATAGAACTTGCCAATGGATTGAATTTAGGGAGTAAGAAAAGAGAAGAATCAACATTTAGAATTCTGGGGAAGTGCTAGAGGTGCTTTTTACTGAGATGAGGAGGTCTCAGGAAGGAACAAGTTTTGGTGGGAGAGGAGTAAGGGAAGAATCAAGATTTGATTGAATTAAGGGAAAATTATGACGATGTTACATTTTATACATTTATAATGGATTGTATTAAGTTATTTTAGATGATTTATTAAGGTGATCTAATGCTTTCACTGAGGCAGTGGGGCTAGTATGGAGAACATAGCTAGCTTGAGCAGGTCCCAATGAAGGGATGGAGGCCAGAATGGGGGCTGGAGCTAAAGAGGGCACATGGAGCCAGGAGTGGTGACAGGCACTTGTAGTTCCAGCTACTCTGGAGGCTGAGGTGAGAGAATTGTTTGAACCAAGAGTTCAAAACCAGCCTGGGCAGCATAGTGAGACCCTGTCTTAAAACAGTAATAATAAACAAAAATAAATAAATAAAATAAAGAGGGCACATGGGGATTGTTGGAAACTGGAGGCATGATTCAAGTCAGGTGGAGAAGTAATGAGGAGTGACTGAATTAGAACGATGTCAGGAATAAATATGTAGGATTCTATACAACGGCGTTATCTGGTGTTTTTGTCTGGGACTAACGGGCTGCAATGTGGTTTGATGAACCAGGGCAGTTTACAGGATGAGTGGCAAGACATGAGCCTGGTTATTAATAATTACACATGATGATACTAACAACAGCTAATCTTTATTGAGTGCACACACTTTTCTGGGCATTGCTGAGTGCTTTACATAGGTTATCTAATTTAACTCTTACAATATCCCATGAGATAGGTGCCATTATTATTCCATTTTTATAAATCAGGAAACTGAGTCTGAGAGGATAACTTGTCTGAGGTCACATAGCTAGAAAAATTATAGTGCTGGGATTCATACTTTGTGCTGTTCAATATTTTCGAAGGTTTTAATCTGCACAAGTCTAAAACAGACATTTTGGGGGGTACTAAATAGCTCCTTTCTGCTTTTCTTACAAAATGTTTAATGTTAGGGTTTAGGCAAGAACATACACGTCTGCTCCCCTCGCTCCCACCACCCCTTTATAACATTAAAAAATCAAGATCTAGTAATTTTACTTGGTAGCTCATGTTCCAAAACGTAATCTTTTATAAGCTTGAGGACTGTTTGCATGGTCTGTGTCCAAAAACAGTAACTTTTGCACATGATTAGACTGAGTTTTTATTGCTACTTTTTATTTTAAGTGATAATAAATTAATTACATGCATGAAGGTGTTAAATTTGAAATTTGCTTGAGAGGATTCCTTTTTTTTTTTTTTTTGCTTCCCAGAAAAGGGAAAAGCCCCACCTTCTGGGATGTCAGGTTGTTTATCTGCTTCTCTTCCTTTCCCATGACTGATATCTTTAATCTCTTCTCCTATTTTTCAGACCTTCATCTTCCAAAATGATGTTTACTGGGAACATAGAGAACAAAAGATAGCCCAAACATACATCTCTAATGATAGGCGTGCCTTTATCTTCTGTACTCACTCTGATGCTTCCCTGTGCTTATTCCACATTACTCTCCTGAACCTTGGCTGCTGGCATGATCCCTACACCGACAAGTGGGAGAATTTGACAGGCTTGCTTGGGGGACTAGAGAGATAAGAAAGTTATTTTCTTAACACATTACATTTCATGGGATTTTTTTTTTTTTTTTTCTGCCCAGAGAAGGTTCTAGGGCTGTTCGCTCACTATTTTCCCCAAGTCTCTGAAAAAGCTATCCAATTGAAAACTTCAGAAACTGAACAAGGAAGATAATACTGAGGACCCATCAAACTATTATAGGCACTCTGAGGGCAAGGAGATAGCTTTTATTAAAGAAATACATTTTCTATAGTACTACATTGTGCTATGCAGTTATTTAGTAAGTATTATTCAACTTTTAAAATTTTGTAGAAACTGCTATTCTCACTGTGCAGCAAAGATCTGCAATGTTTTATCCCCAGCTGGCTGGCCTTCATTTCTGCAAAAAGGACTTTCAAAATATGCACTTTCATGTTTGTAATTTAAAAAATGCTTTCCAAAAATCAGACTTTATTGCATAAGCTTTGTGCTTTGAAGCAGTGTCATGAAAATATATACATAAATCATAATGTGTTTTGATTGGGCATTGATTTGAATTAAATGGAAAAGCAAAATCCTGAGCTGACCTAGTAAATAAAATTATGATGTAATTGGGGTGCTTGGCAGAAATTCCGGTTCCTAAATGTGTCTTTAATAGTACAGATAGGTTACCATTATATTGGCATTAGCTGGTAGGAGATGATAATTTAAATGTAATCATGCCAGCAGCCAAGGTTCAGGAGAGTGACGTGTAATAAGCACAGGGAAGAGTCAGAGTGAGTATGGCAGATAAAGTCACGCCTGTCATTAGAGATGTATGTTTGGTTCTCTTTCTTTTTGTTCTCTATGTTCCCAGTAAACATTTTGGAAGATGAAGGTCTGAGAAACAGGAGAAGAGATTAATCTCCTAATTTCCTGGAAGTAGCATCATGTTGTCACTAGTTAACAAGTTATGTTGGAAATATTTGATACCCAGTTAAGGATAATTGTTAATGAGAATGAGATCCAGGGAAGGTTGAGGTCGGAAATGGAATGGAATGAAATGGAATGGAATGGAAGGCAGTTTTATGGAACTACTTTTTCATGGAGATGGACTGAAATGCGTGAGAGGAAAATACGAAGGCGTAACTGCCCCAGCTAGGCATGCCGAATCTCCCATTCTGAACCCTGACTCCACCAATGGATTTATTTATTCAATAACACAAAGTAGGAAATTTGGCAGGAACTTTTGGTTAAATATTTTGTCTGGGTCCTACACTTCTGTTGGTGCTACTGAAGCCCTCTCAGTTTTGAAGTTTATCTTGCTTAAAACCTCTCATGATAGGGAGGTGATCCCCGGGGATTTTAACTGCATTACATGACCGGCCTTTCTTCTTTGGCCAAAACAGTTTATCTTGGTTGGGGGGATGGAAAAGGGATGATAAATCTGAAACAAGGGCAGCTGTTCCACAGAAATGCGATAAGTTGGACCAATCAGATTCACCTTTACTTATCTGAACTAAATGGAAAGAAGGATCTGAAGCTGCGAGGATGCTATGGTGTAAAACTGGCGCCATGGTTGAGCCATAGGAAACCAAAGCTTTGAGGAAGCATACATTTTGAATAAGCAAAGGAGGGCAGTAATTATGACCACCTACCCTGGGGGAGGCTGATGTAGCCAGTAAGTGGTTCTTTAAGCCTATGGGTAATTTCACAGTAAACTTCCCTTCTCTTAAGATGGCTTGTGTGAGCCTCTGTTGTAATCGAAGTAGCCCGACTAAAGTATTGCCTGAGTAATTTTTGCCTGGGATGGCTTTGATGGTCAAATCCTGAAGTATGCCACCATTATGCCACCAAATTTCTAGAAGTAAGCAATTTCTAGATGTATGATATAAGAAGCAGACAGCGATATTTAAGAGGAATGTATTAAATTTGATGTGTTCAATGGCAATCTATTTTGAAAACTTCTCAGCCCATTTCAGTCTTCTCAGCCCACTTACTTCTCTAATCTAATCTTGTATGAAGATAAATTTTGAGACTATGCGTAGGTTTTTTTCTTTTTTCTTTTTTTTTTTTTAAAGATGACTGCTTTTTACCTAGAGGGATGCTCACAAGTATGGGGAGATAACTATGGAATTATCTATAGGACTTGATCCCAGAAAGTAGATGTGAGTGAAATTTCACCCGGATTCCCTTCACACACTACCATTCAATAACACCAGGGGCTACTCAAATTAAGTTTAAAACATGTTCTTTTTGGATTATTTTTAAAAATATGTCCCACAGAAAAGTCTGCTATGGCAACATTTGACATGCCATCTATTCTTAACATTTTGGTTCCCACAAATGATTAGCTGTGCCATAGAGTATGAAGAATAAATAAGAGCAAAAGATTATAAAATGAGACCATGTGTCCAAACATGCTATGTATGCCTTGGCAAACAGAATGCACATATTAAGACAAATCCCATCTAGCTTGCCAGAGAACTGGATCAAAGCTGGCACAAGTAAGATTCCTGTTGGATAGAAAAGATAGGGAGGCTTTACAGTGGTCCCCTCGAAGTAGGGAGACTGTATAATTGATCATCCAGACTGAGACAGTTGAGAGTGGTAGGCACAGTATTAATAATAACAGTAGGGTAATAGATGTAAAGTAAAAGTCTTCCAGGAAACTGGTTAGATGGATACCCTAGAAGGAAGTCATTGACCATTTTCGCTTTAAAATTTCTTTTATCTAATGGCCAAAGAGCTAAAAGCAGGTCCTGAACTTGGAAAGAATATTCTAAAATCCAGATTTCTTGAAAATGCCTACTGTTTAACATATCAGAGTTTTTATCTTTAGGGCCATAACCGCCAAATTTTAAAACAGTAAACTTGAGCATGGAGGCATTGCTGCAGAAAGTTTACCCAACTTAAAGATAGTGCACCTTGTAGGATTGATGCAAGGAGCCTTACCTGCCAGGGTCTTTAGTTCTCTTGAGCCAGGCACATCAGCCCTGAAGGCTCTGGGCCAGGCCATATGTGCTAGAATTAGTTTTGTTTTTTTGACTTGAGGTAAAATTTACATACAAAATTCACCATTTTAACCATTATAAAGTATACAATTCAGTGGCTTTTAGTACATGCACAATGCTGTGCAACCACCAGTCCCGACGTTGGTACAGAACATTTTTTTTTTTTGAGACAGGGTTGCACTCTGTCACCCAGGCTGCAGTGCAATGGCATAATCATGGTTTACCATAGTCTTGACCTCCTGGGCTCAAGTGATCCTCTCTTCTCACTTCCCAAGTAGCTGGGACTACAGGTGCATGCCGCCACACCTGGCTATTTTTTAAACTTTATTTTTGTGGAAATGGGGTCTTGCTATATTGCCCAGGCTGGTCTTGAACTCCTGGGTCCAAATAATCCTCCAACCTTAGCCTCCCAAAGTGCTGGGATTATGGGCATGAGCCACCACACCTGGCCTGCTTAATTGTTATCTTTAAGTCAATTAAAACTTTTACCTAAGTAAATTTATTTTAAAACAAAATTTTTTTCACTTCCAAAATTACAAATTTGACATGATAGATAAAAAAGTTAATGTTTGCTGTTTACCACTTAAAGTGATTTCATGTACCACCAGTTGACCACCTACCACATTTTGGTACCACCAGGCCTGGCTACATTTTAAAATTTTTGTAAGTTGATCTCAAACTTCTGGGCTCAAGCAGTCCTCCCACTTTGGCCTCCTAAAGTGTCAGGATTATATAGGCATGAGTCATGGTGCCCAGCCCAGAACATTTGTATTAACTTAAAAGGAAACCTAATATCCGTTAATCAGTCAGTCCCTAGTTCATTCCTCTCCTCAACCCCTGGCAACCACTGAACTATTTTCTGTGGATTTGCCTATGCTGTGTGTATCATATGAAAGAAATCGTTCAATATGTGGTCTTTTGTCTGACTTCTTCCCTTAGCATAATGCTTTCAGAGTTCATCCATGTTGTTTATCAATATTTCATTACCTTCTACAGGTGAATAATTGTATGGATATACCACATTTTGTTTATTCATTCATCTGTTGATGGGTATTTGGGTAGTTTCCACCTTTTGACACTTTTGAATAGTGCTGTTATGAACATTCGTGTACACATTTTTGTTTCAAATCCTATTTTCAATTCTTTGGGACATATCCCTAGGACTGCAACTGCTGGGTCATATGTTAAACTTTTTGAGGAACTATGGAATTAGTTTTATGAGCAGGATAACTTTAAGAGTATTCTCAAGGAGGTCATGAAAGAGAGGCAGTTGGGGGTGTTTTATCGATGCTAAGAATCATTTCCTTAAAAGGTTGAGGCCCAGAGATTTTCTAACACTTAGTGGGGACATGTTTGTTTGCCTACTCCTGACCTAGACAGACTGAAGGAGGAATCATTAACATCCAGCTCCTTACTCCACCAATGGATTTGTTTATTCAATAAAACTAAGAAGGAAAATGGACAGGAATTTTGTTAAGATTTTTCTCTGGGTCCTACATTTCTCTTGGTGCTACTGAGTCTCTCTCATTTCTGAAGTTTACCTTCAGTTTACCAATCTTCAAAATTTACAAAAGCAGATGTTACGGTGTTTTTTATTTTATATTTGTCAAACACTACTATTCCTCAGAAGCTGAGTTTTCCATATCTTATGAATGTGTTATTTTCCTGTTTTTGAAAAGAAATTGCTAATATAAAAAGAAGCTACTTTAAAACATATGATATAAACACACGGCTTTTTTCTTTGTCTCCTATGATGCAACATTCTTATCTTTATGAAATTGTGTTTATTTTTTCCCGTGGAATAGTTTATTTACTAGAAATAAATCCCTTCTTTGCATAGGAACAGAAGAACCACATGTCATTGGAAAGCTAGCAGATAGGAGTCTGTGATTCTGACTATTTTACCAATATTATTTCAGAAGTTTAAACAGAGGGTTGACTAGCTTCCAAATTAGATTGGAAATACTGTAATTTGCTTTGGTTTCTTTTGGATGAAGGGTCCAAGAAACAAGATGTATCCTGGGTATTTTTTTTTTTTTTTTTGCTTTTCAACTAATGAATGGGCATGGAATGCCTGGGGGATTTATCCGTGCAATTGCCACCCATTCTGTTAGATGGTGGTTTTTAATTGTTTCCTAGTTTAACAAAAACTCTCTGCTTTTTGGAATGTTCATTCAACAGATTTATTACTTATCAACAGAAAACATTCTATACATGTGTATACTTTTTAGCTCATCTGTGATAAATTTCTTTGCTTAATTTAAATAGCTTTTTTAGGGGGTGCATAGATACAAAATATTGGAACACATTAAAAAATATGATTTGTAATCATGATTTTACCAGTGTCAATTGATTATATTTCCATGCGCATTTATTACAGGACATCAGAGGAAAATATTCTTTACTTTATTCTCTATTGTGAGAATTTTATTTAGAATTTTTGTCTTTCCATTGTTGTGGCACTTATTTTGTGAAACAAATTAACTTCCCATTTATGCTCCCAAGTGATACACCTTTATTGATTAAATTAAATAAATTCAAATTTTTCTTTATTTAATTTCAAATGTTTCCTGTGTTATGAAATTAGCACAATCTATAAATATTAATTAAACGTCAAGATCATAATTAACAAAATAATCAGAGGCAATGACAATGAGAGGAATGAACTAATGATAAGGCTAGTGCAGGCAATGTTTCATGTAAAAGAAAATGTGCAATACACACTAGAAACCTCACAAAAGGGTTGCAGGTTGGCACTTTGATCAGATAATTACTTTTTATTATTTTAGAGACCCAGTGTGGTCTGATTGTATGTGTGTGTTCATTCTCCTATGTACATTTATATATACATTTTAAAATTCTACAGAATCAACAATAGAATGCAAATTGTAATTTGTTCAAGTTTTTTTTCCCCCCCAGTTTTGTTCAAACACTATCATTGTAAACCTTGAGGTCTGAACATAATACTTTGGCGTTAAATGTTGGAAAAAGGATGGTTAGCAAAGGAAAATCACCCTGACGTACCAACCTCTTTGACTGGGAAAGAAGTAAAAATAACCAAGAAGAGAGAACAGCAGCAGAGGGACAGCATCTGTTTTTAAGAGCTGCGTCTCATGGACCCATTCATTAAAATCCCAGTGTGCCTAAGCTGGACTTCCATGAAGCTTCATTTTTACGGTGCTAGATTTGGAGTGGAGAGAAGAAAAGAGAGGGAGAGGTTGAGGGATAGTGTCCCCATTATAAGTATTTTATCTGCTACTACATCAGATAATATCTACCATGGGAATTGTAAACTTTCAGGCATAGTGATATATTTTTGAACATCTGAGATACTACACACTGAAAACACCATGAAATAAAAATAATCTCTTCACACTTCCCAACTGGCTGTTTATCAACTTTTTCCTTTCCCACATTTGTGCATGAAGTGTCCCTTCGCAGCCAGAAACCCTGTGGTGTTTTTGGCTCTGATTTGGACAGTAACTTGCTTATTTTCAAAGTTAACGGCAGAAAGCAAAGAAAAATGTAGTCCATTAGTGTGTTACATTATGTAAAGAAAACAAGATTGCTAAATACTGCCATCCAGTATACTTTCCAAGCATTTATTTAAACCTTTTCATTTCAAATCAAACATCAAATCAAACAGCCCCCAAATATTAGAGTTAAAAAATGTGAAGTCTCTGGAGGTCTTAGAGTAACTGATCATTTATTTAAACTTTTTGTAAACCCATCCTCTATCCAGCAACCTCCAGGGGGAAACATATATATAAACATATACATATATACATATATACATACTTAACCACAGCAAATATTGAATATTGACTTTCCTGTTTTTGTTTCCTTTCCCCTCTCAAGGGAAGAAGTGTAGGGTTTAATTTTCTCTATGTGTCTATGAATATATGTGTGTGTGTTGCAAATTTGATAAGCAATGACAATAAAAGATGAGTAAAGTGGATTGCTGGACAAAAATGGTATGTGATTCCACAACTTGCCTTGAGGTTCATCAGGTACAAGTTTTATAACAAAATCTGAGCTGAACATTTCTGTTTTGCAGATGAGAGTGAAGCTAAATATATGCTGTCTGTTACTGGGCTGCGAAGGATATGAAAGGGCTATTAAAGCAGATTTTTCCTCCTTAGGTAGAAGAGGCTCCTGCTAATATGCTATTTCGGAAGCAAAATTCGGTGCTAATTTCTAGGCCAATAATTGCAAAAAATGTTTTATTTTTATCAATATAATTAAATTGCATACTCATAGAATTGAAAGATACCTTCTCTCTGTTCATGTAAAATCAAATATACCATATTTTCATGTACTAATTGTGTATATAAAGGCAACTATGCACTTATTCTATGGATCTTATAAGGAAATAGTTTAGACGAATATAGCAATAACTGGTAACAGTGCTTACCTATGGGAACTGATTTGTATTTTCATTATGGTGATCAACTGATAATTTAGAGTTCTTTGTAATGTTTGCTGTTTAATGCAAGTACGTAAATGTGTTATTTGAGAAATCAAAAACTCGAATAATTTTAAAAGGAGTTTTTGTTTTTCCTAGACTCTTGGCCTTAAATGGAATATCCAAGCTATTCAAGATAGCCTGTTATTTTCCACTCAAAGTTTTTGTTGACAGAGAGCTTCATTTCTAGTTACTCCTGTTTTCTAAACCCCAGGCTTGAATTTTTAAAAAATCTGTGAGTTAAATTAAGACAACCTATATATCTCTGAGCATTTCCCATGGTTCTGTTTTCTTTGTAAAAGATGAATATAAGTGAACAATGCAGGACATTGGGAAACATATGAAACGATAGGACATTACTGAAAATTTCTAAATAATAGCAACATTCAGGACAGTTTCACCATCAGCATTCCTAATATCATGGATTTGTTTATGGAATAAAGTATAAGATCAAGAGTATCAGCAATACTAGATTTTTGTATATAAAACGTTTAGTTGTAAATATCATAATCCAAATGACTAGGTGTGAAGGTAAAAATGTAAAATGGATTGAGAGCTGTACATTGGGGTTTTCAGCTTCATCTGAACACTTCTCAGTTACCTTCAGTAGTGGTATTTTTAAAACAAAAGAGACAACAACACAACAAAATATTTACATAATTGGGATAAAGCAGTCCCCAGGCTCTGCTTGCAAGGACAGTCACACCGTTTTTCC
This sequence comes from Theropithecus gelada, assembly GCF_003255815.1. NCBI lineage: Eukaryota > Metazoa > Chordata > Mammalia > Primates > Cercopithecidae > Theropithecus > Theropithecus gelada. Next base: position 85,748,509 of record NC_037673.1, on the reverse strand, counting down.
TTTGCTAGGTTAAAGTAGGATTGGCTTAAGCTTCCACATGCCACGCTGGCCAGAAGTACGGTATTGCATACTTAGGGGGCCAACCAGTTTCCAAGACTGTCTAAGAATTTAAGGGATTTTACAAACCCAAAGGAAGCCCTTCTCCAACAGTACTTCCAAGCACAGATGAGCCTTGCGTCAGCTTTGTGACTGGACTGCCATCAGTTTGCTTTTCACTGATGTGTTCTGCTGTTATTGAGCTCTGGCCTTCCTCCATCTGTTAGTCTATGCAGCAGAAAACTTTCCTGGGGCTCACCCAAGTGATCCTTCAAAACAGGATGACTTCAGTCCCTCAATGGCAGGCATAGCTCTGGATATTCCTCAGTGCCTCCCCCTGCCCTTTCAATCACACACACACAGTTCCTTTCCTTGGAGACTTGATTGCTGAGTACAATGCTCTTTCAGTGCATACTTATTGATAATCTCACAATTACCTGTCCATCTCTCCCACCCATAACACAAGAATATTTAAATTTTGCCTCTGGAGTTTAATTACTACACCAGGCTTCCTTAAAAAAAAAAAAAAAAAGAAATAGAAATAAGGTCTTACTCTGCCATCCACGCTGGAATACAGTGGCATGATCATATAACTCACTGCAGCCCTGAACTCATGGGCTCAAGTGATCTCATCTCAACCTCCTTATTAGCTGGGACTATAAGTGTGCGACAACATGCCTGACTAATTAAATTTTTTTTAAAAAATTTGTTATTATTATTATTATTTTTTGTAGAGACAAGGTCTTGCTATGTTGCCCAGGCTGGTCTTGAACTCATGGCTTCAAGTGATCCTCCTGCCTCAGCCTACAAAGGGATTGGGATTACAGGCATGAACTACTGTGCCTGACATGTTCCATTTTTAAAAAAAGGCCCTTTCTGTTCTCTTAAACTTTTTTCCTGGCCTTCACTCATGTTTATGGGACAACTCTCAGTGCACCCCTAATTTCTATTTTCTTGCTTGCCTGCTTTACTTACCATCCAGGCTCGATGAATACCACTACCCTTGGTCAGTATGGCACAAAATGATATTTCTCATCTTTCTACTGTATTAGTAAACTGTTTAACATGATAAACTTCTTGAATTTCTAGTAATTGAGAATTCTAGGGACTGGGTTCCATGAAACAAGTAATCACAAAGAAGACTATGTATTATTTACATTCCATAACAAAATTTATGAAGAGTTTACTTATGTTGAAAAGGGTTATGTATAAAGGTAAAATTGAAAACCCTTTATCTTTTTGGGTTTAAAATTTCTGATTATATTAGTAGAAAACGAATCTCATTTATTGCAAACTTAATTTATGCCACAAGGATCATTAGCTGTGATATCAGTGTGGCCACATCATAGTATGAACAAATCACCACTTCCTTCTTTAGAAAAAAGTACAATAGTATAAAAACATGTTGGAAAACCAAGGGCTATATTTTTGGTTTACATATTCTAACAAGTTAAAGCTGAAATATCCATATAATCTTAGAAACTCTAGTATGATAACCTCACAATAGTTAAACATATTAAGGAGCAACAACTTTATACATATTTTGTAAATAACTTCTTCCAAGATTTATCAACACAGATTTATCAAAAGGATATTAGCATCGACTTAAACTTGATAATATTGCCCCTTTGCTGGTAGCTCTGCTTAGCTGACTGGGATTTGTCTGGATAGCAATTAAGGCTCTCAGTTTAGAAAGCCTGATAAGCTTACCATCATTTCTAATAGCTATATTGTTTGGGCCATTGTTTTTGCCTATAGATAGTAATCCTCTTGCAAGGCTTCAATATTAATCTAATCTTCCCTTTATGCAGCCTCTAGGTCATCTTAGGTTGAATCTGTACTCATAATACTTTATTTGTGTCACAATATCCTATGACCCAAATCTTTCTTGAAAAGCTGCAAAATCCAAGAAATTGGGGGAAATGGCAATATTATTAGTTGGCAACGGCACACATTTTCCTTTACAGAACTTTGAATTATGCCTTTTTAGCAGATTTATGATCACGCAGGGCAGTGAGTCTTGCACAGCTGTGGTTTAACCTCAAGTACTTTTGTCACATTTTGTTTTTTTTATAAAATGTATTTCAATTCTGACATTTAGAAGATTGCAGCTTTGAAGAATTTGTGTGGACCTTCTGCAAGCATTTTATTTTGCTAATGAACTAAAATTGATCTCTGTAATTGAAAGATAATGATACTATTTGAGTGTAATGACTAAATACCAAGTGAAATTTTGCACAGATGAAATTCCACACAACCCTGGATATAATATGACTGCTTTATCTTAATTGTGAAATCACATTGTATAGCTTATCTAAATTGTTTAATTACTGAAGTATAATAATAGATGAAATGAGCAGTGGGAAGGATGATGGACTGGACGCCTGCAGACTTGAGTTCCAATCTGAACATGTGAAACCTTGAGCAAGTCCCTTAATTTCACTGAGACTCAGTTTTTACCTATAGACTTAGTAGAACAAGGTTATTTAAGGTCTCTTGCAGCTCTTCCATCTTTATGAATCTGAATCCCACCAAATTGATTTTTCATAGTCAGTAAAAAATCTGAACAAAGCTGAACTGTGAAATTTTTGACAAGCATTAACAGGATTGAACATGTTTTAGACGCTCAGTGTTCTGTAGGAGAAAAGAACAGTTAAGAACTACTCCCATCCATAACCCACCCTATACATAACTGGTGTTTCTTTAAATTTGAAACACTGCAATTTCCAGTTACTCTAAACTGGTTTTGTACTTCTTGTGGTAAGGACAGATAAAGAATGCTCCAACCTATAATTTCACAGGGCATGTTGCACTTTATAAACAGTAACGAACAGTGGGTTGGGTGGGAGATCTGGATCAGTTTGGGTGGTGTATAGTCCAGACTATACTAGATTTATCTTTGATACAGGGTCACAAATCTTACTGAGACTTTTTCCCCCCCTGGGGAGTAAGAAGAAAAGAGATGCAGAAAAACCAAACTGCCGGCAATATAAGGGCACCTGCTTTATTAAATTTTCCCCAGAGAGGTTCATTATTAAGCTCTGAAATATAAAATCTTACTATAAATGGCAGATGGGGACTTGTACTCTCTTTATTTGTAATATGCATATTTTACTAATTTCCTACTAAAATCAAACTTACTGATTGACACACACACAAACACACACACACACACATACACACACACACGTACTTCTCTGTAGAATTTTGTGGGTGGACACAGAATATTAATCATACAGAGAATGTTCACATTCTCCTTGAAACAAAGATTAATAAAGATTCTTACATACCATTTGTATTGCCTTTGCATTTCTAGAGTCTGTGTAAGATACCCGTGATGAAAATATCAGAGAGAAGATTTTAGAAACAGGTAAAACAGAGTTGCTTAATATACCAGAAAATATCTAGCTTTGTTTTTACTGAGGGATAAAAATAGTTTATGCACATACATTTGAAATGAAAAGGTATAAATAAAAACACAGTTGTAGAACAGAAAACCTGAATTAATAGATTATAATTTATTTTCTTTAGTATTCATAGGAGGCTAGTTTTTAGCTGTTTACATTGATAATATGCTTTTTTTTTTTTTTTGCCAGATAACCTCTGAGTCACAATATTTGATCACACTTAACACTTTTTTTACAGGACAGAATTTAGGTGTTTTTTTTTTTTTTTTTTTTTTTTTTTAAATAAATAGTATTCTATTGTCCTGAAAAAGGAATCATTTTATCATAGACTTTTGTTCTGAATAAACTAATTCCCTGTTTGCCACTCATAATTTTTTAAAATTATGATCGAAACACTAAACAATTCAGTTTAATTTACACAGAGCAAAATACATTTTTGCTATAATTCAGAAATGTCAAGTCATTAAAGGGTTTTGGTAGGCAGAACCTGAGAAAGAAACAAGAAAGGAAGCACCTAGGGTGGCAAAAGATGTTGGGATTAGGAGTCTATTAATGGAAGGCCTAAAGGAAATAACAGTGAACACAAAATGTTGGTTTAGGCATGAAGTAAGCCCAGGAACACACTGGATGCACCTGCAATCACAGCAAAACCTATGTTAGTTTTTCTGTGATTTGGTTGGCTTATCTGAAAAACAGGGATAATGGTAGAAAACTAAGTATAAGGCAAAAAGCACAGTAAAATCTGCTTGGAAACCATTTATATTTGAAAATTATTTTTAAGTGAAAAGGTTATTTTCTGTGAAAGTTTAAATAATATATGGAATCAGATTTTAATGTAATAACTTAGCAAAAAACCCCCAAAACAGGGATGTTATTTAGGGGGAAGGCACCCTTAATGTCCGGAAAAATGCCATTTGATTGATGGCATCAATTGAGATCAAGCCCATCATATGAAATTAAATTTTTCTAGAAAACTGACAAAAGGTAATTTACCTTAAAGTCTTATATAAAAAGAAGTAATTATATTGTACTTCAATAAAAATGGGAGAAAAAAACATAAGAACATCAAGGTTTATGTATATAGTTAAAATCTTTTTTCACCATCAGTTATTTTCATTTTCCAAACTGATACTATTTTTTAAAATTAAGTGTGTGTGTGTATATATATATATATTTGTATTTTGGTGATTATCTTCATCACGGTCATTCTTCAAACCAGGAAAAAATGAAATTATATTACAACTGTGCCACCAGACTGCTGAACAGGTTTGTTGAATTCTGTGTTGTGGGCTTAAGAACGAGCACGTGCCCTGGCGAAGTTCCTCTTGAACATGCTCCTGTTCTTCTGAGTCGGTGCTTCAGGCACGGATGAGTTCAAGTTCATTTACACAGGGGATCCTTCTTTCTGGCCCTTTGTATGTAAATTTGTGAATACTATATAGGCAATGATGAATTGTACCTTGATTAATTAAGTCTGTGAATGCTATTCTATTTTAGAGACTAAAAAGGTAAACTTCTATGTTGTCTAAATGTTGTTGGCTAGTGGGGGAAGGGACCAGAAAACAAGGCCATCTTTCCTATATTTGGCTTCTGTTATGATTTAGAAAAACTGAAGCTCAGACGTTATTTTATTTTTAGTGCCCCTAAATGCCTTAATCGGTGTGCCATTTTTGTTATTGTTGTTTCTCTGCAACCTTCCAGACTTTTCATAATGTATTACCGAACCCTGTATTAGAGAGATGACAACAAAGTAATGTGCAAGTATTAGCTTGAGTTTGCTTTCTTCTTTAAGAGAAAAGCTATTAGAAATAAAATGCCAGCAGTTTTTTCAAAAACTGGTTTAGAGACCAATAGCTCTCAAAGTGTGGTCCCTGGACAAGCAAGCATAACATTGCCTAGAACTTGATAAAAATGCAAATCAGTAGGCCCTACTGCAGCCCTACAGAATCAGGAACCCTGGAAATACGCTCAGCAATCTGTGTTTTTACAGGCCCTCTGGGCTTCTCAGCTCAAGTTTGGGAAAGGATGTGTAGAGAGCAGGGTTCTTGTTTCAGTTCTGCCATTTTCTAACCACTAGGTCTTGGTAAATTCGCTGAACTTTTCTGAACCTTTGGTTCTCCCATCCATAAAATGAGAGATGATCAACAATGACTCTCCCAGTTCTAACATTCTGTAAATCTGGGATTCTAATTACTTGGTGAAGGAAAATTCATTAGGGAAAAACAATGCCTAGACATCTGGCTACAGTGATAAATCTGATGTTGCTCAGTTATATACAACTTTCACATGTTTAATGTACAGTACAGTGATCTTTCTCAATCCTCATTAGTTCTGTGTCTTCCTTGTAGCAGTTACTGTAAAATAAAATGAGCCTGCTAAATAACTCAAGACCACTTCAATTGCAAGTAACTGGAATAGATAACAATGATCTTATTTTTAATTGCTGAAGATGATACAACGCTTCAATGATATTATAAAATAGAATTCAAAAGTACCCAACTTTCATTAGAAGACCTTCCTCCCAAATTCATCATAAACTGAAATAATGCTCAGAAAGTACATAATTAAGTCTATAAGCAGTAACAGAGTGATGTCACCCCTTTTTACATTCAGTAACATATTTAAAGTTAAAAAATGATAAACATAAATTTTCACAAAGATCTGCTAAAACACACTTCTAGTACTCTGATGGAGATTAGTTGGCTCAAATGGCCAAAGGGCAAATCTTTTTTTACTTTAAGATTTTCTATTCTCCTAAAAGTAACTTTCAAAATGCAACATGTTTTTCAGTTCATTCAGAGGTATGTTACATGGTTTGGGAAGCTATAGCTTTTATTGAAAAATGCTATATGTATGTTTTTGTTAGTATTAGATGTGAACATGAATATTTAGATCATATAAACTGGGATGCAGGTCTACTCTAAGAGGCTATGAACCCTGGGTACTGAGAAATGCAGGTGTTAACATCTTGTATATTTTTGTAATGTTAATACTGCAGACAAATTAACCTTCTTCATCCCATTATTGTACTAATCTGAGTCATTATTTAAATGTAAAAACCATGCCAATTTTTAAAAGACACACCAATGATAAAACTGCTTTGACTAACTTGAAGTAATTGGACAGAAGATTCCTGATGTTAAAGAGAAAAATGCACATGCAACACACCACACACATGTGACATGGGTGTGATCTGACTTTCCTTGTCTGGGTCTGTTCATAATTTCATTCAATAGAGTTGAATACAATATACACTTGGTTGCTTTGTTTAAAAGGCTCCAGCCGTGTATATACTTGCTTTTTTTCTTATACAATAGAATGCTAGTAATTTTAAGTTTGTTTATGATATTGTGGAAGCAATATGAATATGATAGTTTTTATTATTTTTGTAGCTTATATTCTTGGTATATATAAATCAGGCAGTTATTTTTAAAAGATATTTGCAAGTGAGGTCTTGAAGAAGCTTCATATAAAATTATATGATGCATTTCAATTGAGGGCGACTCTTCAGTATTTTGAAGACAGTTATCATGTACTGTCACTTATAATAAATAATTGCAAATTGTTTTCTTTTGGCTTAGGTGGACACCAAAATTCTTTGCCTCAAAACCTTTTAAAAATATAAAAAGAAGACAAAAAATGGCTGGGTTTTCTTTTAGAGTGGCAATGTCATTTGTCCAGAAGGGGGAGCTCTCAGTCCGCATGCAGCGGAGCAAGGCAGACAGTCTGGTATCTTATCTGCTGCTTGGGAAATTGTCTGACAGGAAAATATCAACACAAACCATGCGATTTGCCGCTGGAGCACGCTGGACCTCATCTGCTTAAAAAGATGCACGGATATAGTCATCACAGTTCATAATTTAATAAACTGCTAAAAAACCCACACATTTTCATTTTAGCGACTTTGGTCTCACAACTAAATTCACATTGCTACAAAGACATTTGAATTTTGCACTAATATGTCATGAGCACTGCACCCATTGCAAATTAATGAGTCTCTGAATAGCACTGTGCATTTGTCATTTGAATTTATGCTAATGCAATGAGGTCTCCTGGTGATGCTGATAGTCCATAGCAGCTGCTCGAACCACAGAATATACCGACACTTCCCTTCTACTTTATATTGCTACCTTCTTTTTTGGCTTTTCTGGCCTGTCACTTAGGCAGCAATTCTGTGGCTGGTTATTGATAGGGGTGCTAATTATCTTTGACTTTACACTATTGGCCTGACCCCCAGCACTGAGCAGAAGTAATGGATCAGTGTTGAGAGAATTATGTACATCACATAGCGACGGTCTCAGACCAGGAGGTCAGAAGGAGTTCATTGAGAACCAATGGTATTTATAAAGGATGTTAATATGGAAATTGGCAATATTTTTTCAGTGATATCGTGTCATTTATATCAATAAATCAATCTAAGAAAGTGACTGTAATTTTTGTAACCGTAATGAGCAGCATTTATATGTGTGTGCAAAAATAGAAGGGGGTCCTTTCATTTATTCCCTTTTCTATTCACACTGCAATCTGAAAAAATGATCATCACGGATGCGGAGTCTTCATTATGGTTCTACAAACTGCCTGTTGGTCAAAGAGATGTGATAACAATTGAATCCAGTGGTGGAATTATTGGAGTAAGGGGAGGGAGAAGCACAAATAACTATTTTTATGGGACAAGTTCATGACAAAGGGGTCCCAGGGTCTGTTGTTTTCTTTCCCAAGTCTTAATTGTGAAATTAAATTTTTTCCTAGATTAGTGCTTTCATTTGACATGCTTCTAGAAGTAAGAATGAGGTATGTAGAATTTATCCTAATGGATTCAGGAAATCAAATTTGGTGTTTAGAAATAAGGACAAAATTAAGCAGAAAATTAAAAGCTAAAAACAGAAGTATACATTGAGATTATATAGCTTATGAAAACTGTTCCTGATTTTAAGAAATACTTTTTCACCTAGGGCCAAATTTTTTTCTTTCAAATAAAAGAATTTTTTTTAAGAGATAAACAAAAATACACTGGTTAAAATGTAGCATGTTTAGCATTAATTTCCAAGGTTGTAAATGAAGCCGAGAGAAGAAACAGTCAATTCCTGAAATATTTTGGGGAGAAAAACACGTTCCAAGGCTGATGTGTATAATTGTTAGTGATGTCAATGGAAGTACAGAGTGTAAAAGTCCAAGTGACCTGTTTATCTCCAGTAGTGCCCAAGAGCAAAAAAGACTCCTTTCTGAACAACGAAACTCGCAAAAGAAAGAGGATTTTTATCCTAACTCTACAGCCTAGTAAGCTGCTCAGAGCACAAGCAGAAGACGCAAACATTCCTTTTTATCTCTACCTGTTGGCCTCAACCTAATGGTTAAAGGGCCACTCTAGAGAAAGAAACTTGACTGAGAAGGCAGCAAATAGATTCTTTACTACAGCTCCTCCGTTTTCCATCAAGGAGAGGAGACGTTTTCACTCTTCTTGGAAAAACTTTGAAATGTAAACTGTTTCGATTGATGGCTCCTTCTGGCCCTGGCAACTCTTTTTGGTAGCTGGTGCTCTTTCTGTAATACTTGTTAAAAACGACTCCGTAGCAAAGATGTTGTTTTTTATATGATTTTTTTTTTAAGTCAGCGCATGTGTGCGTACAGACAGGCTCTCATCTTGCACGGCGGAGACTGGCAGGTGAACACCTACTCCTGTTGCCCTTATTCATTTGCAATACTTTATAAGATTAGTCTCTTTGAAAGCTGTTTTCAGTCTAAACTGTCAATCCTCTTCGAATGTGGTCCCTCTCACTGTGAATGACTTCTTAGAACTTGTGAGAACACTGTGGCCTGAAAGTCCCTTCCTAGCCCAGAGAGCCCTCCATGTGTCACTGATAACCTGCCCCTAAACTTTCTACAGTAAGGTTGCCTGGGGACAGCTTTAAAGAACCAGATATGGAGCTAAGGTATCATATGTTTAGAGCAGTCTTTATGTACACAATTTCTGCCACTACCCACATGATTTTAATCATTTTATCTTGGGGTAGAAATTTCATTTTCATTCAGTTATCTATGAAACGACTGTGTGTACATAATTTTAAATATTCTTGTAGTATTCTTAAGCTACATCCATATGGAAAGAATTCAGGTGGTGAAATTGATCAATCTGCTTAAACCGATTGATTTAGATCGTGAAATCAGTCAAACTGCATAAACCAGTGTGAAAAATCCTCATTTTAGTCTAAATGTTGATTGCTTATATTGATCTGCTAGACTTACTGTGGTTAAATTATTTCTTTGTTCTGTGCTAGTCAGGTTCATGAGTTACGCGTTCTTATTTGTTGGGGACTTATTTTTCTCTGTCTGATCATATTGGATGCATTATGCTACTCTTCTCTGTGTTGCTCCTGTTGCCTTCCTGAAGGGGTATACTCTCTTGTATGCACCATGATAAGGAAAACTCTGTGGTGACCTATTTCCCAGTGAAGGCACCTTCTCCACTCTTAGTTCTCCCACTTGCCAGCTACTGTATCCACTCACAGCACACTCTGAGATAGTAAGGCTGCAAATCAACAGAGATTTGACTTATTAAGGGTTAGGCCAGGCACTGATTAAGTATATGATCTTAAGTTCAAGAAGTCACACTGGCTGTAGTCCTTTTCAGCCAAATGGCTGCTCAGGTGCTTGGACGTACTTCTTTTCCTCCATTGCTATACATATACATACATACATATGTATATATATATACACACACACGCACATATGTACACATTCTCTCATAATATATATTCTCATATATAAGAGTGTGTGTATATATATGATTGAATGTGTCTATATGTATGTATGCGCATATATATACATATATACACATTCCCTCATATATATGCACATATATATACATATAGTGTGTATATATGTATATATGTATATATGTGTGTGTATATACATCTACATACACAAAGTTAGACTGGAATTATCATACTCTGTTATTTTTAGTTTTTAAAATTACAGATAAATAAGAAACACTTGTGTACAGTTATCAAAGAAGATTCTCAACACATGTTCGAATTATTCGCTGAAATATAGGTAAAGTTAATCCCCCCTAAGTCAATATAAAACATTTAATTTCCCTCTGTGGCACGAAAAATTTAAGTAACGATTGATTTTATTTTATCTTAACATTCAAGTACATATATTCTTGGTGCACTGTGATTCCTGTGAAGTATGTACAAGCCTTCCACCAAGGTCTCTGCCTTCAAGACACTTACAATCAAGTATAAAAACAAGATCAGAAATAATATGAGCAATTAAAATAACAATACATAACTATAAAAAGTATCAACTATATAATTTTTTGCATCAAAATGAAAAGCACTAGATAGTATTTACCTTTCAGAATTATATTCTTGATTTCTTATATGTAATTCTCATATTTCTTTTTCAGAATATGTAAAAAACATTGAAATCAGAAAGTAAATGACAGGATGGTTTGCAAGGTCAGTGCCTAGCTTCCTTTCCCCCACTCTTTTTTTTCCTTCTCCATGGTCCTATCAGGGACCTAAGAGCTATCCTGAGATCGTATCTCCATTTCCAAGGCTAACGTTTGGGCCACGTAGAAACCGATTGATGAGACCTTTTTGTAGACCTATGTGGAAGTCCTAGAATTACTGGCCTTCTTCAAAAAGTTTTCAGTACGTTCCTGCCCTTACAAAGCTTTCTCTCTTTATTACAATGAACTTAAGTTTACTGGAGAGAATTATGAAATTCACTCTTAATAAGGCCTTAATATACATTTGTAAGGTGAAAATAATTTGCAAAAATTCATAAAGAATTAGATAACATCTAAGAATACTTCTAAGTAAAACTTCTCTTTTCTGTGCTTCCAAATGATAGCATCACGGAGTTCCAATTTTGACTAATTTGGGGCCCTGGAGCATAATGCACAGATTAAAAAAAATTCCTGAAAATGTTTAAATTGAAATATGTTTTGAGTTTGATTATGAAATCGTGGAAAGGAAAAAAATACTTCAACATAGTTACGTATGTATGTATGTATGTATGTATGTATGTATGTATGTATTTATTTTAGACAGAATCTTGCTCTGTCGCCCAGACTGGAGTGTAGTGGTGCAGTCTCGGCTCACTGCAACCTCCACCTCCCGAGTTCAAATGATTTTCCTGCCTCAGCCTCCCAAGTAAGTGGAATAACAGGTCCCCACCACCATGCCCGGCTAATTTTTGTATTTTTGGTGGAGATGAGGTTTCACCATGTTGGCCAGGCTGGTCTTGAGCTCCTGACCTCAAGTGACCCAACTGCCTAGGCTGCCCAAAATGCTGGGATTACAGGCGTGAGCCACCACGCCTGGCCCCAGTAAGATTTTTATTTTAGGGTTTGAAGACATAGGTAAGGAAGAGGCAATGGCGGTGAGGTGAGAGAGTGTGTGAATGAGAAATAATTTAGGAAGCAGAGGGGTGTAGAAGAAGGAGGGAAGTCAAGTATATGAATCACTTCTCTTAAGAGCCTCAATAAGTCTCTGGTATCATCTTCTAAGTTCTTTAACTGAGTTCTCTTTTACCAAATCACTCACCTTTCTGCTTCTTTCTGCTACAGACACAGAGATGTAAAATTAAAAAGCCTCTCGAGCTCCAAAGGTACAGAATGAGTTTGCACCATTCCAATTACGCATACTGTATGAGAAGAAAAGATATTTTAAAATCTTTGCGCTTATGAGTGCACTGACAAGAAAGAAATTATTGAAGTGTGGAAATTTGAGATTATCATCTGGCATTTATTTAAGGTCACTTGAGAGAGCTTTTAAAATCATAAATGAGAAAGGAAAATACTAAAATGCTAAGAATATTATTTCAAAAGTGTCTGCATAATGTAATGATAGAGCATTTATAGGGCCTGGTCTAATTCATGCAGGGACATTTGAGTAAATTTTGACTTTTTTTTTTTTTTTTAAACCTAGAAGTGTTACCTATGAACTAAAACCCTGTGAGAGAATGCAACTGATCTTGGAGATATGGTCCATCACTCTTCATTTTTGGTTAGGTGACTAGTAAACTTCAAATCCACAATCCTGGAAAGCCCATGCCACATCTCTCCCCTCCCCATGTTCCCTGTAGGGCCCAAATTAAGGGTATGGTCACAGCAGGGCAGGCACTTAGGAAGTACTTGCCAAGCAATTTCTTTTGCTAAAATATGATAATCGGCTTAGTAGGACTTGGTAGCTTAAAAAATTATAAACGGTATTGAAAAGATGTCTACATTTCTGCATCTTTCAAAAAAAAAAAAGCCTTTAGAAATCTTATCTGGCACTATGAAAATAGACTCCACAGAAGATTCTTCTCCTTCCTCCTCCCACTCCCCAATTTAAATCAACTAATTAAGAAAGACTGTAACTAGAAGGGAATGATTAACTCATTAACTTAATCATTGTCATACTTGTGAATATGGACTTGTACCAGAGTTAAGAGGTTAATGAATTCAAATATATTGTCAAAACTGCCTATCGTTTTCAAAGAGGCAAATTTTATATTCTATAGTTTATATGCTTAGAAGGCAGAACTCAGCTGTGATAAAGTTTGACATCAAAATAAGTTAGTGAAATTGTACAGCAAATGGTAAGTAGAAAATAAAAATTCCTCTTTATTACTGTTGCCAACATCCCTGCTACCTTCAGTGCCACTGCCATCAATACTACTACTATCTTCACATACATTTTTATTTTTCATAGGGGTAGCTGGGAATTGACCTGCTTGGGCATAGGCTGTCTACCCAGAGGGATTTCTCTAGAATTCTGTCTTTGGCCATCTTTTCTTTTTGCTATTAATGTTTTTCAGCAATTTTATCTGTCTGTTACATGCCCAAAATTAAAAATATGTCTTCAGCCCAGCTCTCTCAACCTGTTACCTACCCTGTTATCCACAAATATAGCAGCCACCGTGCTAGATACAGAAGATCCAGTAGTCAACAGAACAGGCATAGCCCCCATCATGGCGGAGCTTACCACCTGGGGAGATGGAGTTAATAAATAACACAAATTATTCATTGTGATTAGTATTCAACATAGCTCAGGATATGGTGAGAGATTACCACTTCTCATTATGGGACTTGATTTAGATCAAGAAGCTCCTCTAGGGAAGTAGCAATAATGTTAGAATCCAAAGAATGAGCAGGGGTAACCTGGTGAAACATTGGGAGGAAGAGAATTTCAGACAAAGACAATAGCACATGCAAATATTCTGAGACAGGAAAGAGTCTGGCAGCCTAAAGAAATTGAAAGAAGGCACATGTGCCTGCAGGATAGTGTGAGACAGTGGGTGATAGGAAATGAGGCTGGAGAGGAACCTAGGAGACTATGCAGAGACTTTGCTGGCCATAGGATTGAGGATTTCACTTTAAGAGAAATGCAAAACCATCGATGGGTTTTAAGAAGGGATGAAATAACCAGAGTTCTGTTTAAGTAATATCATTCTAACTCACTGTGGGAAATGTACTGGAGGTGAGAGCATAATGGACACATAAGAACACTGGTCTAGGTGAGAGACGATAGAGCCTCAGAATAGAAGATTGAGATGGAGAGAAGGACATGGATTCAAGATAGAATTTGGAGATAGAATTAAAACTGGTAGATCAGAGGCCTGTTGAGCAATGTGTAGTAGGGAAGGATTGGGAAAAAGTCTCATTTGTCAGAGAATTCCCACCCCAGTAAGTACCCACAAAATTACATAATAATTGGATGGGATAGAATATCTGGAGGGCTGCCAAGTAGCACAACTCCAGGGGGACCATCACAACCTTTCCACGTGCTCGGTGTCTCCTGGAGTCATGCAATGCAATGGCATTGGGGATGTGGAATATTGAATTTCCTTTGTTTATAAAGAGTATAAAGTAGGGTGTTGTGTGGAAGACCCCCATGCATGCTTATGCTGGCTTGACTGCCTGGCTGGAGACTGGAACATATACACTGGTATACAATTATGTCAGTCCCTAGGAAGGAGGCACCTTTTGCTAGTTTGTCTACCCAAGCAGGACATTTAATAACTCACTATACAAAGAGTTGCTGTTGTGTAATAGGCATGCCTGAAGAAGAGATTATCTTCTACTTATGTGCTAGCAGTAGCCCTGTTTCCATTAGTCAGATATTTTACATGTGCCACAAACAACTCATCAAACCATACAAGATGATGATAGACAAGGCATTAGCAAAAATGTTTATAAGTTGGGGATGACAGACATCACGGGAAAATTATCTGTAGTACAAAGAAGGGTCCACCTAAGGTAGGATATTCAGAGTCCAAAGCTCTGGCTATCTTTGCATATGACAGTTATACTCACTTGAGTAAGTAGACTTTTCAAGCAAGCCACCCAACATTATTACAGACTGCTTTCATATAGGAATTCTGGGTGACATGTCCCTAGTATCCACTCAAGTCTTCACAAGCACTGATCATTTTTACCACCTATAAGCAACCTCTTCCTTTGCTAGTAGCAAATAAACCCAGAGAGATAAATAGAGAGAGAGAGAGAGAGAGAGGGAGAGAGAAAGAGAGAGAGAGAGGAAAGAGTAAACTCAGAGTATTGGTCTCTCTCCCTTCCCTTTCCCTTTGTTCTCCAAGTTTAAAAGGGATGAAAGTTTAGACATAAAATGCTGTTGTTTCTACTCTTCTACTCTTTTGATTTCTGAGTTTGGCCTCTGAGTAAAAAGCTAAGGAATCTTGATTAGATCTTTGAAATCCATAGTGATTCAAATCTCCAATTTAGGTCCCGACAATCCAAAGTAGATCAGAACATGTATTTTACCATACAGTTGCTCCATCAACTGTCTTCATTACTGCAGTAAACGCGCTACCATCAACCCAGTTGTCTAGGCCAGAAATCTGGACATTCTGATAGTCCCTCTGTCTGGTTCCCTCTCCTCATCTGACTGATCCCTTAGACCTATGTCTTGAGTCTATCTTCTTTCCTCCATATCTATTGCCCAATGAAAGCAAGTACAATGATCTTTCTTAAATATATATATTTGATCACTTCATTCCCCTGCTTAAGATTCTTCAGTGATTTTTATTATCTTTAAAGAAATCAAACTTATTGGCAAGTCAAAGCTTATAATAATGACTGATGCCTCCCACCTACCTGTTTATTTTAATCTCCCATGATGCCCATTTCAGCTACCCTGAAATGCAGATTCTCATATGTACTTTTCTCTTGCATGACTCTGGACTTTTCACTCAATCTTCTGGATAACTCCAAGTCTCTCCTTGTGATTCAGATCAAACATTACCTTTCCTGATGAGTCCTTGAATAATCTCTGTCCTTGACTCAGTTACCACCTTCCTAGGTAGCGTTAGGGGTTTTTTCTTGCATTCTGTGTTTGCCTCTACCATAGAATTTTACTGTGTTGTCTCCATTGGATCACCTTTTTGTGTAGCTCAGGGATATAGAATAACAGTTAAGAATGGAGCTTAGAGTTGTGCAGATCTATTAATCCAACAGGTGATCAAGGCCAGCTTTGGTTTCTGTGTCTATTATTATAGATTATTGATTAAAAAAATATAATGCAAGTAAAATGGATAACTGTGCCTGGTGCGTAGTAAGTGTGTAATAAATGTTGTTTGCTGCTTTTCATGGTATTAGTAGAAATAGTTTTCTGCGTCCTTAGAAGATACTTAGTAAATGTTGGCTGGTTGAATAAATAAATCTATATCTAGGAAAGCTGGCTTGTAAAATCTTGAAGATAACTTGAATTTGTTATAAGAAAACTATCTGAAATTCAAAGCAGTTTGGATACCCAACCATTTTCACATTGTATTGCCAAGGACATGCATATGAAATATTCCAGATTTCATAACTTCCACTTAATTTGCGGGGTCAGGAAACAAAAACTGTGTTTATTTCATTTAAATTGTTGGTCCCACCTGACAATACTCCAATCACCGTATAATTTTGAATAATATGAAGACTTTTGAAAAACATTTTTTGAGGTGTATTTTTCCTCTAGACTGAAGTTTCTATAACATGAATTCTCATAATATACAATTTCTACACATAGCTTATTACTTATTTTTGTGTGCGAATCAGCTGATATTTGAAGGTTGTCTTTCTTTTCTCCTTAATTCTCCTTAACTCATACCTAGTTAGATAAGATCATATTTAGAAGAAAATGTTTTCTTATCAATAATCCGTATATCAATAATTAATATAATTGTATCTTGTTTATGTACAGCAATACAAATCAATAAAGCATGTTAGAGGTGTGAACAGCTCCTTAAATGTTTCTATATTGGAATTTTTAATGTGCTTTGATGTTACTATGTGAATATTAACTATAAATATGTGGATGTAGAAAAGACTGAGCCAAACAATGAAGTTATCCTGTAAACCACAGGATGGACTGCAAGTGTGCAGAGACCCATGCCTTGGGTGACTGAGACTTGGAAAACAAACTCTGAGGGTTGGAAAGGACCTTAGACATTGTTGAGTCCAACTTTTTATGCAATGGATGATTCTTTCTGAGGTCTGTCTCATGGATCGTTGTCTGTATCTTTTTGACTATTTCCAGTTTTGGATACCTGTAGCTCATGAGACCTCAGATAGCGCCAGTGAGTAGTTTAACTTCTTTTGAGCGAAGCACTACTATCCTATAACTTCCATTTATTTGTCTCAGTTCTTCTCTGTGAATGTATTCAAAATATTAATTTTACTTGATTATACATTGCTTAAAATAATACTTTACATCAAAGGGGTATTTTGTAGAGTAGAATATAACATTTCTACTAGAAATTCTGGAATTTCTAAGATAAAAATTAGGATTTCTTTGATGGAAGAAAATTAGGTAATTCTAAAAGTTTTAATCCCACTTCTTTGGGAGATAATTTTATTTTCTTATGGAAGCATATAATTGTGCAATTTGAGTGTGAAAAGATAGGCCCCAGGATCTCTGGAAGGTGAGTTCTCTGCGTGACGTGTTTTTTCTCAACAGCTTTCTAAGAGGGAGAGAGTAAAGGAGAAGTGATAGGGAAGAAAGTAAACAGAAAGCAAGAGGTGAAGTGAGATGACCAGAGGCCAGAGCCCAAAGAGAGAGTATGTCCTATGGAAAAGAAATCTGTGTGAAGGTAACGGCAAAAGTGGTTAAGGAGTAGAAATATTGGGACTACATTTTTAGTTTTTTGTTTTTCATGATGCTTCCACGTATTCCCTTCTACCTTCAAACACATTCCACTTAACCTGCAGTTGAAATCTATTCCACACACTGTGTTGTATCTAGTAGTGCTTTTTATGATCAATATTTTGGAGAGAAATGATGAAAAAGAAGGCCACATTTTACAATCGGGTCAAGAGGGTGAGCAAAAGAGCAACAATGCTACAGAGATCCTTGAGGATGTTTGGGGTTGGGGTTGACATTGGATTATCTACTCACTATTTTGTGAGATGAGATCATTTTTTTAAAATTTAAACCATTAAATGTAGGGGAGGGAAGTCAAAAAAGGCTGGAAGAGTTGAGGATACCTAGGCTATTAACACAGGGTCATGCTTTAAAAAACTGAAATCGTATGGTTGCAGCAGACTACCCTTAATATATCTGGTTATGCTGCAGTGTGAAGTGGAGGGTTTATCTGACTTCTCTTCACTGTTAATATTTTCTCTACTCTTCCGGTAGAAGCACTGCTTTTATTCTGTTGATATAACTCTTGAAAATTGGTATTGAGAACCGACCTGAACGTAACTCTCTAGATTTTTCTTTTTAACAAAACAATGCAGAGTGGGCAATTGTCTTGCTTATTTTGGACCCCTATACTTTAAATAATAAAGAATACAATCTAAACATTGCATTTTTTTCTTAGCTCATGGCCTCATCTCTTGCATAATTGTAAATCATTTGTTCAAATTGTAATCCCCTTGTCGGGTTGTTCTAACCAGAGAAGTCCTGTGGTGTAGGGGGAACACATTAAACTTGGAGTTGGGAGATCATGCCTTGAATATTAGCTCTGCCAGTCATAATGATATAAATGATTGGGATGTCATATATTCTGAGTCTGAATTTCCTTATCTATAATATTCATATAAAAATAATTCCCCACATGCCTTATGGACTTGTAGTTATTGTAAGATGTTATAATATGAAAACATCTTGTAAGCTCTAATACTCCATATAAATATGAAATAATACCATACTAATCATTTAATGAATGTCTTTAAAGAAATGGTGTGAGGCATAGGCGGTAACAAAAGCACACTAGAGATGTTTTTGAAGACATTTGTTTAAAATATAACCAGCTGGTCTTGGTATTATCCTCCTTGTGGTCTTAACAGTAGTCTCCCTGGTGTGCCATTTTCTCTCAAATGTTTTAAATGTTTGCATGCAGCCATCCGTAGAATGTCAAATGGTCTCTCTTTGACCAGAATAACAAAAACTCAAAGAAATGCATGACCATGAGGACACTGTGGCCTGTGAATGACATATTGAGACTGACAACGCCCCAAAATGGTAACTGAGAGTAGCACTAAAGTCTTAAGTTTTGGTCACATTCTCAAGTGAGAATTGTTAAACAAAATTATGGGAGGCCATTGTTCTGGATTGAGCTCTTGCACTAGGCACCAACAGACCAGACCAAACAAAAATGGAGTCTCTCATGCTAAATACAATATAACCAAACTGAAACTTTAAGAAAGCATATAGATCTCAAAATACCATGTAGATCTTCCTAAAAGCAGGAGATTCCAGAATAATAAGAGAGTCTCCTCTGTTCTAACACTTACAAGAAAGTAACCTGAAGTTACCAGTTTTTTTCTATTGTTCTGTTTCCTTGTTCCTACCTTGCAAAACTGACAATTGTGTCTATTTCCCAGTGGGATTTGAGACCAAATAAGTCAATTTATGATGGTGACAAAGTGATGTCAATGCCTAACATTTTAGTCAATCCTGCAAAATCGAGATGTTGACCAAAACAGGATAATTGTCAAATTAAGTTTAACATAAAACTATCTCTGTACATATTTTAAGTTGAGCCTAAAGGTTTCTCCATACATAGTAAACTGTAAGCTAACTGGATGTGTAAATGACTGTAACTTACTTACTCTTGTACAATCACAGAGTTTCAGCCAATCACAGGCAGCCAACTGTTTAAAGCAAGGTCAAATAAAGAAAATGCTGACTTGTAACCAATTCAGCTGTTTCTGTACTTCATTTCTATTTTCTGTATATCACTTTCCCATTTCTGTCCATAAATGTTATCTGACCATGTGGCAGCCCTGGCGTCACTCTGACCCTATTCCAAATCTGGTGGCTGCTGTATTTGTGAATTGTTGTTTCCTCAATTAAACTCCATCAAATTTAATTTATCCAAAGTTTTTTTCTTTTAATGAGCCATTGCCTAACACAAGGTTACAAAGATTTATTTACATGTTTTCATCTAGGAGTTTTATAGTTTTAGCTCAGGTTTGTTAAATAAAATTTATGAGAGGTCATAAGTCTGAACTGAGCTCCTGCATTAGGCCCAACAGAACAAAACAATATAGAGTTTCCAGTGCTGAGACTCTATGCTATCAAGTCAAAATTAAGTCATCTATCTGGCCTTCCAAGAAATCAGGAGAGACAATAGCCAAATCCCTGAACAAGCCAGTTTTAGCAGGCATGATAAGGAAGCCCTCTCTGCTTTAACTTTTAGAAGGAAAGCCACTTCAAAATGACCAATTTGCTTTTTATTCTCTATTTCTGCTTTTCTCAGCCACTTTCTGCCTATAAAGTCAAACTTTCCTCTCTTCAGCTCATGAGAACACCTCATTCTATAAAATAGAATTCTAGAATCACAAATAAAAGCCAATTGAGACCTTCGAACTAAGTTCGCTGCAATTACATGTTCAAGTCTATGGGGTCTGTGGCTATGGTTAATAGACCACGTTGTTCTTGGGAGTGAGGTAGATAGGCAGACAATAGTATAACTTCACTTACATACAAAATCAAATTAAGTTTGGGTGAACAGGGCTAATATCAATGGAAAATCATAACCCTTCACCCAGTTTCTATACCTGAGCCCTGTCTCATACTGAAGCCCATCAACTGAAGGGGATCCTGGGTCCTGAGAAAAGTATATTTCTTCCTTTGGTATATTCAGTGTAATTTCCTCCAATCCAACCCGAAAATTTGTGAGAGCAATTGAACCCTGAGAAAAGGGTGACTGGCCAGAGCTTTTGAGTGCTGTTAGATACAAGATCTGAGCTAACGTTGACACCAGGGCAGCTTAGACATGGTTATGGCTCTCCCGATAGAGTGGAGGTATATAAATGCCAGGTGATAAATCAAGTCCTGGCCCAAATTGTTTCACGCTGGTTGCAGTGGGTTCACAAACCCAGTCTGTGGTCATTTTTCTGACTCACGGTCAAGATGAATATTCTTGGTAACTGACAGAAACCCACATTAGGCTCCAGACGATGAACTAAGAGCCATTATGGAAAGAGAGGACAATTGAAAGTCCTTAAAACTGCCTCAAGCCCAGCCAAGATGGTAAATCGGAAGTAGTACCACATCCTAGGCAGAACGGTGGAGAGTGTGCCACTCTCAGAGACTTAAAGGTGGTGGTCTCTATCACATTCTCATTTAATTTACCAGTTAGGTCTTTGCAGAAATCAGATGGATTGTGTCAAATGTTAGTGGTCTAACATCACTTAAGCATGAGGTAACACTGATCTCAACTGCTGTAGGTGATAGGGAATCTTTGCTAGAAGAGATCAACTTAATTTTTGGCAGTGATTAGGTAGCTATTATTTGGCAAATGCATTCTTTTCATCTGGAAGAAGGAGCAGAATATTCCCTTGGTGCAGGCGGTGGTTCACATTCAAGGTCTTACTCAAGGACTAAGTTACATTTTCTGCTTTCTGTCATGGTCTGAAGAGTCCTTGATCATCCTGTTATTGAGAAGAATATGATGTTCATCCTCTATATTGGTAATATCATGTATCTTAGACCTGGGAAGGAGGAAGTGGCAAGTACTACGAATACCCTAGAGAAGGGGTCCAGACTACATCACCAAGGAATAAAAATTATTTTGAGTTGAAGGTGTTTGAATTCTTGAAATCTCTTCATCTGCCTAAAAGTAGAGCCTCCCAAAATAACTCAATTGTCATAAATCCTCTCCCCTGGAACAACTAGGGAAGATTGACTCTGATTACCAAAGACAATGTCTCCAAACTACACCCAAGGAGACACAGTCACAAAAACTATCATATCTTCCAATCTAGTCTCTATTTAGATTTCCTAAGAGTCATTTGTTTTCCCATAATTCCCTTCTCCCTCTCCTTCTTCATCTAATAAAATAGCATCTAAGTTCCAATTCTAACATCCTTTGAGTTACATTTCTTTGTGAATTCCCATATGTACATATGTGATTAAAATCAGTTTTTTTCCTCTTAAAAAATAACCAGTTAGAAGAAATGGAGATAATATCTTTGACTTGTCAATGAAATCATTTTGCCTCTATAGCTTTGTAACTCTCTCTGATTGAGTGAACCATCCAAATGACTAATTTTCTGTACATTAATTCACATCTTCAATCAACTAACTTCTTCAGATAAATTGCATGTCCTTTTAAAACATTGGTGATTATGTAATACAATTTACTGTTTTAGCAAAGCAACTACACAGAGTGGTGGGTAACTTTTTTCTATGGGGAACCAATAATCATGAGCCAAGAAAAAAAAAAAAAAAGAGAGAAAAAAAAAAAAAATAACTCCCCCCCCCCCCCAAAAAAAAAAAAAAAAAAAAAAAACCCTTAAGCAGCTTAATATATTTTCTACTGAGAAACATGCATATAAATGTCATAAATCATACAAAAATATAATTGTATATCATGTCTAGTGAAGAAATAAGAAACATTGAGACACTGAGAGAAAAGAGATATAGTAAGAAAGAGAAAAGGCTTATTGGAGTAAGCAGTAAGAATAGACCTTGAGAGAGAAGAGATGACAGAAAAGGGAAGGGTGGGTGTAAGAACAGATCTTTTATTCATTGTGTTTTAAATCCTTATGCTTCTTCGTTCTACTGCTTAAGCCTAACGTTCCTTTCCAAAAGCTCAAGAAAGCATCTTTCTCCTATCTGACAGCTATCCAAAGCCATGGCTGTTGTGTGGCACCCAATACCTCTTTCTTAGTCACTCTACTGTTGTTATAATCCACATCTCTGCCTCTCATCCTCTGCCCCTGTTGAAGGCCAAGCTTCTCCCAGTGCCCATACTGGGAACATGAGATACAGCACCTCCTTAAACCATCTCTCTTCTGGTGAGGTATGTCCTGTTACTTTTGCAGAGTTCATATTTCCTTCTTATACTATATATATATATATATATATATATATACACACACACACATATATATATACACACACACACACACTATATATATATAAAAATATATACTATATATATATATATATATATAAAATTTATATAAATGTAAGGGGTACAAATGCAAATTTGCTCCAAGAATATATTGTGTAGTGGTGAAGTCTGAGCTTTTTGTGTATCCATCACCCAAATAATGTACATTGTACTTATTAAGCAATTTCTCATCACCACCCTCTCCTTCACCCCCTCACCCCTCTGAGTCTCCAGTATTTTTCATTCCACACTCTGTGTCCATGTTCACAGCCAGTCTTAACTGGGCTTGGGACATACCTGCTCCTTTTCTGAGAATCTCAGAATGAAGTGTTGTATATGATGGAGGGACTTTAGCCATACAGTGAGAATTCTATTTAGGACATTTGCAAAAGTGGATGAGCTTATCAGTCAAGAAAGAGATGTTGGGTGGGCAATTAATAAGGAAGCTTGCCAGTGGCTTTAGTAAAATGAGGTTCATGACTGTTCAGTTTATTGTGAACAGCAAATAAATTCAGTTTATTGTCTGTCTCCTCACCACCCCCTTGTCTATTTAAAACACAGATTTGAGAGACAGGGAAAAAAGTGAAGCATCCTGGCTAATTTTAATGCAGTTAAGACCTTAAAGTGATTTCTTACCTTCTGTGGACTTTAAAGTTGACAATAATATGGCATGCACAGAATAAATCTCTAGATAATAAATCATTTTCCAATGAGATTGAAATTTCTAGAAAGCACAGTAAATGGCTTTTCACATCCTGTAGTCTGGAGTCAACTTCAGATGATGCCGCCAAATTGGAGGGTCCATGCTACCTTAGCTGGGTCATAACTCCAGTGAATGCCAATGGAGCCAGCACAGAGTCTACTTAGTCTAATACTTAATGACTGCTGTTGACTGCCTCAGCAAGGCTGCTGTGTTGAAGCAGATTCCATTTGGAAATAGGCCAGATTCTTTGTGTCTCCTGGGGCTCTCTAGAATTTTATAGTGTATATTTATATTTGTATAATCAGCACATTTTCTAATTAAGTGGAAATTAGTGTGTTTTGCTAAGTACAGTTAAAATTATTGCATTTAAACATTGAACTAAAATATAGTAAAATATAACTTCTAAAATTTTGTATAATAGTAATAATACATAGTGCTTACTGTGTATAAACACTCTTTTAAGTGCTTAACCTATGTTAGTTCATTTAATGCTCACAACTCTGTGAAGGTAACTTTTTAATTAACCTCAATATACATATTAGTATAATAAGCCAAAAAGAAGGTAAAAACTTTGCCAAATCACACAAAAATTCAAGGTTTTACAAAAGCATATTTTTTTTCTTGGAAGCATCTGACATAATAAAATTCAACAGAAATTTATGTGGGCTGATGTTTACAGGTGTTTTTGTCGGAAGAGGCAAAAAATCAGGGAATAGGCGCATGATTTTGAGGCTCCTTGAGTTGAGATTTAGTGACCAAGAGAGAAGTTTGGAAGACTCAGGTGGCGGTGTTGAAGACAGAATAAAAAGTATAAAAGTGGAAAATTCAAGATAGGAGAAATATATCACTTGGACTTTTATGGGGATAATCAGCAGCTAAAATAGTGAGTAAAGATGGAAAACATGAGGAAAAACAAGAAAAGTTAATTCAGAGAACTGTGTGGACAGGTTACAGTTCTGCTACTGATTCATACTTGAGTTTTTCAAAAAAGATAATTTTGGTGTACTATAGAACAATTGGTTGAAAAAGATTGGACTTCGCTAGTGCCCAAAGAGTACTAGTACAAATGATTCTCGCCTTGGGAAGGGGGAAAAAAGGATGAACTATTGAGGAACTTACCCAACCTATAAGACATGCACATGCATTTATATTGGCTATAAACATCACACATTTTAACCCATATCTCAAACCAAATGGAAGTGTCTAAGAATGGGTAAGCAATCAATTGGATGCAAAAATAATATCTTTTTAAAAAAATGCCAACACTTTAAAATGCTCGTAAGAATTCGATGGCCTACAATGCATATATATTTTTTCATTCAGAGCTGTGGCTCAATCTTCTCAGAGCCAACATTTTCTTTCCCTCCTTTCCTTACTTCCTTTCCTTGCCAAAATTTTCTTTCCTTCTTTTCCTTCCCTTTCCTTCCTCTTCCTTCCCCTTCCTTCCTTCCTTCCTTCCTTCCTTCCTTCCTTCCTTCCTTCCTNCCTTCCTTCTTTCTTTCTTTCTCTGGCACTGTAGCCCAGGCTGGAGTGCAGTGGCGAGATCTCAGCTCACTGCAAACTGCGGCTCCCACATTCATGCCATTCTGCTGCCTCGGCCTCCCGAGTAGCTGGGACTACAGGTGCCCTCCACAATGCCCGGCTAATTTTATTGTATTTTTAGTAGAGACAAGGATTCACCATGTTAGCCAGGATGGTCTCGATCTCCTGATCTCGTGATCCGCCCGCATCCTCCTCTCAAAGTGCTGGGATTATAGGCGTGAGCCACCGCGCCTGGCCAAAATTTTCTTTTTCCAATATATATTTGGTAACATTACCTCCACTTTCCTGAAATAAACTCCACAGATAACATAAAATCAATAATGCTACCACCGTTATATAAAGGAAAACTAAATGAAAAGATTAATATTAAAACGATATGTATTTCCATATGTGAATGTTCTGGCAAACATTGTTTCACACATACTGAGACAGTCAGATGCATGTCCCTATTTGAAGAATTCCTATGGATTTGATGGCACAACTGCAAACTGATACAGGTGTTTTATGCTAGAGCTCAAGTACCATAACTGGTGTTGCTGTCAGGGATGTGGTTTTCCAGAATAATGAACAACTTTGGGTAAACTTTCAAATAAAATAGAATACAGTTTTCTGTCATTTTCCGCAGTAATTGTGTCCCTGGAATATTATGGATATCAAAACAGCATAAAGCATACTTTGTGTTTATATGTAAAAAAGACTTAAATTGTAGTCTCTAGTTCATTATCTAATTAACATCTAGCATGATATTCTCAAGTCAAGAATAATACTGAATAATTTGTAGTGGTGCAAGGTGTCTAGCATTTCCGGGTCCCATCCACTAAATGCTCATAATAAATACCCTTCATCATTGTGGCAACAAAATAATTAAGTGCCTGATTCAGTATTGGGTACTCATAGTTTTTAGTCCGTGAAAACATAAAAAAATCAGGCTTTGATATCAGTAGTGTCTCAGGTTGATCAGAGTAACATTTTCAGCTTATCAGCACTTTGCCTAGGCCATGTGAAAGCTATACAATGAAATATCCCAAAACTGAATGGCTTAAACAAAAATGGTATGTTATTTCCCACAATCCAGTGAGTTGGTGGGTGAATTCATTTCTGTGATTGCCAGTTGACCAGAAGGCAGGGTGATAGCCAAAAATACTACCCACATTTTCAAATTTCTACCTGGCTAACTTCTACTAACTCTTCAAATCATAGTTGATACACAATTTACCAAGGAAACATTTCCTGATTTCATGGACTAGACTGAATTTCCCTTGTAGGAGATTTTCATA
This sequence comes from Theropithecus gelada, assembly GCF_003255815.1. Taxonomy (NCBI): domain Eukaryota; kingdom Metazoa; phylum Chordata; class Mammalia; order Primates; family Cercopithecidae; genus Theropithecus; species Theropithecus gelada. Next base: position 85,722,203 of record NC_037673.1, on the reverse strand, counting down.
GCATTCATTTCCTAGTGTTCACCATGTTTTTAGATGCTCAGTGGATGTTTTCACTGTCATACTATAAGTTCCATGAGAACAGGTCCTGTGTTCTGTTCACCATTGTATTCTGATTGCCCTGTACCCAATAGTTAAAAATTGTTTTTGCGTTAAACTGCAACGAGTTGATTTGAAATTGAACTTATTGATCAATTTCTGAAAAAGTGACCTAATAGTTTTAGAAAATGTTGGTATATTATTTAAAATGGCATTGTATCAATTTTTAAAAGTTACCCTTGGAAGATTAAGTGAAACGACAATTTCAATCAACAGAATAATACCTATATAATGTAATGTACATTCACCCTCCAAAGAATTGTCACATCATTACATTCTCCACTATTCTGCTAGAGAATGTTTAGAGTATTCTTTGGATATGCATCCTTACCTCCTGGATTTCTAGTCACTTTCCATCTTATATTTCTTGGATATATTAAAACCTTGAATATTTTCCCCTGGAGGATTTCTCCTCAGTTTTGAATCATCCTTGGTCTTATTGCAGCATGCACATCCCTTAATGGTTGATACTTGGCCAGACTCTCGTAACTCATAGTCACTCATAGTCTATACATGATCTGCCCAGATGCAAGCCTCTGTCTTCACCCATGTATCTAAGCCTATGTTTTGTCCTGAGCCCTAGGAGAGTCAGTGGCTTTCACAAAATTGGTAGAAAGAATGAATCTAGAACATGCCTTTCCATATTTCCACTTTCCCAGTGTGGGCTCCTCAGGCAAGTGATACTGGTTTATTAACATTGATAATCCTTTGAAATGCCGTCTTATCACCCATTTCTGAACTCTCTTATGGCTCTAGGACCACAATTTTGGAACCATCTGACTCTAGTTAATATAAAGTTTATTTCTTCTTAATTTCCTGTAATTCAGATGACAGAGGCTTTATTGTACTATGATGTTGGCTTATCCAGTGGAATCTACTTGAATTAATAGTGGAGATCTCCATCTGAAAAACAGGCGCTGGACTAGATTATTTCTAGAGCCCCTTGCAAACGCAGTATCAGAAATTCTTTTTTTTTTTTTTTTTTTTTTTTGAGATGGAGTCTCGCTTTGCCGCCCAGGCTGGAGTGCAGTGGCCGGATCTCAGCTCACTGCAAGCTCCGCCTCCCGGGTTCACGCCATTCTCCTGCCTCAGCCTCCCAAGTAGCTGGGACTACAGGCGCCCACCACCGCGCCCGGCTAGTTTTTTGTATTTTTTTTAGTAGAGACGGGGTTTCACCGTGTTAGCCAGGATGGTCTCGATCTCCTGACCTCGTGATCCGCCCGTCTCGGCCTCTCAAAGTGCTGGGATTACAGGCTTGAGCCACCGCGCCCGGCCTAGAAATTCTTAAAGCCCTTTCACATTGCTGCTTTTTGTGCATCTCATAAGAATTCCCTGAACTGCTGATGTCTTTCTGCCTCTACTTGATGCAATACCAATTCTTATACAGGAAACTGGAACCTGAGAGAGTAAGGTGGGAGTAATATAGGTAATTTTTTAATTTGCACGCATGCATTGTACATATGCTCAATCAGCCTTGTAGTTTGAATAAGCAGTGGAAGCAATGCTATGTATGTGAGCTATTTTGAGACATTGAAAACATTGCGTCTTTTTCAAAATTGGCCACGTCTTTTTTGATTCTCTTCCCACTCTGAACATAAAACAGGTGCACCAGTAATAGCTGGCACAAAGTGAAAAAGTTTTCACATTGAAGACTGATCGTTTCTTGTAGTTCACTTTATCTTAGTCATCAGTGTTGATTCAGAGATATTAAGTATGGTAATAACTTGAAGCCAAATTAGTCAAGATTTGGCCAGCGCTAACCAGGGTTTGCTTTAGCTGTGGGAGGAACTTGCAAAAGGCAATATTGATTATGTCTGGGATATGCCAATTATAATTTGACATTATGATTTCTGCTTTTTGTTTAACTTAGAAGCAGATTCTGCTTTGCTCTATTTGTGAAAGACAACTGGATGAGTAAAGATTACTACTTGCAATGAGACTAGCAATTTATCCGAAATTGGAGACAGAGAAAACAGTATCTTCTTTTCACTCATTGTGACTCAAAATGGGTGTAGGTGAGAAATATTACTGAACAAAATTACCTGTGTAAAAAGAGACAGGTGAAAAGAGTGAGAAAGCCAAGAGTGATTCTTGAGCTGATTTTTTTTTTTTTTTAGATGGGGTTTCATTATGTCGGCCAGGCTGGTCTCGAACTGCCTACCGCAAGTGATCCACACGCCTTGCCCTCCAAAAGTGCAGGGGATTACAGGCGTGAGCCACCTAACCCGGCCTGACACTGAACTTTTTATTTTTATTTATTTAGTTATTTTTATTATATTTTAAGTTCTAGGGTACATGTGCACAATGTGTAGGTTTGTTACATATGTATACATGTGCCATGTTGCTGTGCTGCACCCATTAACTCATCATTTACATTAGGTATATCTCCTAATGCTATCCCTCTCTCCTCCCCCCACCCCACGACAAGCCCCGGTGTGTGATGTTCCCCACCCTGTGTCCAAGTGTTCTCATTGTTCAATTCCCACCTATGGGAAGAGCATGCGGTGTTTGGTTTTCTGTCCTTGTGACAGTTTGCTCAGAATGACGGTTTCCAGCTTTATCCACGTCCCTACAAAGGACGTGAACTCATCCTTTTTTTATGGCTGCATAGTATTCCATGGTGTATATGTGACACATTTTCTTAATCCAGTCTATCATTGGTGGACATTGGTTCCAGGTCTTTGCTATTGTGAATAGTGCTGCAGTAAACATACGTGTGCATGTGTTTTATAGCTGTATGATTTATAATCCTTCGGATATATACCCAGTAATGGGATGGCTGGGTAAAATGGTATTTCTAGTTCTAGATCCTTGAGGAATCGCCACACTGTCTTCCACAATGGTTGAACTAGTTTACAGTCCCACCAACAGTATAAAAGTGTTCCTATTTCTTCACATCCTCTCCAGCATCTGTTGTTTCCTGACTTTTTAATGATTGTCATTCTAACTGGCATGAGATGGTATCTCATTGTGGTTTTGATTTGCATTTCTCTGATGGCCAGTGATGATGAGCATTTTTCACGTGTCTGTTGGCTGCAAAGATGTCTTCTTTTGAGAAGTGTCTGTTCATATCCTTTGCCCACTTTTTGATGGGGTTGTTTGATTTTTTCTTGTAAATTTGTTTATGTTCTTTGTAGATTCTGGATATTAGCCTTTTTTCAGATGGGTAGATTGTAAAAATTTTCTCCCATTCTGTAGGTTGCCTGTTCACTCTGATGGTAGCTTCCTTTGCTGTGCAGAAGCTCTTTAGTTTAATTAGATCTCATTTGTCAATTTTGACGTTTGTTGCCATTGCTTTTGGTGTTTTAGTCATGAAGTCCTTGCCCATGCCTATGTCCTGAATGGTATTGCCTAGCTTTTCTTCTAGAGTTTTTATGGTTTTAGGTGTAACGTTTAAGTCTGTAATCCATCTTGAATTAATTTTTGTATAAGATGTAAGGAAGGGATCCAGTTTCAGCTTTCTACATATAGCTAGCTAGTTTTCCCAGTACTATTTTTAAAGTAGAGAATCCTTTCTCCATTTCTTGTTTTGTTCAGGTTTGTCAAAGATCAGATGGTTTTAGATGTGTTGTATTATTCCTGAGGGCTCTGTTCTGTTCCATTGGTCTATATTTCTGTTTTGGTACCAGTACCATGCTGTTTTGGTTACTGTAGCCTTGTAGTATAGTTTGAAGTCAGGTAGTGTGATGCCTCCAGCTTTGTTCTTTTTGCTTAGGATTGTCTTGGCAATGTGGGCTCTTTTTTGGTTCCGTGTGAAACTTTAAGGTAGTTTTTTTTCCCAATTCTGTGAAGAAAGTCGTTAGTAGCCTGATGGGGATGGCATTGAATCTATAAATTACCTTGGGCAGTATGGCCATTTTCACGGTATTGATTCTTCCTATCCATGAGCATGGAATGTTCTTCCATTCATTTGTGTCCTCTTTTAGTTTGTTGAGCAGTGGTTTGTAGTTCTTGAAGAGGTCCTTCTTGTCCCCTGTAAGTTGGATTCCTAGGTATTTTATTCTCTTTGAAAGCAATTGTGAATAGGAGTTCACTCATGATTTGGCTCTCTGTCTGTTATTGGTTTATAGGAATGCCTGCGATTTTTGCACATTGATTTTGTATCCTGAGACTTTGCTGAAGTTGCTTATCAGCTTAAGGAGATTTTGGGCTGAGGCGATGGGGTTTTCTAAATATACAATCATGTCATCTGCAAACAGGGACAATTTGATTTTGTCTTTTCCTAATTGAATACCCTTTATTTCTTTCTCCTGCTTGATTGCCCTGGCCAGCACTTCCAACATTATGTTGAATAGGAGTGGTGAGAGAGGGCATCCCTGTCTTGTGCCAGTTTTCAAAGGGAATGCTTCCAGTTTTTGCCCATTCAGTATGATATTGCCTGTGGGTTTGTCATAAATAGCTCTTATTATTTTAAGATACGTCCCATAGATACCTAATTTATTGAGAGTTTTTAGCATGAAGGGCTGTTGAATTTTGTCAAAGGCCTTTTCTGCATCTATTGAGATAATCATGTGGTTTTTGTCTTTGGTTTTGTTTATATGATGGATTACTTTTATTGATTTGGATATGTTGAACCAGCATATCCCAGGGATGAAGCCCACTTGATCATGGTGGATAAGCTTTTTGATGTGCTGCTGGATTCGGTTTGCAAGTATTTTATTGAGGATTTTTGGATCAATGTTCATCAGGGATATTGGTCTAAAATTATCTTTTTTTGTTGTGTCTCTTCCAGGCTTTGGTATCAGCATGATGTTGGCCTCATAAAGTGAGTTAGGAAGGATTCCCTCTTTTTCTATTGATTGGAATAGTTTCAGAAAGAATGGTACCAGCTCCTCTTTGTACCTCTGAGAGAATTTGGCTGTGAATCTGTCTGGTCCTGGACTGTTTTTGATTGGTAGGCTGTTAATTATTGCCCCAATTTCAGAGCCTGTTATTGGTCTATTCAGGGATCCAACCTCTTCCTGGTTTAGTCTTAGGAGGGTGTCTGTGTCCAGGAAGTTATCCATTTCTTCTAGATTTTCTAGTTTATTTGTGTAGAAGAGTTTATAGTATTCTCTGATGGTAGTTTGTATTTCTGTGGGATCAGTGGTGATATCCCTTTTATCATTTTTTATTGCATCTATTTGATTTTCTCTCTTTTCTTCTTTCTTAGTCTTGCTAGCAGTCTATTAATTTTGTTGATCTTTAAAGAAAAAACAACTCCTGGATTCATTGATTTTTTGAGGGTTTTTTTTGTGTCTCTATCTCCTTCAGTTCTGCTCTGATCTTAGTTTTTCTTGCCTTCTACTAGCTTTTGAATGTGTTTGCTTTTGCTTCTCTAGTTCTTTTAATTATGATGTTAGGGTGTCAATTTTAGATCTCTCCTGCTTTGTCTTGTGGGCATTTAGTGTTAGAAATTTCCCTGCACACACTGCTTTAAATGTGTCCCAGAGATTCTGTTATATTCTGTCTTTGTTCTCATTGGTTTCAAAGAACATCTTTATTTCTGCCTTCATTTTGTTATGCATCCGGTAGTCATTCAGGAGCAGGTTGTTCAGTTCCCATGTAGTTGAGCAGTTTTGAGTCAGTTTCTTATTCCTGAGTTCTAGTTTGATTGCATTGTGGTCTGAAAGACAGTTTGTGATAATTTCTCTTCTTTTACATTTGCTGAGGAGTGCTTTACTTCCAACTATGTGGTCAATTTTGGAATAGGTGTGATGTGGTGCTGAGAAGAATGTATATTCTGTTGATTTGTGGTGGAGAGTTCTGTAGATGTCTATTAGGTCTGCTTGGTGCAGAGCTGAGTTCAATTCCTGGATATCCTTGTTAACTTTCTGTCTCGTTGATCTGTCTAATGTTGACAGTGGGGTGTTAAAGTCTCCCATTATTATTGTGTGGGAGTCTAAATCTCTTTGTAGGTTTCTAAGGACTTGCTTTATGAATCTGGGTGCTCCTGTATTGGGTGCAGATATATTTAGGATAGTTAGCTCTTCTTGTTGATTGATCCCTTTACCATTATGTAATGGCCTTCTTTGTCTCTTTTGATCTTTGTTGGTTTAAAGTGTGTTTTTCAGAGACTAGGATTGTAACCCCTGCTTTTTTTTTTGTTTTCCATTTGCTTGGTAGATCTTCCTCCATCCCTTTATCTTGAGGCTATGTGTGTCTCTGCACATGGGATGGGTCTCCTGAATACAGCACATTGATGGGTCTTGACACTTTATCCAATTTGCCAGTCTGTGTCTTTTAATTAGAACATTTAGCCCATTCACAATTAAGGTTAATATTGTTATGTGTGAATTTGATCCTGTCATTATGATGTTAGCTGGTTATTTTGCTTGTTAGTTGATGCAGTTTCTTCCTAGCATTGATGGTCTTTACAATTTGGCATGTTTTTCAGTGGCTGTTACTGGTTGTTCCTTTCCATGTTGAGTGCTTCCTTCAGGAGCTCTTGTAAGATAGGCCTGGTAGTGACAAAATCTCTCAGTATTTGCTTGTTTGTAAAGGATTTTTTCTCTCCTTCACTTATGAAGCTTAGTTTGGCTTTATATGAAATTCTGGGTCGAAAATTCTTTTCTCTAAGAATGTTGAATATTGGCCCCCACTCTCTTCTGGCTTGTAGAGTTTCTGCCAAGAGATCTGCTGCTAGTCTGATGGGCTTCCCTTTGTGGGTAACCTGACATTTCTCTCTGGCTGCCCTTAGCATTTTTTCCTTCATTTCAACTTTGGTGAATCTGTGTCTTGGAGCTGCTCTTCTAGAGGGTTATCTTTGTGGCATTCTCTGTATTTCCTGAATTTGAATGTTGGCCTACGTTGCTAGGTTGGGGAAGTTCTCCTGGATAATATCCTGAAGAGTGTTTTCCAACTTGGTTCCATTCTCCCTGTCACTTTCAGGTACACCAATCAGACGTAGATTTGGTGTTTTCACATAGTCCCATATTTCTTTGAGACTTTGTTCGTTTCTTTTTACTGTTTTTTCTCTAAACTTCTCTTCCCTCTTCATTTCATTCATTTGATCTTCAATCACTGATACCCTTTCTTCAACTTGATCGAATTGGCTACTGAAGCTTGAGCATGTGTCACGTAGTTCTCGTGCCATGTTTTTCAGCTCCATCAGGTCATTTAAGGTCTTCTCTATGGTGTTTATTCTAGTTAGCCATTTGTCTAATCTTTTTTTAAGATTTTTAACTTCTTTGCGATGGGTTAGAACATCCTCCTTTAGCTCGGAGAAGTTTGTTATTACCGACTGTTCTTCTCTCAACTCATCAAAATCATTCTCCATCCAGTTTTTCTCCATTGCTGGCTAGAAGCTGTGTTCCTTTGAAGGAGAAGAGGCACTCTGATTTTTAGAATTTTCAGGTTTTCTGTTCTGGTTTCTCCCCATCTTTGTGGTTTTATCTACCTTTGGTCTTTGATTATGGTGAGGTACAGATGGGTTTTTGGTGTGGATGTCCTTTCTGTTTGTTAGTTTTCCTTCTAAGAGTCAGGACCCTCAGTTGCAGGTCTGTTGGAGTTTGCTGGAGGTCCACTCCAGACCCTGTTTGCCTGGGTATCACCACCCTTTGCTGGTGCAAATATTGCAGAATGGCAAATGTTGCTGCCTGATCCTTCCTCTGGAAGCTTCGTCTACCAGCTGTATGAGGGGCACCAGACTCTATGAGGTGTCAGTAGGCCCCTGCTGGGAGGTGTCTCCCAGTTAGGCTACTTGGGGGTCAGGGACCAACTTGAGGAGGCAGTCTGTCCGTTCTCAGATCTTAAATTCTGTGCTGGAAGAACCACAACTCTTTTCAAAGCTGTCAGACAAGGACGTTTAATTCTGCAGAAATTTCAGCTGTCTTTTGTTCAGCTATCTGAAATTTTTTTTGAGCTGAAAATTAAAACAAAATATAAGTATTTGGAAGATTTTAAATAAAATTATAATGATGAAAACAGTAAAGAATTTTGTCACTGAAAAAAATAACTAGGAACTGAAAAGATGCAGAATGAGCTGATATGTAGAAAATGGATATTTTGGAGAAGTTACCACTTTGTGATCAATACAATGTACAACCCACAACAGAGATGATATTCTGTCTGGGATCATTGCACTTTAATATGTATAGCAGGAAGTTAAACAGGACTCTTCTCTTAGTTTTGGCTGAGATTTGAAGACATTTGGGGCTACACTCAAGAAAGAATTGTGATACTAATCTCTCATCTGAGAACCAAAGAGATGGCTCTCAAACCCATTTTGAGGACCAAGAAAGTGGGGAGAGAGCTGGCCTTTTTGAGGAGAGATTTTGGAGAGAATGCTGAATGCTGTGGATACCCACCACACTGGGAAATATGGGTGTTGTTGGGGAGGTGTCTTCACCTCAAGTTTTGTGACAGAGATCCAGAGATTCAGAAGCTCAGAGAGCTTGATGTATGTTTCTTGTAATCGGGGAACAGAGTGGACTGATACCTGAGTCACCTCTAAGTAAGTTAAATCAGCCTTTAGAGAAAAGGACTGCATTTGGAAAGTTTCTATATGTGCCTCTTTTATGGGGCTGAAGATGCATGAATTGCACCATTATGACCTAGCCATCCCATTACTGGGTATATACCCAAAGGATTATAAATCATGCCGCTATAAAGACACATGCACACGTATGTTTATTGCGGCACTATTCACAATAGCAAAGACTTGGAATCAACCCAAATGTCCATCAGTGACAGACTGGATTAAGAAAATGTGGCACATATACACCATGGAATACTATGCAGCCATAAAAAAGGATGAGTTTGTGTCCTTTGTAGGGACATGGATGCAGCTGGAAACCATCATTCTCAGCAAACTATCGCAAGAACAGAAAACCAAACACCGCATGTTCTCACTCATAGGCGGGAACTGAACAATGAGATCACCTGGACTTGGGAAGGGGAACATCACACACCGGGGCCTATCATGGGGAGTGGGGAGGGGGAAGGGATTGCATTGGGAGTTATACCTGATGTAAATGACAAGTTGATGGGTGCTGACGAGTTGGTGGGTGCAGCACACCAACATGGCACAAGTATACATATGTAACAAACCTGCTCATTATGCACATGTACCCTAGAACTTAAAGTATAATAATATTAATAGTAAAAATATTGTTGTCTTTATTAATGAAGAAAATATAGCACATATCTAGTAAATAACAGAGTTGGATTTTGGACAGGACTAGCTGATTCTTAAATTTCCATTTGTGGAAGTAGATAAAAGTGGGATAAAAACCCCTGAAATGATTCCATGCAGTAGCCCATATTTTAACATTTTAACTTTGGTTGTTCACATTAGGCATACTTCCTCATCAACCTCAAATATATACCAAAAAATTTATTTTTAAAAACCTAAATCTAATCAATTATATTGGAGTTATTAGAGATTTGATGATTAATTATAAAAACATAATGTATTATTAACATATTAGTAAATAACATTTAGTGTTTTTTAATAAAGTAAAAAATCTTAATTTTTTAAGACTACATATATTTTCCAATAAATGTAATAGGACAGTATGATCTATAAGAAATTATACACTTAACTGTAACAATCACTGTTCCAGATTTTTTTGTGAGACTAAAATGTTCCTATTTTCCAAGTTAATGAAAGGAAGTAAAGAATGACTGTTCTTTGGTCTTAGTCTCAAGTTGTAGACAAGCAACCAAAAAACTGATTATTAACCCTTTCCAGACAACCAGCAGCAGTGTTGCTCTGGAACTCTTGCTTCTGAAAGTTAACCAGTTGCCAGATTCCACACTGAAAGCCAATACCATTATACTCCCATTTCCAAAAATCAGCCAATTCCTGAACTTCATGCGTTCCCTGAACCCAATACAAGATCAGGCCTTTGCTTTGTTTGAGAGAGTGCATTTTGCACTATGTGAACCTGCACTAAATTCATCTCTGTTTCAGGTATAGTTAAATAGTGGTTTCTTCCCTCAATACCTCTTCAGTCTTTTATTAGGTGAGTGATGCCTTCCAACTATCTATGACTAGAGGTATTTGGTAAGGGACAAATAACCAAGAATTTATCTAAAAACCTGGTGAAAACCTCCGTCTCTCTTTGCCTGTTAGTTTTCATCCCTCTCCTAAAGAGACCCAGAAGGACTTGTGGGAAAATAACTGAATAGACTAATTACAACTAAACCACACAAACTACTAAATGTTAAATATTCTTCTCCTGTCTCTTCTTTTATCATTTTTCTATTACCCACTGATAAGGGGCTGACCTTATGTAAGATCCAAGAGGATGGAAGTTTCCCCTTAACTTCAAAAAAGAATTTGTTAAAAATATGATTTCTTTTTTGATAAAACACATAAAACTTATGTAAATAAACATTTGGTTATTGATTTAACATTAATTTCATAAAGTCATGCAATTGATCTCAACTGCAATTTATGTTACAGAATATCCTTCTGCTTTGTGTAATTACTAATGAGAAATTCTGGAATGTCATTCTAGCACTTTCCACTATCAGAGTAGCCTGGCTCCTGCTTGATGGAGAGGATCTAGTTCATTAACAGTGGTCTGTAATGAGTACTTCAACGTTGTGATTGTTTCCCTAGGGCTGCAAAATTCCTGGACCTGAAGAGCTAGGATGCTGACAGCATTTGGCATTGTATAATACCACAAAACCATGCCCAAATCAAAACTACCGAGTTAAAATTTTTCTTAAGAATGAGGGAATGAGATTGTCAATCCTTGCTGATTCCTATGAGGGTCTGGAAATAGAGCAGGTGGCATAAAATAAAGGTATAAGTCTTGATTGGGGAATTTCTTCTTCAAGTAATGTCTCCCGATGAACTGTAAGCTCAATACATTTAAGCATTTTTGAGTAGATAATGATTTCTTCTACAAAATCATGCTTTTAGCATATATACAACAGTGACTAGGTAAGATAAACTGAATGCTAATGGACAGTGTCATGCTGAAGTCCCCTTGTACTAGCTCATCAAAGTGCATCGTTACATTTTTAGGACTTTTGCTACCTGGCTCACATCACTTTGGTAGCTTGAACTCTGCCATGATTGGGAATATTTACACCACAAAAATTGACAAGTACTAAAAATTAATGACTCCCACCATGTCCTTTGTATTTAATTTTAGTTGTCTTTATTGGAAGGTGCATTTTGACACCAGTTCTTCTTTAGGAGGCATAGCAAAAAGACAGTATTCATATTTCTTTGTGGAACAAGGGTTACAGTGGACAGTTGTGTTGAAGCAGAATTGTTTACAAACTTAAAAATGAGGCTTAAATGATTTAATACTGATCTGGGGTGTTTTCCTTTTTCTCTTCTTTTTGTGACTGCATAAACTATAGGTTTATTGGTACTAGAAGTGAGACTCTAATGACTACATCTTGATGAACTCACTCTTTCCCTGCATATCCTAGAGTCTTGGTTACTGTTACTAAATGTGAAATTCTGGGTCCTTGAGCAAACAAAGGGTTCTAGTATTTCATTTAACATATTTTCAGCAGAGATTGTCTCTTTTTCTTTCCGTAGGCTAATCTCCTAGGAATGGATTGTAGGACGGCATTAGCATTGCCATAATAAATACGCATTTTATGATTACATCCTTTGTGTCCTGTGTGATTTCTGAAAACTTTGGAGCCAGATTCAGTCCAGCTGGAACAGCAATGCCTGAAAGAAAAACATACTTTAGTACTCTGTGGGAGGGACTTTATGTGATTATGGTGGGGCTGGAGGGTGTGGGAAGGCACTGACAGTACTTTGGAAGATTCACCTCCACAGAAACATGGTTGGTTATTGATCAGTGTTAAATAAAGGTAAATGACCATTTGGATGTCCAGGGTTACATTTTTAAGGTCCTCCTTTTTTTTATTCCTTTTGATCAATTACTGTATTCTGAGAATTATATTTTCGCAATACTTGGAGTTATACGTTTGGAGTTTTATCTCATTCACCATTTTCATTTTCCTTGTTAATATAGCACATTGGTGCCCACCTTTAACTGCACAAGAGAATCACCTGTGGAACTTAAAAAACAAATCTTGAGGCTTGGCCCTATTCCAGAACAATGAAATTTGAGAGGAATTGAGAACCAGTGTACTGGAACATCAACTCTTAATGGGGTCAAGATGTCTTTAGTTTGTTTCGTCATTTAAAGGGTTAATTTTTAGAGTGTTTTTCTAGCTATCACATATTCATATGGTTCTCCTTTTTTGTGTGTATGTGAAATATTTTTGATCAGATGACACCTACTGGATAAGCTGTTGTTTTGTCCAGGACATCGGTTTTACAAGCTGTAAATCTGATAAGCATTTGTACGTGCCTTGTTTTCTTTGATATAAAAAAGAACCTATTGAGACATCAGCACATCTGGGGAAAACATGCTTTTAATATTTAGGTTGTTAGTATTCAGTTTGAATAAAAAGAGATCAAACTTGACATGTATCTTTAAAAAATACAGATGAATCCCTGTGGGTAATAATGAATCTGATTTTGAGAAGAAGGCAAACTAGGCAGAGAGCCTTAAGGAGTTTTCCTTATTGCCAGTTTGTTGCATGAAAGGACCTTTGAGGATATTAAAGCTTGACTGTTTTCTATTGACCACATAAGACATAGAGCTCCTGTTAAACACAAACCCGGGTGCTTTGTTTTTGCTTTTGTCCTGTTGGCTTATGTAACAGTTTGCTGATTTAAAAAAAAAAAAATCCTCAAGACATGAGGTAAAATGAATGCCATGCTCTGGCAACTGGTATATACCAAATCAGAGGCAAATTCACATGAGAAAAGTGCTTGACAAAAATATTTCATCTAAGATATTTTCCAGCTGAGTTGCCTTCGTGTTCTGTTCCCACCACATTCTCTGAATTGCACGGTGGAAAAGCTGAGACATTTAACTTATGCTTTGAAAGTACTGGGAACTTGGGCACAGAAAACCAGGTCATTTTTTTTATTGCTGTCTTTCTGCAAGACTTTATTTTTTTAATACTGTTTATGCAAGGGAAGAACAAATTTAGGAAGAATTTACTTTCTTTAAGCACTCTCAACTACCCTAGTTATATATTCCCACGCTGTGTAACTTTGTACCTTGTTGTTATTGACAAGTTATATAGAACAAATGAAAATAACCTTTGTAGCCCTAAATTTGGGTTTATATATTTTGGAAGTATAACAATAAACTAAGCCTAATATGGCAGGTAAGAAAACTTTTATTAATAGCATATGTGCCAAATCAAAAGACAAATGTATTTTATTGAGAACACATTGCCCAAATTTTGGCTGTTATCAGTGTTGATTATTTATTTCATGCCAACAATGTGTGCAGGTTTCTATGGTAAACATAAAGTTTCCTTCTTAAATGAATTTCATCAAAATTATGTATACAATAATTCAGCAGGACAATCCAGGCATGAAATGAACATGTTACTGGATTCCTCTGTGTTTATATATTCTGTCTTCCTTTCTAATTTGGATCATGAACCATTTGGAAAGAACCATATTTAATCTTATCAGCACTTATAGAATAGTAGGTGAAGTACATCGCTGCCAATTTATTGAAGAATTCCATTAAGAGACACAAAGCAATTTTACCAAAGAGATTGTATAGGATGTGAAGAAATGTGGAAAGTTTTGGAAAATGACTGACATAGAAGAGTGATTGTTCATTTATGAAATATCTATTGACCACCAGTGATATGTAAGGCATCCTGGTAGGCTCTACCAGACTCTGATGGGGGATATATGTGTAGTTTGTACTCCTAAGGAGCTCCGAGTCAAGTAAAGGAAATATACAAGTAACAATAAGCAAGACAGCCAGACTAAGGCTAAGATTTATACTTACACTTGTTTCTACTAGTAAGTAGTTTTGTGACAGTAGGGAGATCATGTAGCCTTTCTGGTACTCAGTTTCCACTTCTTTAAAATGAAGGTATGGACTACTTTGTCTCCAAAACAGGGCTTTGTTTCCAACTCTTAAATAAATATTATTAAAAAGTGGGCACATTCATGTGATATAGATTTGAATGCACTGAAAACACAGTTATTCTTTAGTAAGAAGTTAGCATCAAAAGCTGATAAAAATTTAGTGCATCAGTAAGACTGGAAAAGGCTGGCACAAGGATCAGAAGATGTGAGTGTCGGCAGAAAATCTCTACCATGGTTTTCTCCTTTCCTTTTCCTGCTGTGATCTTCCCTCAGATCCTTTTCTGGCTCTCTCCTTAGGCCCCAGGTCTCTGCAAACAGCTTGCTTCTTGAGAGAATGCTTCCCTGACCAATCTATTCCCCAAAGTCTCCCTACCCACCTCTCTTTATCCTCACACCTTGCTTATTTTTTCCTCTTAGCTCTTACTATGATTTGCCATTGAAATATGTATTAGTTTATATAGCTAATTATCTGCCTCTCCCATGAGGTCGTAGCTCTGTTATGAGAGAACTTTTATTTATGTGGTTCATTGTTGTTTCACCATGTAGAACAGTGTCTGGTACATTGGAGTGAGAGCACTTCATAAATACATGCTGGCAAAGAAAGTAAACTTCTTTATAATGACTTCAATTTTGAATAATACCCCTTCCTCTTCTTCGATGATATCTATTTATTCATAGAAGTACTCCACTAACTAAATAGCTTACTCATTTGTGCTAGGCTTTGTAAATAAGATTTCAGTTTCCTCTCTCCCTCTGTCCGTCTGTCCATCCCTCCCTCCTTCCTTTCCTCCCTTCCTGCCTTCCTTCTTTCCTTTCCTTCTTTTCTATTTTCCTCTCTTTTGAATTGTGGAAAGGAATTCTGAGTTAAGTAATAAAGAATGTGGAGCCCTTACTTTTCCTTAAATATCAAACTAGAAACCTTACGAGATTGAATTTTCTCATGAGTTTTTTTTATTTCCAGCCTTTATCAAAACAGATATAAGGAAGAATTTTTGCAGATTGTTTTCCATTTTATTTTTAGGACAACCTGAACTTAAATAAAGATAAAATATATACCAAATACCAAAATTATATTTTTGGAAGTTATAAATTATTTGCATCTGCTCAGGTCAAGACAACAGATTTTACTTTTATTTTTGATGAATTCAAAATAAAGCATCTGTAGAGTGAAAGCTGAACTGTAGCTAAATTTGGTTCACATCATGAATCATTAGAATCCTGAGACAGTTACATTGTCATCTGCTACAAAGTCGATGAGAGCAGTTACATAGGATGAGTTAACTATAAGTAGAATCTCCTTGGAATTCTCTAGGTGAAAAATGGTTTGTCTCTTTTTTGGGAAAAAGCCAGTTAAATTGCTTATATCAAACTTCCATTTTCTCTAAACAAACACAAAAGAAGTCCAAACCAAATAAGTTAGTTGCTTATTTTAACCTAAATTATAAATTTATTGCAAAAACTTAGATTATTTGAATGGAGTAAGAAAAAAAGCAATCATAGTCATTTCATAAAGCATGTGTTTCTAGTACAACATAGCTGTCATTGATTTACAGCTTATATTTTTTGTTATATTGAATTATATTTATGTTTTTGCTGTTTATCAATTATCAGTAGTATACCAAATTTACTACCAACTACAAAGAAATACTTACAGACATAAATTCTGATGTTCACATTTTGATTTAATGAATTAATATAATTAAAAAAGAAAATACCTTAAACTGATGGAAATATCAATTTTCACCTTTGGACATAGGCATATTCTAACCTATCCTACCCTACACATGTGTTGCTGGTCTCTGCTCAAGAAAAAAAAGCCATGGACAAAAACACTTAGTGTAATTTGGTACCATTTGCTACTTGACCCACTATTGTTTTAATGTGGCTCCTGGCAACGGAAGGCTTTGATGGGCTTTGTTCATGCTACAACCGGCTGCTATTAACAGGAGAGAAAATAAAGCATTCCTGTTTCAAATAATATGGGCTTCTTAATATTCACAGGTACAAGAAAGTCAATCAATATATAATATTTGTTTTGATCAGCCTTAACTTAGATATCATCCTTTTCAAAGCTGAGCAAATTAATTCTAAATCTAGGTAGGAAGGTTTACACAACCAGAGTAATCATGTTTGTGCCAGGCAGTGATTGCATTTGTGGCTCTGTTCATTTTAAAACCAACGCATGGTTGAATTATCAATGGGACGTTGGCTTAGCCTAGAATTTACAAAAGGAAAATTTGGCTCAGTGCTTCCTGGTTGCAGCAAAGGCAGATTTTATCAGTTTTTGGACGATTGGTAAGCACAGTAGAACAAGAATACTAAATAAGCCCTTCATTTTACTAGTTAATCACATTTTGAAAATGTGTACTTATTTGAGACCAGAGCAGCTAGACTTTGCTGGATATAGGCTGAGCCTAGGTTGTCACCTGTCACGGCTACGGATTCCTCTGTGCCCATCTGGGATAGATTCATAAACATCCCTTCTCAAGACATCTGCCACATTCACCCTTTGAGTTCCAAAGCATCATCTTTTTCAAAATTAAAGTACATAGTAGTAATTTGATACAAATCCAATTTATGTAAATTCATGCTTGGGATCTATAAAAAGTGTATCTGGTTTATTGAGGAATTTCAACCAAGTGTATTATTAACATTTAAAAATCCTTCCTCCAAGCATACTGTTAAGAATCTTTCCATCTGAGTTGCAGAGTCCTTAGACAATCCTAGGCAAATCCCGTAACTTTCTGGGCAAATTCAGTCTAGTTCAGTGAAAATTTTCAACTCATTGGCTGATGTGAATTATATCTCCATCCCTTCTTTCAGAGCAGGGTTGACCAGAAATAAGGATGAGAGCGAGGTCTGTTTTTTCATTCTTTTCACTCCAGAATGTTGGAAAGAATTGTCTCACACTGTATGTCTTGAATGTCTTCTTTTCCTCTTTTGGCTGGATCTAGGTCCTCTGGCCTTGTGGGAAGGATGAGGGGAAAGGGCAGCTGTCCCTTAACTGGTTTTCAGTAAGTCATCACTGCTTTCTGGTTTTCATTTTAGTGTCCTAGCATGGCAGGCATCTGAAGACTGGCAGTGGTTGGATGGCAGGAGCTAACTTGGTAGGGTTCTCTCAGTTGACTCTGTTAGTAAGCCTTAAAGGAGGTGTCTGTTCCCAGTGGTGAGTGAGTCACTTTAAAATTTGGAGGTATTGAACATCCCCTTTGCCTTAGCTTTGAGTCTTAGTTGCTCATTTTGGCATTATAGGGTAACCCAACATCTGCTAAAAATATCAATAAAATCTCACTTTATGTTCAAAATTTGAAGTAAGGGCTCCTCTTGAATTAAAAAAAAAAGGCTTCTGCCAAAAATCCCACAATTCAAATCTGGTAGGTCAAGTAGACCAAGTATTGAAAACTGTGTTTTCCTTATTTCCAAATAGAGGTGACATTTTAGCTATAAAAAGTCATACTCCTATCCTTTGTAATTTGTGAATTGTGTGTGTTGAATTAGGCAAGGTTTTCATTAATCCTGCACATAAAATGTGACCACTGTATGTTTCTCAAGCATCATAGAAATTAGGGTGTAACAGAAGCAATATATTCTAGATGTTCAATTCCCTGCATTATTTTATATAACTAGATTCCAAAGAGCATTTCAAATATACTAGTTCACAACTGGTGTGGCTGTAATGGCTCTCTGACTCTAGCTTCCAAATCAATACTGTTATTGGTATGAATACTGTTATTGGTATAAATGCTAATTATTATCCACATATTTATTTATATAGGAATTTAGAAGAGAATTATTAGTTGTACTTGCTTATGTTTTGCTTTTGTCCATGTCATTTCAGGACTTTGAATAAGAGAGAGAATTTGATCAAAAAAATTAGATAGACTTGAATGAGACTTTTAAAAGCAGAATTATAAGGGGATTAATACTTACCCATTAAAGGAAGTGGTAAAACATTGGTGTGTAGGGACGTTAGGAAACTGGTGTAAGAAGAAGAAAGGTGAAGTAGTGTGACACGTTGACTGGTAGGAAGAAGAAAGGACATATAAGTCACCTCTATATCTTATATATGCAAACATATATATGCATTTGTATGAGTGTGTTTTTCTATATTTCATATTTCTGATTATACTATGATTATACAGAAAGACCAGGATAACAAATGTGTGTGGTATGAAAGAGCGTAGATTGTGCTCTCTTGCTCCCTCTGTGTGGGAATTTGACTCCTCAGACTGTGTATGTGGGAGAGACGTGGACTCGTAGCCTCCCTCACTTGTTGCCTGTTAACCAGGCACTTAGCTATTCCTGTCACCCGAGCAGTTTTCATTCTCCATACTAGGTCTTTGTGATGCTAAGATGAAGTTAATTTAGAGGTCAGTAAAGTATCACCAGCCACTTCACTGTATTTCTCCTTCTCTTTTGAAAAGGCTGTTCTGGCTACAGCTTCAGTTTTTCCTAACCTCACTTCTTCTCTGAGCCTCAGAGATTCCCAGTGACTTTTGTTGCTTTATGCATTCCTAAGAATGGAAAACTGATCATCTCTGACTTTCGCACCACATAAACCCCTGAGACAAGCTGGGCACTGTGGGATCTCTGGAGTGTGGCAGGGAGGGGTGCTGGCAGGACTGAGCTTTCATTGGCCTGGCACCTGGCTGTAGGGCTAATCCAAAGGAGGGCGTGCAGGAATCCAGTCAGTGTGCAAGGGACTGTGTCCACTGGGCTTGATTTGATGTGGCATCAGTTTCAAAGTGCTCACAATAATCTTTATTGCTAGGAGGGGGCACTCTGCTTCTAAGGAGTCCAGCCAGGACTTGGAGAAGAAAACGCTGCAGTCCAGATCCTGATCCAATAAGACTGAATGGGCCTAGGAAAGTAAGGATGATCCTAGTGGGTAGGAAAGGAAAGGGGGATATGGTCAGTGTTGGGAGACTGTAGTTCAAAGGCAGCACAAGTATTTGCGATGTCCCCCAGGAGTTTCTCACACCAAATTCGGTTCGCAACCATTAGTATCTCTAAACTCTACTTCCCTGCTGAGGAAATGATGCCTAAAGCACTAGCGAGCTTTGGTGGAACAGTCACAGGGCCTGTAGGGGGCTGAGGTCATCAGCACATTGATGGGCAGGGCTAGGGGTAGCAGAGACCCCTTTGCTTTTGTTCACAGTCAGGCCAGAGGCATTTTTAGAGGGGGTAGTTTAGTTGTGTGTGTGTGTGTGTGTGTGTGTGTGTGTGTGTGTGTGTGTGTGTATGGTGTGTATGTAACTTAAAAACAAAGTTTTTAAGGTTTTACATGGGTATTCTAACAACATATACAATGTTTAATGAAAGAGACTGGGATTTGTTGGGGAGGTCCATGGCACTGAATCCAGCAAAGATAAGAGATTTAACTTCTTAAAGATTGAAACTCAGTGTGTTTACATAGAAAGCGGGAGTGAATTCAGAAGCATTTTCTGGTGGCTTATTTTTTCCTTTTTAAAGGATGGTTTATTCCTGCCTTAGAAATTTTAAAAAGTTACAGAGGTTTGAATCTGTATTTTATTTATAGTTGATACCTACACTTTTATTCTGAAATGCTTTGGCTCAGAGCTTGGAAAGGGGAGGATTTGCGATTAAAAAAATATACAGAAGTGAAAGCTATAAAGAAAACTCATGACAAAGGCACAAGTATTTGCATTTCATGTGTGTAAATGCCTCATAAAGTAATGAAACCCTTTATGGTATTTCCCTATATGAAACAGAAGTTGAAAGCTTCTAATCAGGTCTGTCTCTAATTCTGCATCCTACAAAAATTTCAACAATTTTTGAGTTTCTCTAAAAAGAGATGGAAGTATCTCTTTGGATCAGTTATAATAGGAGGGAAAAGTTAGTTAATTCTCTCTATAGTGGGTGAAAATTGGAGGTTGCAGTAAGGACAAACGCATGCGAGTGCCATGCCAGGGCTGCTTGCAGAGAAACTCATATGCTTGGGTTCAGTGTTTGGCCTCAGGCCAAAGGCTGCAACTAACAGGAAAGTGTCAGCATCTCAATATAATTGCATGTCCCGGAGCCTATTATTGCACTAATAAAAATGCTTTTCAATAAATCTGAAAAAGGAAGAGGAAAAAAAAAACACCAGGAAGAAAGAAATTGCCTGAAATGTTTTATTATATTTAATAAAATTCTCATTAATGGAAAGAGTAGCTTTCTGCTAAATAAATGTGCTTTAATTTTATTTTCTGATTAATTTGATTTGAAGGAAAATGCTAGTAATACTTTTTTTTCAGTGTACTTTCTTAAAATTAGAGTAAAAGGCAAGTAGACATCACTGTGGGTGAATGTTTTTTGAAGGAGAAAAGGAGGCAGGAGGACCAGGGAGCCAGAAGCCTAAGGTTTGGTTGGTAACTATGTCACTGATGGATTAGTGACTGGGAAAATGATTTAACCTTTCCATCCCCATACATAAAATGTTAGTTTCATGCCTACAAAAATCTTTGAAATAATAAGAATGTCAAAGGTATTTGACATGTGTACTATTATTTAAAATGGATGCAGTAGAGAGTATATTTACTCACTGACAGCTACCTTGATCACACCCAGTAGCACATCTGAGATATTTTTCTCTTATGCATTTCTCAGATCAATAATGAATATTTGAGACACCCTTATTAAAAAAAAGCCACCTGAGTTTTCTCATAGGAACAAGCCCTAATAATTTCAGTGTATAAATGCAATCTACAAAGATTTTTTCTCTTATGCTTTCTATAAAACAAGGAAATACAAAAAAGAGGAATAATGATAACTAAATGTGTTGTTCATTTACAATAGACAAAGTTCACAGTCATAAAAAGAAGAACAGGAGTGGAAATCGTTTTATAGTAAGCTTCCACCATGAACCAGATGGTTATTTACATTACCTTTTTTCTTAATGTTTAGGAAAATTTCTGACACACAGTAGGTGTTCAACCAATATTAGTATTTATTGGATGAGTGAATGCTTCTTGTTTCTTTTTTTATTCTCAAAATAACCTTATAAAACAAACCTTATCTACATTTTACAGAAGAGAGTGATGTGGAAAAGTCTAAATATTTGATTAAGACCAGACAATTAACAAACGGAAGAGCCAGAATTTGGGCACTAATTTGTCTGTCTGTCTGGAAAAAAAAAACAAAAACAAAACCTGACATCATGAGATCACCTGCTCACTTTGGACTCAAAGGATCTGCTTAGTGCCTTCTGTGCAACAGCTATTCCTGAATGAACGCATGAGATGAAGGGAGGTGTTGAATGCCTCTCCTTGGAGGAGAAGCTACTTGGCTGGCCTGGCTTGTGTGGGTCTTTTGGAACAGTGCCGAGCCACAAGAGCATTTCTTATACACAGTCATGGATATGAGGAGCTGATGTATGGGAAAATGTCTGTCATGGAAGCAAGGAAGGCTCAGGTAGGTGCTGTGAGTTGGGAAGCCAGGGAGGGTAAAAGGAGAGAACAGCAGGTGAGAGAAATGTGTTTTGAGAGATGCTGGAGGGAGGCAACTGCTGCCAATGGTTGAGTTTTTCTGTCCTGACTACTACTTGCTTTGGTAATTGGTTGGGGGAAATAATGTTTTGGCCACAGTTAGTGGAATGCTGTCTAAGCACAGTCCATCCTTCTTTGCCCTGCTTTGTACTACTGCAGCTGGAACCAGGAAACATTTCTTCTTAGCTGCCTGGCACAAAATTAAACTTTGTTGGGAGGAGGAGTGGAAGGACACCGCAGGGGGAAGGAGTTTGCCTCAGTCCTTTCAAGGTGCTTTTTTCTTCTTGCTCCTGCGGTGTATGGGAGCCAGCACTCAGGGATGCTCACTATTCTACTTGTTTTGCCAGCACTTCAGTGGGGCAGTGTACCCCAAAGGGTGGCTTTTGGGTCAGTGTTGCCCACAGCACTGCTGGTTTCCCAGAGAGTCTCTTCAGTGTACTCTGGCAGCTTCTCAGTGAGTTTCAGCAACACCTTAGCAAGTGATTTCCTAGTGAGTCTTGTTAGAACCTCAATGGGCAGCTTCCCAGAGAATCTTATTGGTGCCCCAGAGAGCAGCTTCCTAGTGACTTTTTTGGTCACCCCAATAGGCTGCTTCCAGCTAGCTCCTCAGCCATCTGGTGAGGTCTGAATCTAAGCCTTGGGGAGAGCTCTCTTTCAGGATGATTCCCTCTTTGGATACCTTGTCTTAGCCCTTGATGATGTTGCTGATTCATTATCTGCTTTTGTCATGTACTTTAAACTTCTCTTACCCTTTTGTAGTTAATCCTCTGCTATAAGTTAATAATTCTTTATATTAAATTTTCTCGTTCAAATTACTGGTGTGGTTTCTGTTTCCCAATTGGACCCTGATCAATACACCAGATTGCCCTCAAAAACAGAGCCTAAGGCAAAGACCTACTGAGAATTGTTTATTTGGGAATGTAATTTTAGAGAGCAGAAGATGAGGACAAGGGAGTGCAACAGGAAGAAGGAAAAGCCAAGGGAAGAGTGAGTTATCAAGTCACACCAAAGAGGAATAGGTTTGTCAATCCCATGAGGCCTTCTGAGAAACTATATAAGATATCTCAGAACCAACTGTTAGGGGGAAGGAGAGAGGAAGCCTTGGCTTCCTTCCCTCATTGTCTAAGAGGTTCAGAGTGAGGGCCTGTCAGATTGCATTCATGTGAAAGTGGGGGAAGCCTGCATGGAACTGTTGCTGCCACAGTAGTTGGTATAAGAAGTGAAGCTGATAGAATGTGAACTGGAGCATAAGTGTTTGGTGCAATTACCAAAATAAGAAATGGATATTTAAGAATCTTTTTTCAACTATCTCATCATAGAAATGTGGCTAAACTATCAGGGTCAGAAAATTAATTTGGTAACTAAAAACTTGTATGAACTGCAATTTGGTTTCTTCATTTAAGATGCCTAGATAAGGTAGGAATGAGAGTAAATGGGAGATATCTTGTATAAAACAAGCAAGGAGCTAGGAAGTATACAGTAACGTATATCATCTGCTGATGATGTATTACAGGATGCTATTATTGAAATTTACTAAAGGGAAACATATCTTACTAGGACAAGATAGTTCAAGAAATGGCATTTTCTCTGCCAAAGCCAAGAGGTCATAGATAACTATGGCAAGGAAGGGGGAGCATCGTCAGAAATTCAGGAAGGTAAGTCAAGTTGCTAACAATTTAGGATGCAAGTTAAAGTAATCATCTCAGGATTTTGTTATTCTGTAGGTCTGGGGCTGTGGATATGATTAGAGGGCAAAAACTACAGGTGAATTCTGATACTGATCGGGAAGTTGTGGAGGAATAATGATACTTTATATTCCTTTGCCTTTTCCTATAAACACCTTCCTATTTCCTCACATCCACTGTTTACCTTCCGTCTCAACTCAGTAGGAGAGGGGTGAAGTTAGTATCTTCCTTGTACTTCCTCCATGCCCCTTCCTGACCTCATGCCTGTAAGTTTCTCCAATCCTCATTATTTGAAGTCTGTGGTATTTGTTTGTAAGACAGGCTTTAACTTATGATCTCCATTTTCTAACCTATGAGTAAAATTTACAAGGCTTGCAGTTATTTTAAAAATATTTATACTTTTTGATTTATAAATATCCAAATGTATTTTTATTTTAGGAAAATATTTTTTTAAAGATTTAGAATTTTTGAATTCCAGGAAGCTAGAGGTTTGTGTGAATCATGGAGAAAGAATATACAAATTTCTGCAGAATGGTGAATTTTTCCAAATAATGTAATAGTTAGGGGTGCAGGGAAATTGGAAACTAATTTTGGAGACAGTAATAAGAACCAACACTGATTGAGAGGTCAGGCTTTGTGAAAATGCCTTTTCATTTTATCTGCATAGAAATGCTACCAGAAAGGTGCCAAAGAAACTAAGTGCAAAGGGGGCACAGGTAACATGCTGTAAGTCAAATAGATCACCCTGTCCTCGACTCCTATGTCCACAATCTTTTCTTGCTTCTCTGAAATCCTGTTGCACATTTTATATGTAGTATGTTTTTGGCCCTGTTGATATCCAGACTATACCATCAAAATGTTTTTAAGTTCAGCCTCTTCTGTCAAACACAAGGAACCTTTCTTTAATATCACTAGCACCTAGTGATGCTAAAAGGATGACGAGTTGTGTGTGGAATGGGGAGAAGAGGATAGATTTGGTGTATTGATGCCAATTCTGTCACCAGCTGGAAACTTTAGGAAAGTCACTTAAGCTTTCTACGTCTCAGCATCCTTAATTTGTAAATGAGCATAATACAACCTATCTGACAGGGTTGTGAGATGCTGTAACTCAGCAGTCCCCAAAGTGTGTTCTTTGGAATGCCAATCCCAAAAGATGCTCCTCAGCAAGAAACCTCCTTGGTTAAATTATTGTGTGAAATGTAATATGCTACATGAGTCCTTTAATGAGTCATGGGTAAAGTCAGCACATTCAGGAATCTGGAAAGTCAGGCAAGGAAGAAGGCTGTTTACCTTTTAATTGAGCATTTCTCATACATATCTGACTGACCATTCTATTACCAAACAAATATTAACAGAGGTAGAAGATGCACTGAGAAACATGACTGAATGACCGCAACACTTTGTGCCTATGTTATGGTATACAGAGTTTAGGATTTCATCATTGCATTGAAAAGACTGTATGGCCACTACGAACAGATGGAAATTTATTCAGAAATGTTAAGTAAAAAAAAGCAGCCAGGTGTGGTGGCTCATGCCTGTGATACTGGCACTTTGGGAAGCTGAGGCAGGAGGATCTCTTGAGCCTAGGAGTTCAAGACCAGCCTGGGCAACATGGGGAGACCATGTTTCTACAAAAAATAAAAAAGTTAGCTGGGTATGGTGGCATGCCTCTATAGTCCCAGCTACTTGGAAGGCTGGGGTGGGAGAGGATCGCCTGAGTCTGGGAGGTCAAGGCTGCAACAGCAAAGTGCAGAACATTCTTTCATTTGCATTAAAAGGAAAAGATATATGTTCCTGTATTGTATAAAAGATTTTGAGCAGGATGTAATAAACTATTAGTAATGGCTTTCTCTATGACACTGGGTGGAGTGGAAGGGACTCATATACAGGTATTTTTAAACTTTTGTACTGTTTCATTTTGTTACTCTAAACATATTACTTGGCTAAAAATACACCTTAATTTTTGATGATTTGTGATAGATTAAAACTTTAAGAAAGCTTTACTAGTGGTAATAATTTGTTAATTACTTTTGGGAAAAGGAATTTTATGATCAGCAGGCCTGTTTTTACATTTGTTATGTGAGCTGCCAGTTTGGTAATGTGTATAATAGTTTTGTACCTTGTTATGTGCAAGCTTCAGTAAAGATGTCGATCTTTTAATTTAGAAGTCGGCGTCCAGATCTCCTACACTACAGAAACCAGTGCTAAAGACTTAGTAATACTGACCTGTAGAATTAAGTTTCCAGTTGATTATTCGATCCCAAATCAACTTAATATATAATGCTATCTTTGAGACTCTTAAAATAATTTGCAAAAATGTTAGTAGTTGTACAAGATTTGCTATTTCCCGGCTTAAGAAGCTGAAATACATTCAGGCTTACAGGCTCATCAGGAAGGTCACTCTGTGTAACTTCACACAGCTTCAAATCCAAAAGATTCAAAGTTTTACAAAATACATCCTATGTATCAATTTCTTACAAGACGGAAGAGGTGGATTTGAATATGCAGTGATCGATAATACAAACAGGAAAGAAAGAAAAAGCTTCTGTTCCTATTCACAACATAAGGAATGTAATTTGCAGTGTATTTCCAGTACATGAGGTACTTAAAGCACATTTGGCAACACTTAGCACTAAGTGGCAAATCATTGTTATGTCTTTCAGTACCCTACACACCCTCATCCTTCCGGTGTTGGGGCATTAGAACAGTTCTGTGGCTCTATCTGTTCTGTAGGTCTTGCCAGTGTTTTGATTTGAATTTTGCCTTAAATCAACTGATCTGTTTTTAAACATTTGTGCCTTGGGCACAAATGGAAGCTGCTAGTTTCATCTCTAGTAGGGGAATAAAAGACACAAAAATGGCCTCTTGTTTTACAAGTATCTATCCATCCTTCCTTGGCCCAGCCCTTTGGTCTGATCTCCATTACTGATTTCCCAGTGGGCTCCACCCTCTGATCTCTAGCTAGAAAATTCACCATTTCTTAGTGGAGTGGAATTTCCTGTTTGATATCCATCTAAAAATAAAGTCAGAAGGAAAGAAAGGAGAGGAAGTTAAGAAAGGTCAAAAAGAATACTCTTGGGGACATTTCATGTTCTCAGAAGTGGCAGATTAGCATTTAAACCAACAAGAGAGAAATAGAACAACAATCTCTTCAGGTACCTTTCTGTCTTCTTTCTTGTTCTTTTCCCAGTGCCTACAATTTGAGAACTTGTAGGCCACAAACAATGTTTTTTACCAACTTCAAACCGTCACCACCCAAGAACAATGTGCTAAAAGCACCAACTGGGAATATCAGTGATGAGTAAAAGAAAGTTTGTAGTTGGAAGCAATCTGTTTTTTATT
The DNA here is from genome assembly GCF_003255815.1 of Theropithecus gelada. Classification (NCBI taxonomy): domain Eukaryota; kingdom Metazoa; phylum Chordata; class Mammalia; order Primates; family Cercopithecidae; genus Theropithecus; species Theropithecus gelada. The sequence continues at coordinate 85,695,717 of NC_037673.1, read as the reverse complement.
CCCTACATATGTGAACATTTGTTGAACAATTATACATCACCATTTTACAATAATAATTGTATTATTGTACAATTGATTGATATCGAACAATTTAAATAATTGAAAAGCAGAGATATGATACAGATAACCTTTATTAATTTGTTTTGCCATGTGTCAGGACTATTGGAAGCATTTTACATTTAACCATGATGTCAACCCAATGAGATAGGTACTCTTAATATTACTTCCAATTTAGAAGAGGAAAATGAGACAAAGGGAGGTCAAATGACTTGTCCACAGTCTCTCAGCTAGTGAGTGGTAGGCTAGGACTGGGCCCCATGCAATCTAGTTCTAGAACTAGTGCTATTAACCATTATACAACACAACATACCCTCTTGATGCGTTTAAAGAATTACAGACATAAGGAAATATGATTTTAAATAATATTTGCATATTTTTCATTAATTTTATATATTGTACCACATAATCTTAGAATAAAGAGAATTTAGCAGAAGGTTGCTGATAAGAGCTAATATTAATTGAGTGTCTGCTAAGTGCCAGGCTACTAATGTGCATGAAGAGGTGAGAATGGTCACTTTCCACATCCATTTGGATACTTTGGTTGGCTTGGGGATGAGTGCACTTTCTCCATAAAGGGCTAGATGGTAAATATTTTAGGCTTTATGGGCTGCATATGTTTCTGTTCCCCCTCCTCCTCCTCCTCCTCCCTCTTCTCCTTCATTTTTTGCTCTTCTTATACCTTCTTTCATTTTCTTAAATTTTAGTAAAATACACATAAAATTCACCATCTTAACCATTTTAAAATGTACAGTTCAGTGATACAAAGTACATTCAAAATGTTATATAACTATCACCACTATCCATCTTCATAAGTCTTTTCATCTTGTAAAATTGAAACTCCATACCCATTAAACAATACTTCACATTTCCCTCATACTCCAAGCCACTGGAAACTACTATTCTATTTTCTGTCTCTATAACTGACCATTCTAAGGACCTCATATAAATAGAATCATAAAGCATATTTCTTTTTGTTACTGGTGTATTTCACTTATCATAATGTCCTCAAAGTTCATCTAGGCTGTAGCATATGTCACAATTTCATTGCAGGGCTGAATAATATTCCATTTTACTTATAGACCACAGTTTGCTTACTCATCCATCTGTCCATGAACAGCTGGGCTGCTTCCACATGTTAGGTATTGTGAATAACACTGCTACAAACATAGGTGTACAAATATCTCTTCAAGACCTTGTTTTCAATTCTTTTCAGTATATACCCAGAAGACGAATTTCTGGATCACATAGTAATTCTATTTTTAATTTTTTGAGGAACTGCCACACTGTTTCCCATAGCATCTGTAACATTTTATGTTCCCATCAATGGTGCATGAGGGTTACAAGTTTTCTAAGACCTTGCCAATAATTGTTTTTTTTCTTTTTTCTTTTTGATAGTAGACATCCTAATGAGTGTGAATTGGTAACTCATTGTAGTTTTCATTTGCATTTCCCTAATGATGAGTGACGTTGAGTATCTTTTCAAGTGCTTATTGACCATTTCTATGTCTTTTTTTTTGAGAAATGCCTCTTCAAGTCCTTTGTCCATTTTTGAATCAGGGTTTTTTGTTGTTGTTGAGTTTAAGGATGTCACTATATACTCTGGATATTAGCCCCTTATCATATATATGATTTGCAAATATTTTCTCCCATTCTGTGGTTTTCTTTTTTACTCTGTTGATATTGTCTTTTGATGCACAAAATTTTTAAATTTCAATGACGTTAAGTTTGTCTATTGTTGTTTTTGTTGTCTGTGACTTTGGTGTCATATCCAAGAAATTGCTGTCAAATCCAATGTTATAAAGCTTTTACTCAGTTTTCTTCTAACAATTTTCTAGCTTTAAGCCTTACATTTAGGTATTTGATCTATTTTAAGTTAATTTGGCTAATTAACCACAAGTAAATACAGTATTAGGTAGAGATCCAACTTCATTTTTTGCATGTGGATATCCAGTTTTATAAGCACTATTTGTGAAAAATCTGTCTTTCCTCTATTGAATGATCTTGTCACCTTTATATATATAGGGTCTCATATAAATATAGCATTTGACTCATATATACGAGTTTATTTCTGGGCTTTCTATTTTATTCCATTCTATTCATTTATACATTTGTTTTTATGCCAGTACCACACTCTTTAGATTACTGTAGTTTTGTAGTAAGTTTTGAAACCAGGAAGTGAGTGTGAGTCCTCAAGCTTTGTTCTTCTTTTTGAAGATTGTTTTGGCTATTCAAGGCCCTTTGAGATTCCACATGAATTTTAGAATAGAGTTTTCTAATTCTGCAAAAATATCAGTGAAATTTGGATGGAAATTACATTGAATCTGTAGATGGCTTGGGTAGTATTGATAGCTTAACAATATTGTCCTCTGACCCATGAACATGATGTATATTCCCATTTATTTATGTCTTCTCTAATTTTTAAGCAATATTTTGTAGTTTTCATTGTAAAAATCTTTCACTTCTTCGGTTAAATTAATTCCTAAGTATTTTACTCTTTTTGAAGCTATTATACATGGAATTTAAAAAATAATTTTCTTTTCAGTTTATTTCTTGTTAGTATATAGAAATGCAACTGATTTTCATATATTGACCTTGTAGTCTCCTTTTCTGTATTCATTTATTCTGACAGCATTTTTGTGGGGTGTGGAATCTTTATGGTTTTGTAAATATAAGATCACATGATGTGTCTTCAAAAAGTTCATAGAAAATGCACATGATGAAAAAACTATGCATGGTTTTCAAAATACTTTTCCACCAAAATAAACTCATACTACCTTGTTATAATGTGCCTGAACAGGCTGTAGTTTGAGGTGCTAAGAGGATAAAATAAATTTGTGAAAAGCTCCTATCAGAGCAACATGAATGCTGCTAAAATTGAAGCAAGAATAAATGTCAAATTTATGGTGAAACTTGGGTGGAAGAATGGTGAAATCACTGATGCTTTAGAAAATATTACAAGAACAGTGTCCCAAGGAAGTTAGCAATTTACAAATGCAAAACTAGTTTTAAGAAGAGACAAAATGATGTTCAAGAAGAAGCCTGTAGTGGCAGACCATCTACACCAATTTATGAGAAAAATAATTCATTTTGCCTTTGCCCTAATTGAAGAGGATACAACAATAGCCAACTCCATGGAAATCTCAATTGGTTCAGCTTACATAATTCTGACCCCAAAAGTTATAGTTGAGCAACTTTCCACTTACTGGGTACCAAAACTGTTGCACCCAGATCAGCTGCAAACAAAAGCAGAGCTTTCAACGGAAATTTAAAATGTGTGGGATCAAGGTCTTGAAGAATTTCTTCAAATAATTATAATAGGAGATGAAACATGACTTTACCAGTATGATCCTGAAGACATAGCACAATCAAAGCAATGACTGTCAAGAAGTGGAAGTGATCCAGTCAAGGCAAAAGCAGATCAGTCAAGAGCAAAGGTCATGGCAATGGTTTTTGGGACTGTTTAAGGAATTTTGTTTGTTGACTTTCTGGAGGGCCAAAGTACAATAACATCTGCTTATTTTGAGAGTTTTTTGGATAAAGATAGCCAAAGATTAAGCAGAGAAACACCCAGGAAACACCAGAAAAGCTTTAGCAGAGAGTCCTTCATCACTATAACAATGCTCCTACTCATTCTTCTTATCAAACAAGGACAATTTTGTGAGAGTTTCGATAGGAAATCATGAGGCATCCACCTGACAGTCCTGATTTGGCTCCTTCTGACTTCTTTTTTATGTCCTATTATTAATAAATCTTTAAAAGGCATTTACTTTTTTCCAGTTAATAGTTTAAAAATGAAGGCATTGACATGGTTAAATTCTTTGGGCCCTCAGTTTTTTAAGGATGAACTAAATGACTAGTATCATCATTTACAAAAGTGACTTTTATTTGGTGAAGTTTATGTTGAGAAATAAAGTTTATATTCCTTATTTTTATCTTTTAATTTCATTTTTTCCATGTACTTTAAAAAGTACTGTAGTACCGTCTGTGGGCAGAGATGATCTCACTTCTTTATTTTTCCATTTGTATGTCTTTTATTTTATTTTCTTACCTAATTGCTCTGGCTGGAACTTTCAGTACTATATTGGATAGAAGTGGTGAAGTTGAGGCCGGGCGCGGTGGCTCAAGCCTGTAATCCCAGCACTTTGGGAGGCCGAGACGGGCGGATCACGAGGTCAGGAGATCAAGACCATCCTGGCTAACCCGGTGAAACCCGGTCTCTAGTAAAAAATACAAAAAAATAGCCGGGCGAGGTGGCGGGCGTCTGTAGTCCCAGCTACTCGGGAAGCTGAGGCAGGAGAATGGCATAAACCCGGGAGGCGGAGCTTGCAGTGAGCCAAGATCCGGCCACTGCACTCCAGCCTGGGCGACAGAGCAAGACTCCGTTTCAAAAAAAAAAAAAAAAAAAAAAGAAGTGGTGAAGTTGAACATCTTTGCCTTGTTGCAGATCTTAGAGGAAAATCCTTCAGTGTTTCACCACTGAGTATGATGTTTTTTGTGTAGTTTTCATACATAGCCTTTATTATGTTGAGATAATTTTTTTCTATTCCTAGTTTATTGAGTATTTTTATCATGAAATGCTATTGAATTTTGTCAAATTATTTTTCTGTATCAATTGAAATGATCATTTTTCCTCCATTTTGTTAATGTGATGTAGTATATTGATTGATTTTTGTATGTTGAACCATCTTTGCATCCCAAGAATAAATCCCACTTGACATGATATATAATCCTTTTAATATGCTGCTGAATTCAGTTTCATCATATTTTGTTGAGAAGTTTTGCATCAATGTTCATAAGGGATATTACCTACAGTGTTGTAGTCTCTTTGTCTGACTTTGGTATCAAAATAATGCTGGCCTCATGGAATTAGTTAGGAAGTGTTCCTTCCTCTTTAGTTTTGTGGAATCCCCCAATTCTTCTTCCTTTCCACTTTCTTTTTGTATCCTGATTGCAAATGACAGAGAACCTGGACCACTTTGTGATCCACACAGCTTCAGGTTTTCTCTAGCAGGCTTGAACACAAAGAGAAGCCTAGAGTATTCCCAGGCACTAATAGAAGTATCTAGGATGTTGCCAAAAACACTGAAAGAAACTAGTCCTAACTCTTAGCCAAATTCCTTAAACCCGCTTATAAACTGTATATCCTGATCTCCATGCTTTGGACATATGCTCAGGTAGAACACCGCTTTCCTCTCACTGTCTGCAGTGAAGATTGCTGCAGCCCTCTGTACATAAGTTCCCCTAATAAATGCTTCCAATTTATCAGCCTGGAATTTAACGCTTCTTTCTTTGGAATTCCAACTGGCCAAATTTTGGGATGATCTGAGGCATGCCCTTGTGAGAACTTCCCCATCCTTGATTTTGGGGGAAATTCCAGTTGTAGATTGAGGGGGAAAATTTTTTTTGGACAAGTTTGAGAAGAGTTAGTATTAGTTTTTTAAAAAATGTTGTAGAATTCACTACTATAAACATCAGGTCCAGGGTTTTTCTTTGTCAGGAGATTTTTGATTATGAATTCAATTTCCTTAGTAGTTATAGGTATATTTATATGTTTTATTTCTTCATAATTTAGTCTTAATAGGTTTTGTGTTTCTAGGAATTCATCCATTTCAGCCAGGTTATCCAATTTCCTGGTGTACAATTGTTTATAGTACTTCCTTATAAATCCTTTTCACTTTTGTAGAGTTGGTAGTAACATTTACTTTCATTTCTGGTTTTAGTAATTTGATCCTTCTCTCTTTTTCTTAGTCTATCTTTTTTTTATCTTTTCAAATAATCAACTTTTGGTTTCATTGGTTTTCTCTATTTTTTTTTTCTATTATCTATTTTAATTATTTCTGATCTAATCTTTATTATTTTCTTCCTTTTGCTAGGTTTGAGTTTAGTTTGTTTTCCTTTTTCTAGTTTCTTAAGTTGTAAAGGTAGGTTGTTTATTTGAGATTTTTTTCTTTCAAATATGAGCATTTATAAGTATAAATTTTTCCCTTAGCACCACTTTTGCTGCATCCTGTAAGTTTTGGTGTAAAGTTTTCGTTGTTGTCATCTTTAGGTATTTTCTAATTTCCCTTCTGATTTCTTCTTTGATCCATTCTTGTTTAATAATGGTTAATAACAATGCTATGAGTGAAGAGTGCATTGTTTAATTTCCAAAAATTTATGAATTTTTCTGCTTTACTTTTTATTGATTTCTAAGATTATCCTGTTGTGGTTGGAGAAGATTCTTTGTGTATTACCAACTTTTAAAATATATTGAATCTTGGGCAAGTCATGGTGGCTCATGCCTGTAATCTCAGCACTTTGGGAGTTCAAGGTGGGCAGATCACCTGAGATTGGGAGTTTGAGACCAGCCTGGCCAACATGAGGAAACACCGTCTCTACTAAAAATACAAAAATTAGCCAGGCAGGGTGGTAGGTGCCTGTAATCCCAGCTACTTGGGAGACTGAGGCAGGTGAATTGCTTGAACCCAGGAGGCGGAGGTTGCAGTGAGCCAAGATTGCACCATTGCACTCCAGCCTGGGCAACAGAGCGAGATTCCATCTCAAGAAAAAAAAAAAATACACACACACACACACACACACACACACACACACACACACACGTATATATATATAAATTTAATTTGTGGCTTAACATATGGTCTATCCCAGAAAATGTTCAGGTGCACTTGAGAAAAATGTGTATATTGTGGTTGTTGGGTGGAGTGTTTTACATCTGTCTATTATATCTAATTGACTTATTTTATTGTTTAAGTTATTTCTTTTATTTACTTTTTTTCCTAGTTCTTCTATCCAGTCTTGAGGGTAAGGTATTAAAGTCTGTAGAACTTTATATCTCTCCTTTAAATTCATTTTTAAGTCAGCTTTTGCATCATATACTTTGAAAGCCTGTTATTTGGTGCATAAATGTTTATAATTGTTATATTTTCTTACTGTATTAAAACTTTTATTAATATATAATATTTTGCTTTGTCTCATTTTAAGTCTATTTTGTTGAATATTAACATGGCCACCTTTAGTCTCTTTTAGTTACTAGTTACCTGAAGTATCTTTTCCCATCCTTTCACTTTCAATCTCTTTTGTCTTCAGATCTAAAATGAATGAGTCTTTTATAAACAGCATATAGTTTGATCATAAAGGTTTAGAAATTCTGTCAATCTGTCTTTTGTATGAAGAGTTTAATACATTTACATTTAACATTATTACTGGTTAGAACGGACTTATTTCTGTCATTTTGCTATTTGTTTTCACCATGCCACATATGTTTGTATCATATATTTCTGTCATTTGTTATATGTTTTCTACATGCCTTTTGGTTTTGTCCCTCATTTCCTGCATTATTGTCTTCTTTTGTGTGTAATTTTTTTGTAGTAAAACATTTAAATTCTTATGTTTCAATTATTTTTTTCATTTTCTTTTGTATATTCTGTATTTATTTCCTTTGTGATTAACTTGGGGATTATATTTAATAGACTAAAGGTATGATAGTTTAATTAAATTTATATCAGTTTAACTTCATTCATATACAAAAACTCTGCTCCTTTACCACTCATGTTTCCCTCCCTTTTAGTTCTTGTCACCAAATTATATCTTTATACATTGTGTGCTCCAAAACATAAATTGTTACTTATTTTAAATGCATTAATCTCTTAAATTACGTAGAAAACAGAATGTGTAGTTGTTACAAATAAAAGTTACAGTAATATTAGATGTTAGACTAATAATGTTTTTAAAGTATGTCTTTTAGATATTGTTACTGTAGAGAACAAAAAGTGGAGTTACAAATCATCGTTGCAATAGTACTAGCTTTTATAATTTCTCATGTATTTATCTTTATTGAGATTTTTATTTCTTCATATGGCTTTGAGTTAATGTCTACTGGCCTTTCACTTCACTCTGTAGGACTCTCTTGAGCATTTCTTATAGTGTAGATCTAGTGACAATGAACTCCGATGGCTTTTGTTTATCTGGGAATGTTTTCATTATTCCCTCCATTTTGAAAGATAGTTTTGCCATATGTGTAATTCTTGGTTGACAGTTTTTTCTTTTAGTACTTTGAAAATAGTAGCCCACTGCCTCTGGCCTTCAAAGTTCCTGATAAGAAATCTGCTGGTTATCTTATTGGGCATCCCTTATATGTGATAAATTGCTTCTCTCTTGCTACTTTCAAGATAATTTGTATTTCAAAAGTTTGCTTATATATGTCTTGATGTGGATCTTTTTGAGTTCACCTTACTTGGAGTTTGTTGAGCTTCTTGGATGTTTATATTCATATTTATGTCTTTTATCAAATTTGAGAAGTTTTCAACTATTATTTCTTCAAATATTTTCTCAGTTGTTTTTTCTCTCTCTTCTCCTGGGACTCCCACAATAGATATGTTAGTCTGCTTAATAGGTCCCTTAGGCTCTGTTCACTTTTCCTCGATCTTTTTTCTTTCCATTTGTCTGGCTTAGTAATTTCATTGTCCTAGCCTTATGTTTACTGATTCCTTTTTCTGTCTGTTCAAATCTGCCTTTGAATACCTGTATACCTCTAGGAAAATTTTCATTTCAATTATTTTATTATTCAGCTCCACAATTTCTTTTTTGTATTTTTCAGGTTTTTAAATTCTTCATTGACATTTCCATTTTGTTCACTCATCATTTTCTTGACTTTCTCCACATGTTTTAGTTTTTTGACTATCTTTATTGTTTTAAAGTGTTTGTTCAGTAAATCTGCCATTAGGCCATTTTCAGGGACAGTTTCTGTTGATTAATTTTTTTATTCTTTGAATGGGCCACATTTTCCTGTTTCTTTATATGTCCATGATTTTTTTTTTGTTGTTGTTGAAAATTGAACGTTTGAATCTAATAATGTGCTAACTCTTTAAATCAGATTCTCTTCCTCCTCCAGTTTGCGGATTTTTATTAACTTTGTTAGTTGTTTTTTTATTTTTTATTTTTTGATTGTTGAAGGCAGTCTGTGTGCTAAGGATAAGCCTGAGGTGTGAACTTAAGGTCTTCTCAGGTCTTTTCTGAGTCTGTGCCTTTCCCTGGGCATGCATGGTCATTTTCTATTTTCCCCCATATATGCAGTTGTTTTTGAATGTCCTAGTCCTTAATATCTGGCTCCCAAAAAAGGAAAAAGGGAAAAGTGAGGGGAAAGAAAGAGTGTTGGCCCTTTAAATCCCCTGGAAGTCCTTTCATCTGGAGGATTGAAGGGCTTGGAACAACTGGGGGAGACGCAATAATAATGGCCACCTACCCCTTTGTCTGCACCTTTGTAATAGAAGCAGCAATCAGTAATCAGAGCACAGATTCCTGATATCTGGAGGATGGGGCACTTTTTGCTGACTCTGCCTCCTACAAGCTCTGTACTTGTTGCTTTAGGAATAGGCACACAACTGCCTGCTGTGGGGCTGAGTGTGGTGGATTGGTAGCTGCTACTGTGATAAGAGCTGAAACTAATCCAAATCAACAGCAATTTGTCTTCAAGCATTATTCTGGAAGTTATAATTCTTCAATAGATTCTACAGTTCCAAACTGGTTAGACAAATTCTGTCAATGCAATTGTTTTCTAGGTGGGGGAACAGATTTCTGGTGCTTCCTACTCTGTCATCTTTTTGAAATCTTCTCAAGTCTTTCTACATCTTTTAAAAATTAAAAATAATTCTTTAGATTAGAACAATACAAACTAGATTTGGCCTATAGGTCATGGTTTTTCCAGCTAGCCTCAAAAATAATCTGAATTAGTTTGGTTATGTTGTGGAAAGGTAGAATGAGCTTCAGAGGGCAGTTCATCATAGTTGTTTCTATTTCTCTGAGACTCATGAGACCCTCTTTACATAAGATTTGTCCTCAGGCTTGTTGCTTCACCTTTACAAGGTGGCTTCATAGAGCAACCAGAGAGCCATACTTCCTTATGCATATTTGAGGGATGGTGTGGTGGGGGAAGAAAAAGCCTGTGTTTACAAACACAAAACACAAATCATAAGCATCACTGATTGGACAATCTTAAGGTTTTACACATCCTAAACTGATTCCTGAGACTAGGAATTTACAGGTCTGATTGGCTTAGGCTTGAGTTGTGTGAACTTTTGAAGATTGTGTGGCAAGAGAGGTGAAGTTACCTGTGGCCCCAACTCATTATTCTGGAATGGACCCTGAGATTTTGCTTTTTTAATGAGTTTCCCGGTTATGTTGACAGTGGATGGCCTATGGAACACACTTTGAGTAATAATTACACTTTGAGTAATAAGGCTTAACTAAACCTAAACAGCATGACTACTAAATGTAAAAAAATTGATGGAATAGACATCGAGGAGATAATCACAATATAAAGCTTTCTAGAAATATGTTTTCTGTAGCTGTTGAAAATAATACAAGGGCAATATGTGAATTAGAAGGTGAAGTCCCTACCATCAGGATATGAATAATAGCTACTGCCAAAGCTTTACGTGAAAAGAAATTGTTCTTCATAATAGAGGAAGAAAAATGTAGAATTGTAAGGCCAATCCTGGAGAAAGGAATGGAAAGGCACATGTGGAGAGGAAACTAGGAAGAGAGACAAATTATATGAACTACCTTATGTAATCACATTTTTACTTATGAATGCTTATGAAAACTAAAAGAAGACTGATTTTCATGTGGAGTGAAGCAGAGGTAATATTTGAGGAAGATAGAGCCACAAAGGCAAAGGATTGCAATGTGTGTAATTGCCTCAGGAATTACTAGAATTCTTAGGGGTGCCACTCAAAGAACTGGGGAGTTATCAGAAAGTTTATAGTCCAAAGAAAGCCATCCAATCTTTAACATTTGAGTTATATGCAGTATTTTATTTATTACCCCAGTGACATTGTAAGGTGGGTATTATTATCCATTTTAAAATGAGAAAACCGAAACTCTGAAATATTGAAAAATCTGTCCAGGGTTTCATAGAAAGCAGATTGGGGATCTGAACCCCAATTTGTCTAACTGTAAAACCCATTTTCATTTGGTTATACTAGTCATTAAAAAAATTGAACAAGGCCGGGCACGGTGGCTCAAGCCAGTAATCCCAGCACTTTGGGAGGCCGAGACGGGCGGATCACGAGGTCAGGAGATCGAGACCATCCTGGCTAACACGGTGAAACCCCATCTCTACTAAAAAATACAAAAAACTAGCCGGGCGAGGTGGCGGATGGCTGTAGTCCCAGCTACTCAGGAAGCTGAGGCAGGAGAATGGCGTAAACCCGGGAGACGGAGCTTGCAGTGAGCTGAGATCCGGCCACTGCACTTCAGCCTGGGGGACAGAGCGAGACTCGTCTCAAAAAAAAAAAAAAAAAAAAAAAAAAAATTGAACAAAACAAAACTTAAAAAAAAAATGAAGTAGGTGGATTTAGTGGTGGCTTGAAAATTTCTACATTGAAGAGATTTGAAGGCAACAACCTGTATGTATGTTTTGGCCAAGGGACTTGTCTTGAGGCTGTGTTTGCACAGTAAGCACACTATTTCTACTTAGATTGTATAGTTACTTAAAATGTTTTTTTGGTGGGGATCTGTTAAAACCCTAATTCACTTTTTCATGGTATCCCTGTGTGGGACCAATGTTTAATAGAAATAAAAATTCAACTTTTTACTTGCTGTCTCTGAAGCATCTTGAAGAAACCATAAAAACCACTGAACTCTATGCTTCCTGTTATTTGTTACTGTATAAATGAAGAAACTGAGACCAGAAATTTAAAATGCATTGTCCAAGGTAACACACCTAGATAGAAGCAATTATTCCAAGGACTGTTCAATGCAAATGCTTAGAGAGAGACACGTTTCTTCAAGTTGTGCTTAATGTGCAAATAAAAATTAAAACATTTGTCTCAAGTGTTGAAGCACTTCGAGATTTGTAGAAAGTAGAATACTTGAGAATTAGAACTTACTTTCTCTATAGAAGCAGCATCATATGAAGCACATGAAATGTATTTTTAGTTTCTTCTAGTATAGTATATTTTTATTTGTTTTTGTTTTATGTTTGTATTTGTTACATTATCATGATTTTGAAGGTTTGCTTAGTTTTTCATCAAAAATGTTATTTTTTCTTTTAAATATTTGATTTTATATAAATCCCATTTTTACTTATAACACATACTACATACAAAGGCCAAATTTTTGCCACCAAAATATGTATCTGAATTTAGGTTAAAATCAATGACAGATTAGAAGAAATTTATGTAAGAATGTTTTTTCTCTTAATGTGCTACTCAAATCAAGTGACCTGTGTGTTATGTTATTTTGCGATTATAATTGTCAATTATATTGATGTTAATAGGCAGTAGCTCCTTTTTATAAAAGTATCTTTTAAAAAATATAGATGCATAAATTCATCTGAATTCAATATTTACTCTGCCTCTTATTAGGCTTTTAGCCAAAATATGACTCAATAGGGTGAATACAGTAGCTGAAGAAATATAATAGCTTCACCCTTGGAAATCCTTTGGAGTAAAATGGTAACCACAAGGGCAAAGGGACATGTCTTAACAACAGTGCCTTTCATTGGTGCAGACGGTCAACTAAAGGACAACACACAGTGTTACAGGCTAGATCTATAATTCTAATGGCTTAACTATTTGGCAGGAAGCATCATATACATAAAAAATCATGAGACTAAAATAAAAAATATTTGAGGTACCCCAAATCTTGTCTCTAGATAGAAAAAGAAGACTAAAGATTGACTGCAGAGAGAGAGAGAGAGAGAGAGAGAGAGAGAGAGAGAGAGAGATTGGGAGATTGTAAGGTGTTTGGATTTCTGTAAGGTTATGCTAAATTATCTATTTTCCCCACAGTTTGTTTCCTTAAGTTCTGTTGCTCATTACTTCCTTTTCCCACGTCTTCTGAAGAATAACTGAGTTTTTAAAATTCTTGAATTAGTGATTTGTGTTTTTTTATAATTGGGGAAAAGCTGCCCATTCATTTCCACCCCTCCCCTCTGTCCATGTATGTTAGAAACTATAATAAATAAGAGGATCTCCTTGTCAGTAATACAAAATTTACTTACAGAATACAAGCACTTTTTATTTGAAGGTCTTAGGTCTTGATGTTCATTTGTGTAATTCCTTAGTGATATAGGAACATAAATATAAGAGCTTTATTAAAGAGATGGTGAGTTAGTGAATCTAATGTGAAGAATGAGGTATAGATGAGCAGTTTAGAGTCTGGGTGATCTGTTTTATTTCTTCTGATGAATCAAGAGAAGTGGGAAGTGTGAATCTTGATATTAAGGACAGGATCCGAATCCAAGAACAGGGTGATGGGGTGGTGGTTGAGGTTTGAGGGAGAGCAAATGTTCATTATCAGAACATCTATCCAGGAAAGTAAAATCCAAAAAAAGGTGGGGAAAAGGGAAATGATTGAGAAGGCAGGAGTTCCAAGAGTACAGGATAATGGAGAGGATGAACAGCAGAGTTGGAGAATCATGGAGAGAAGTGGGCCTGTGGCTGGGACTGGTGTGCGAGGTTAATATAATGGACTGTAAGCTGGGAGGACACCTTTTAGTCCAGTACTTGTCATGTCCTGTGTACGTTGACCACATTTCCCTTTCCACTAACATTTAGCATTTTAATTTAGTTTTCACCTCTGTCAAAACTAAGTTACTAAACACCTTTACAATTTCATTTGCTAATTTAAGTGATTTTTGGTAGAAGAAGAACTCATTTTTCTTTATAAATCACCAGACACGTAGAAAGACAGAGGAAATCCTGAGTAAACAGAAATCTAGCAGGCAAACCCTATGTCTATTTTTGCTTAAAGGAAGATTCCTGTTACTTTTTATTACTTAGGGCAATATTTCTCAAAGTATGTCCAGAGGAACACTTGTATACAATAAAAATTAGTCATTTATAATATGTAGACTTTTTAAAATTTAGGACTTCTTAGAACTATTATTATGCTAAGATAACATTGTCATGTTCAGTATTAAAACAATTCATTTTTTGATATTTTTCCTATCTTGAAGTTTAACAGAGGTATTAGAATCATGTTAATTTAATGTGGGAACATGAGAATAGAAAAAATAGATATTTTCCAATTGATTTTGGTACTGTCTTTTTCCGTATTATTATTTCCAGGGGGATGCATCAGGAGGATAATTCCAAGAGTTTAGTGGTGAATTTCCTTGGCTTCCACTGAGGTAATAGTCATGTTAAGTCACTCTGTGAAAAGGGATAATCTGCTCTGATCGGACATTTGCAGAGCTTCAAAGGCTGTTGCAGCCAAAAAGCTCTCGAGAATTCTGAATCCGGGGTCTCCCAAGGTTGTACCTCTTTAGACCAACTGATCTTTCATTTTAATTTATTTGTTGGAGACACAGAAAATGACCTTACCTCAGACTTCCTTTTCCATTCTCCTTCAGTAGGATCTTTGGATTTTCAGACTGAGAGATTAAATGTTTTATTTATTTATCTTTTATCCCATTAATAGACCAACACAAAAGCAGTAATGAAAAAGGAATTACTTTTTCCCCAAATTCACACTGCTAATTGGCTGACAAATGGTCCTCTGCTCGAGCATTTCCTCCAGAAGAGCCATCCCACCATGTATTCCAGATACATTTTGCTCTGTGAACTAACACTGTTAACAAGAAGCCTTTTTTTTTTCAGTCCCTGAGAACAACAACATAACACCTAATGATTGAATACAATTGAACACCTTTGTATTTAAAATGTAATAAAATAAGTTCCGTTTATATCTGACATGATGGAAATCTAAATATTATTTCTTAGTAAAATTTAATATATAACTTATAAATACATGTTTATTGACATATCCAAAAAATCGTAATCACATACTACTTTAAAAATCGTATTTGTTAGTGGGGAAGAAAGATAAGCCTCTACTTTTCCTTATTCCTTAAAAGTAAAGAATACCTTTAAGACTCTAACAGCTTTGATTTTATTAGTAGCTAAAAGAAATCTCAAGGAGAAGTGGATACTTTAAAAATCAAAGGAGCATAACAAAGGTGCTCATCTCTCTGAAACCCCTATTGTTCAGAAATGCCTAATGTTAGACATTAAAGGTTTGCATGTTCATCATCATATTTTATTGAAGTTGGTAATAATTTACTTATTATCTGCAATGGGGTTCTGAAAAATATTTCTCTTTCCATTAAGGATTTCATTTTCAGCATTTGCTTGTCAGTTAAATCCTCACATCATTAATGTAACTTCTCATCACAGGGAGAATTGAATATTCATGCATTGCTCAAATCACTGTTATTCTGGCCTGTTACTTTTTATTCTTCGTGAAAGTGGAGATTGTTAACCCATCACTTTACAGCTAAGGTTGTTACATTTTCTGAGACTGCTTTGGTTTGTAAATGTAACATTTTGTCATATTTCTACAGCAGGTAGTAATTTCAGCTTTTACTCTTGACCAGGTCCAGGTAGGTCATTTAGCTGTTTGCTCTTTGTTAGCCACTGTATTCACTCTTTGGTAGTGTTCCAGACCCTGGATTCATGCTATTTCAACCCTTCATTCAGAGCATTGCCTGGTTTTATGCATGGTGAATAAAACTCTTGAATGATGATCATGCTCTCAAGTGCCTGACCTGTACCCAAGGAATTAGTTTTCTTGTCTGTGAGACACTTGAAGAGCATTTTTAGATGGCCAAACAGACTAGATGATCTCCTAAGCCCCTTTTTGCTATATGATTCTAGGATTCTATTTGTCTGTTGTTTTATCTCACTTGCAGTGAATCATCATTAATAAGACTAGCCTTCAAACCTTTTTTTTTTTTTTTTTTTTTTTTTTTTTGAGGTCAGGAGCTACATTTTCCTTAATCTGTCTTATGGCAGGATCAAGTCCCTCCTGGGTCCTGACCCATTTCTGGGTCCCTGCATATATACATCTGCCTTCAGAGGCCAGGTTCAAATTAAACTAGGGCAACAGAAAGAGAACTTTGATAATGCTGCCACAAAGTGAAAGAAGAAACAATGACTCTTTTTGTGTAATAACTCACAGGAGAACTGATGACCCTTGGCATTTTAAAAGTCTGATTGCCATTTAGCTGCTTGCTTCTAAAACATGATCATTGAAATCAGTTTTCCTTCCTCCTTCAGAAGAAAAAAAAAAAAAAACCCTAATGGGCCATTAACAAAACTTTCTAAAAGTCAATGAAACATTGGCTACTAGTCTAAAGCAGAGTAGAAGGAGGTAAAAGTAGAATGAGGGTGGGAAGCAAACTGGATTCAGGGATGCGGGACCTATCAGGAAGGAGAGGGGAGGAGGTTCTGGGGAAATCAAAGGATGGAGTGTCTGTAAGTCTGCTGTGCTTGTTTAGAAGGGAGTGTAACTGGACAGAGCTGAATGTGGTATAGAACACCAAAAGTGGATACTATGTTGGATTACATTACATGACTTGAGCCTGAATATGCTTGGGGAATTTATGCAAGTTATTGTTTAGTTAATGGTAAGGAATTATTTTGTCAATGGATTGTATAATTTTGCTTTTCTATGAAGGTTTAATAAGAGAGTTACATTGTTAATATGCAATTAGTATTCATCTAAGAGATGTTTATTCTAAAAAACAAACCTAGTGTCAATGATGAATGTCAGGTTTCAGAATGTAATCTTCTAGAAGGTAAGGAGAGAGCATATTCTATAGGATGTTTATGAGACTCAGTTAATCCAATTCTGTTTTAGGATTACTCTTTGATAACACACACATCGTTTCAGGCCACACTTAGCCATTTCATGGATGATTTACTATCAGAGAGTTACTTGAGGAAGCCACAGGGCAAAAGAGAACCTAATTAATATTAAACATCAACAATAATTTGGGCTTGTTTTCATAAGTTACCTGGTAAAGGAACATGCTGGCTCTGGGTTATCAGTATAAATTAATGGTGGCTTCTTGTGCTCCTGGCCAGAATCATTAAAAACTGTTTAGCATACAAATTATTATGGAAAGTATTTTTCATACAGTAGAACTCAACTCATTCATTTCACTAATCTGAGGATCCAATAATTTTCAAACCAACCTCAACAATCTCTCTCTACTTTCACTAAAGTTTATTAATAATAGAGAGCTGTCATGAAATCACATATTGCAAAGACTTAATTACTTCTACAAAAGACACTAGAGTGCAATTGTTTGTCTATTTATTATCAAATAATTTAATAAAAAATTAAAAAGCAAGTCTATTTATCAGGAAGAGCAGCACATTTCTTTGTACTATGTCATCTTAGCAGTTTGTCAGAGCGGTATGCATAGAGAATACTCACACTGGCTAATTTGCTTTGGTTTTTATTAAGGCTCCTCATCGGTATGATGCTAAAACTTTGGAACACTTAAGTACAAGAGGAATTCTACACGTTACTAGGAACATATAGCAAAAGTAGGAAGAATGGTAAGTGTCTTAATGGGTAAAACAAGTATAAAATTTTTATTTGTGTCTAATTTTTATGTCCCCACCCTCCATAAAAATCCAATAAAATTCCTTACCAAATTTACAGTTAATATATAACAAAACAGACTGAAATAAAGTTTACAAATGGCAAAGTGTAATACATTTTTTTATACCTAATTCATTATACGCAACTTGAGATTTGGTTGAACAATAGTATTTCTGTGTAATTCAAATCAACAGTTCACAATTTGAGTGCCTAGTATGTGATCCTTTGAATTTCTGTGGTATCAGCTGTAATGCCTCCTTTTAAATCTACAATTTTATTTATTCGTGTCTTTTTTATTGTTAGTCTGGCTAAAGGCTTGTCAACTTTGTTTAACTTTAAAAATAATGACTTTTTGTTTCATTGATCTTTTGTATTGTTTTCTTCATTTCAATTTCATTGATTTCTTCTCTGGTCTTTATTATTTCTTTCCTTCTACTAATTTTGTGTTTGATTTGTTCTTGCTTTTCCAGTTCTTTAAGATGCATGGTTAGATTATTTAGTTGAAGTTTTTCTTCCTTTTTGATGTAGGCATTTATAGGTATAAACTTTCCTGTTAGTACTGCTTTTGCTGTATCCCACAGGTTTTGGTATGTCATGTTTCACTTATCATTTGTTTCAAGAAATTTTTCAATTTCCTTTTTAATTTCTTCATTGACTCACTGGTCATTCAGAAGTATATTGTTTAATTTCCATGTATTTATACAGTTTCCAAAATTCCTCTTGTTACTGATTTCCAGTTTAATTCTGGATATTATTTCACATTTTTGAATGCTGTAAGATTCATTTTGTGAGCTAACATGTGGTCTATCCTCAAGAATTACTGATGTGCTGAGGAAAAGAATGTGTATTATTCAGTAATTGGATGAAATGTTCTGTAAATATCTATTAGGTCCATTTGGTCTATAGCATCAATTAAGTCCAATGTTTCTTTGTTGATTTTCTGTCTAGAAGATCTGTCCAATGCTGAAAGTGGATGTTGAAGTCCTCAACTATAATTATGCTGGGGACTATCTTTCTCTTTAACTTTAATAATATTTGCTTTATATATCTGGGTGCTCCAGTGTTGGGCACATATATATTCAAATTTGTTATATTCTCTTGCTGAATTGACCCCTTCATCATTATATAGTGGCTTTCTTTGTCTCTCAGTTTTTGTCTTGAAATCTATTTTGTCTGATATAAGTATAGCTACTCCTGCTCTTTTCTGGTTTCAATTGACTTGGAATGTCTTTTTCCAGTCCTTTATTTTCAGACTACATGTTTCTTTGTAGGTGATGTATGTTTCTTATAGGCAAAAGATAATTGTGTCTTTTTTAAAAAATGTATTCAACCACTCTGTGTTTTTTGATTGGAGAGTTTACTCCATTTGCATTCAATGTTATTATTGATAAGGAAGGACTTACTCCTGCCATTCGTCCTTTGTTTTCTGGTTGTTTTGTGGTCTTCTGTTCCTTCTTTCTTTCCTTCCTGTCTTCCTTTAGTGAAGGTGATTTTCTCTGGTGATCTGATTTAGCTTCTTGCTCTTTATTTGCTTGTGTATCTATTGTTTGTTTGTTTTTTGGTTTGAAGGTACCATGAAACTTGCAAATACTATCTTATTACCCATTATTTTAAGCTGATAGCAATTTAACACTGTTATAAACAAACAAGAAAATTCTACAACTTAACTTTGTCTCCCCACTTTTTAGCTTTCTGTTGTTTCTGTTTATATCTTATTGTACTATATCTTGCAAAACTGTAGTGGTTATTATTTTTTATTTTTTCATTGTTTAGTCTTTCAACTTAAGGTAAGAGTGCTTTATACATGACAGTTAGAGTGTTATAATGACAGTTAGGTGTCTTACTGTGTACTTACTATTAGCAGTGAATTTTCTACCTTCAGATGATTTCATACTGTTCATTAACAATGAGCACTCCCTTACTGAAGCACTTCCTTTAGCATTGATTGTAGGATAGGTCTGGTGTTCATGAAATTCCTCAGCTTTTGTTTGTCCGGAAAAGTTTTTATTTCTCGTTTGTGTTTGAAGGATATCTTTGCTGGGTATATTATTCTAGGGTAAAGATTGTTTTCCTTCAGAACATTAAATATGCCATGCCTCTCTCTCCTGGCCTGTAGGGTTTCCACTGAAAAGTCTTCTGCCAGACTTATTGAAGCTTCATTGTATATTATTTGTTTCTTCTCTTTTGCTGCTTTTAGGATCCTTTTTTTATGCTTGCACTTTGGGAGTTTGATTATTAAATGCCTTGAGGTAGTCTTTTTGTGTTAAATCTGCTTGGTGTTCTACAACTTTCTTATATTTGGATATTGATATCTTTCTTTACGTTTAGGAAGTTCTCTGTTATTGTCCCATTGAATAAACTCTCTACCCCTATCTCTTTCTCTACCTCCTCTGTAAGGCCAATAACACTTGGATTTTGCCCTTTTAAGGCTATTTTCTAGATCCTATAGGTGTGCTTCACTGTTTTTTTGTTCTTTTTTCTCCTCTGATTGTGAATTTTCAAATAGTGATTGTGTATTTTCAAATAGCCCGTCTTCAAGCTCAGTAATTCCCTCTTCTGCTTAATCTATTTTGCTGTTAAAACACTCTGAAATATTCTTTAGTATGTCAACTGCGTTTTTAAGCTACAGGATTTCTGCTTGATTCTTTTTAATTATTTCAATCTCTGTGTTAAATTCACCTGATAGAATTTTGAATTCATTTTGTGTTATCTTGAATTTCTTTGAGTTTCCTTAAGACAGTTACTTTGAATTCTTTGTCTGAAAGGTAACATATCTCTGTTTCTCCAGGATTGGTCCCTGGTGCCTTACTGAGTTCATTTAGTGAGGTCATGCTTTCTAAGATGGTCTTGATACTTGTAGATATTCGTGTGTGTAATGGCATTGCATTAGATATTTATTGTAGTCTTCTTGGTTTGGACTTGTTTGTAGTTGTCCCTCTTGGGAAGGCTTTCCAGATATTCAAAAGGACTTGGGTGTTGTCATCTAAGCTGTATCTGCTTTAGGGGGCACCCCAAGCCCAGTAGCACTGTGGTTCTTGCATACTCATAGAGGTATTGCCTTGATGATCTTGGACAAGATCTGGAAGAATTCTCTGGATTGAAGAATTCTCTGGATTACCAGGAGGCGACTCGTGTTCTCTTCCCTTACATCCTTCTAAACAGAATTTCTCTCTCTCTCTGTTCTGAGCCACCTAGAGCTGGGGGTGGAGTGATATGAGACCTTCTGTGGCCACCATCTCTATGGCGGCACTGGGTCAGACCAGAAGCTAGCACACCACTGGGTCTCACCCAAGGCCTGCTGTTACCACTCCCTGGCTACTGCCTATGTTTGCTGAAGGCCCTGGGTCTCTACAATCAGCAGGCAGCAAAGTCAGCCAGGTGTGTATCATTCCCTTCAGGGAGGTGAGTTCCCACAGGCAATGGTTGAGTTTAGAGGTGCTGTCTGGGATTCAAGTCCTAGAGTAAAAAAACCATAGAAATCAATCTAATGTTCTAATGTACTGCGGATAGGCTGGCACCCAAACCACAAGAAGCAGTCCTTCCCACTTTTCTCTCCCCTTTCCAAAGGCAGAGAGCCCCACCCCATGGCCACTGCCACTATAAGCCCATGAGGAATACTGCCAGACTACTGCCAATGTCCCTTAAGGTTCACGGGCTCTTCAGTCAGCTTGTGGTGAATGCTACCTTCCTGGGACTCACATTTTAGTGCAGTAGGCTGTCTTCTGGCCCAGGACAGGTCCAGAATTGCCACACAAGATCTAAGTCCTGGAATCCAGACCCCAAAAGTCTGCTTGGTGCTCTACTGCCTGGGGCCGACCAGGTACCTAAAGTGCAAGACAAAGTCCCCTTTACTTTTGCCTCTGCTTTTCTCAAGCAGAAGAATTCTTGACCTATAGCCACCACAGGTGGGAATGTGCTTAGTCTTACCTGAAGCCAGCAAGTCTCAGGCTCACTCAAGACCCTCAACATAGTACCTGGGAATTGCTGCTGATTATTTAGGGCCCAGGGACTTTCAGTTAGCAAGTGATGAATTCTATCAGGTCTGAGCCCTTCCCTTTAGGGCGGCAGATTTTTTTTCCGGCCTAGGGTGTGTCTAGAAATGTCATCTAGGAACTAGGGTCTGGAAAGAGGGCTTCACATCTCTGACCAGTGCCCTACTCCACTGTGGCAGAGCTGGTAGTCAAGATGCAAGACAAAGTTCTCCTTACTCTTCCCTCTCTTATCCTCAAGGGGTCTGTTTTGGAGCTGTGAGCTATGCAGCCTGAGCTTAAGGGAGGGTGATGTCAGCTCTCCATCAGCTGCCCTAGCTGTTGTCTCAGTAGGTTGCATGCTCCCTCAGTCCACACGCTCTGGGTCCATTTCAGCACTAGGTGTTGCCTAAGAGTTGCAGTCCTTGTGGACTACACTTCCTTTCAAGTTTATTTGAGGCCCAGAAGCACTTTCGCTTGCAGTGGAAAGGCTTGCAGGAACTCAAGTTCCAGCCACTGGGATTGGCAATTCCCCTCCGGCTAGGGCTGGTTTAAGTGCTCTCTCCATGGGCAGGCATCAGCTGAGATTGGTACAGTTTTACTTTCTGCTATAACAAGGCAGCACGGAGTTCAGTGCCTCACAATTGCTGCACTCTCCCTGTCCCCAGTGCACAGAATTGCTCTCTGCACCATGTTGCTGCTGCCAGGGCATGAGAAAAGGGTGGAAGGACTGGTTCTCCTACCTCTTTAGTGCCTCTTTCAGTGATATGATTTAAAACCAGGTACTGTGTGTGCTCACCTGATTTTTGATTCTTATGAAGGTGCTTTTTTTTTTTGTTTAGATAGTTGTTAAATTGGTGTCCTTGTGGGGAGAATGATTGTAGAGCCTTCTATTCCATGATCTTGCTCTGCCCCTTCAAGGATTAGTCTTTTACAAGTCTATAAGGCACACCTTGTGTCATCTGGCATCCCTCACTCCTAACTTATTGAAATTAAATAAATATTAATTAATTGCTTCTGTGTGGGAATGATGTTAGGAGCAAGATATGTAAAAACAAGTGAGACATGGCCCTTTCCCTTCCTTATCTTAAAGAATACGTCATGCCTTTTTATTTGTTGTCAGATGTGGAAAACAGGGCAAGACTCTCCTGAGTAAACTAACAACCTGCTTAAACTGTGTTAACATGGAGATGAATCCTGAAAAGTGCTCTGTTGCTGAGTACTGCTGCAGGGGACTCACATTTGCTAGTGCAGAGCTTTCCTATGGTCAACACATCCATATAAATTGCATCTTTCAGAGCAGATGGTGCCACAGACTCTTAGAGTCAGTTTGTGCCAGTTAATTCATCCTGAGCATTTCAGCAGTTCAAGACATCAGCTACACGGTGAGGCCTTTGGAAATCTGATCTTTCTCAATGGCACTATCCACAGTGTAATAAAAAAGTGTTCTGAAGCCTGAGAGGAATTTATGGCAGCAGTAATTTGGTGCGGCAGGAACTTATGATGTTATCTCACATCAGAGAGTTACACTGCTAGCTTCCTGGTACCATTTTTCCCTTCTCCCATGTTGATTCTAAACATTGCTCTGTTTTTATTGTTATTTTGGTTGTAAAGGATTAGAAAATGTTATAGTAAAATGTTCTAGGAACTATAGAAGACTGAAAGCTCTTGGTATGATGCCTGGTCCTTTATAGTATTAAACAATCAGTGTACAGAAACAAGAAAAAGGATGTCTGTGCAATTTTGTTAGATATCAAAAGATCCCTTAGAAGACAAATTGGAGAATCAATGCTGCCTCTCTTTTAATAATATGACAAAGAGCTAATTCAGCTTCTTTAACAGAAACTCAAATAAGCACAATCCTTTCAAAAAGCCTTTATATTCAATGCAAAGAAAACGTGTCTTCAAATCCTAAGAGTTCAGCTTCCACTGCTTTCAATAGGAGCTGTACGTTGAGAGCCAAGGGCTAATTTTGGTCGATGTATTTTCCCAATAAGTTCTCTTGGGTGATCATTTTAGCTTCAGCAAAGTGTTTCCTCTAGCTATTAGAGACAGTGTTTAAAAGTTTAAAGCAATGAGAATAGGCCAAAATCTAAATCAATATTCTGTAGAACAAATAAAGAGAAAAGAGATTTAGGCGGCAAGCTCATGGAATGTGCTCCAGTTCCCTGGTAGGCAGATCAAGGCGATTTCAGCAACAACTTAAAAATAAAAGAGCCTAAAAAAACAGACGTTAACAAAACTATTCTCCCCCCTCAGTGAGAAATGACTGGTTTAGTTTTCAGATCAAGACATTGGGGTCATGAAGAGAAATACCATCGTGTAGTGTCAAATAAGAACTGAAGGGCATAAAGGATTCAGATCAATAGGCAGGGGCTTATTTATCTTTCTCAATGCCAATTATTTTAACAGAGTTTGTACTGGCTTTGTTTAGCTTTTAGGTATATTACTTTTGTTCCTGGAGTAGTTTATATGGAAACTACATGGTATGAATTCTGTGTTTTCTTCTCTTCTCTACCTCTCCTTCCTCCTTTCAACTCCCCTCTCAGAAGTCCTCTTACAAATAAGCTTTGTGGGGAGGACAGCTTGCCTGCTCATCTCCAGGGTTCTGAGGATTACAAGTTATCTTTTGCCCTTTGAGAAGCCTGAGTGATTCTACCTTTAAACTGATGACTGAAAGGAAATATTGCATTGAAAGGACATGCAAAAGCAAGTTCATCACAGGCTCAGGTTATCATGACCTTTTATTTCTCTGTAACAGCAATTTGAGATGTCATGGTAGAAAAAACAAACCGTAGGAAAGCATAAGACCTTCAATATTTTAAAAAAGAGGACTTGGCATAAGAAGGTTTAATTGCTCAGATTCCAAATGCATTTTATTATGAGGAAAGGTTACCGTTTAAGAATATCCCATGATAACTGCAGCAATAATAAAAATAAGTAGAATTTGTAGAGTGATTTATATTCCAGGGCATATCCAGAGCATATCTTTCCATGGTCTCATGGACATCTAAAGCACTTTATAAAAAATTCCGAAGTTTTTTTCTCTATTTCCCCCCCTTTTTTTTTTTCCGGATGGAGTCTCACTCTGTCACTCAGGCTAGAGTGTAGTGGTGTGATCTTGGCTCACTGCAACCTCTGTCTCCCGGGTTCAAGTGATTCTCCTACCTCAGCCTCCTGAGTAGCTGGGATTACAGGCACTTGCCACCATGCCCGACTAATTTTTGTACTTTTTTTTTTCTTTCTGGAGAGATGGGGTTTCACCATTCAGGTGAGGCTGGTCTCGAACTCCTGACCTCAGGTGATCCACCCTCCTTAGCCTTCCAAAGTGCTGGAATTACAGGTGTGAGCCACTGCAACAGGCCCAAATTTTTTTTTTCAAGTTATGTTCCCGATAGGTAAGTACAAAAGTCCAAAGAAATAATCTTTTAAAAAAATTGAAAAAGAACTATATAATGAAGAAAAACTAGTGAAGTCTGAGTCACAAAGTAATAACTTAAAATATGAGAATTCTTTATGTTATGTATATTTTGCCACAATAAAAATAATGAAAAAAATGCAGTAATTTGGCCTTAAGTTACAGAAAATATACCATGGTACTATCTCAGAAGATTAATCCTTCTTGAATAAGTAAGGATTACTGAGTCATTAAAAGGTGTTCTAGGTATGCCACATTTCAACTCCACTCCTCTTTCTCTTATCTTCTCCTGTGGAAACTGTGAGAATTTCTCGAGTTTCTTGACAATATTTCAAGATATTAATACTTTGCTCAATGAGAAAATGCATGTGAAAGGGCTTAACAATGTAAGTTTTTTGAAAATGCTAGATGATATCTTGGATCAGTCTTGGAATGCAAATCTAGTAATTTTTAAAGCTTTTTACGTGTGTGTCTGTGTGTGTGTTTCCCTCTCGGATTTGTGTATTGTGTTTGGAGTTCTAGAGTCTATACAAAAGTATAAAATTTCATCCTTGTCCTAGAGAAGTTTGTTACCATGATAGGAATAAGATCTATACACAAATGAAAACTTAAGTTACAAGATAGTGTAGGTCTGGAGCAGTAAAATTTTAGTAAGAAATTCAGAGGAATTCTTCCTGTGGGTCTGGAATGAGGCCTATATAGAGGATGCTGGAAGAAGATTTTGATAGAAGAAGAGGAGAAAGCACTGATACAGGGGTAGGGTAAGGGAGTAGAAGTAATAGTAACAGGGAAAGGAGGAGGTAGACACTACCACTTGAGACGTGGCGGCAATATTAATGAATGTGAACTTGATAGATGGGACTTGATTAACCCAACTGATTAGCTTGACAGTGAGAGACAGGACTAGCTAGACTTCCTAGGTGACTAAGAATTCTTAAGCCTAGCTGGGGAAGGTGACTGCACCCACCTTTGAACATGGAGCTTGTAACTCAGCTCACACCTGACCAATCAGGTAGTAAAGAGGACTCACTAAAATACCCATTAGGCTAACAGCAGGAGGTAAAGAAATAGTCAAATCATCTATTATCTGAGAGCACAGGGGAAAGGCCAATGATTGGGATATAAACCCCAGGCATTCGAGCCAGGAGTGGGCAACCGCCTTTGGGTCCCCTCCCATTGTATTTGGAGCTCTGTTTTCACTTTATTAAATCCTGCAACTGCACAATCTTCTGGTCCGTGTTTGTTTCGGCTCAAGCTGAGCTTTTGCTTGCAGTCCACCACTGCTGAACGCCGCCATCGCAGACCTGCTCTTAACTTCCACCCCTCTGGATCCAGCAGGGTATCTGCTGTGTTTCTGATCCAGTGAGGCACCCATAGGCACTCCCGTTTGGGTTAGATGCTCACCATTGTTCCTGTGTGGCTGAGTGCCCAGGTTTGTCCTAATTGAGTTGAACACTAGTTGCTGGGTTCCACGGTTCTCTTCCATGACCCACGGTTTCTAGTAGAGCTATAACACTCACTGCATGGCCCAAGGTTCCATTCCTTGGAATCCGTGAGGCCAAGAACCCCAGGTCAGAGAACAAAAGGCTTACTGCCATCTTGGGAACGGCCACCACCATCTTGGGAGCAGCCCACCACCATCTTGGGTGCTCTAAGAAAAAGACCCCCACTAACAACATGACAGAAAGGTTTATGTTAAGGGGCTAGTGAGAGCCATGGTTGAAAAGGAGATAGTGGCACACATATAGAAAGAACACTAAACTATGGAGTTTGAAAATTTTTTAGCAAGATAAGCAACTGAGGTTTCTGAGAAGAAACATGACTCTGAACAAACATTTTAGACAAATAAATCTGGCAGGAATGTCCAGAATTGGGGGTACAACTATTATCAGGGAGAGCAACTAGGAGGTGGCTGCAAGAATCCAAGCAGGACGTGGTAAAGGCCTGGACTTTTCCCAGCATTGTACAAAACCCACATATTTCTGTGTCTTGGGAACACAAAATTTCCTGATGTTCCCTGAGAGTCCATTAGTCTGTTACTTTAAACCAAATGGGTCACTTAGAATTTTATCATAGGTCCTGTGGATATATCTACGTTGTTAACTAAAGAAATGAAGCTGCTGGCTGGGGGTGGTGGCTCACACCTGTAATCCCAGCACTTTGGGAAGCTGAGGTGGGTGGATGACCTGAGGTCAGAAGTTCGAGACCAGCCTCACCTGAATGGTGAAACCCTGTCTCTACTAAAAAAAAAAAAAAAAAAAAAAAAATTAGCCAGGCATGGCAGCACATGCCTGTAATCCCAACTACTCAGGAGGCTGAGGCGGGAGAATCACTTGAACCAGGGAGGCAGAGGTTGCAGTGAGCCGAGATGGCACCATTGCATTCCATCCTGGGCAACAAGAGCAAAACACCGTTTTTTTAAAAAAAAAAAAAAACAAAAAAACCCAAAAAACTGTTATGGAGCCCAAGTTAACTAAAAGTAGAATTATGCAAACTCAGAATGGCAGATTCACAATGTATATAATCCTTTTATATTTTAAGTAAAAATTACTGCCTTATCTAGGAGGGAAGAGATTTTTACTTCAGGATTTTGGGAGTCTCCAGGCTTGCCTTGGTTGGGCCCTCTTTGCTTTTCCCCAGGCCTTGGCTCTTCATAGATTAGTGTGGAGTTCCTGTTGCCTACCACCTAAATTCCTTCCAAGAGCTGCTTGTCTGTGAATGAAGACTTCATGTTGCCTTTCTTGAGAACATAGAGGTGCAGCCAGTCAATGTCCTGGCTTACAACTTGGTTAACTAGCGCAAATTGCTTCTTGTTGATTTCCACGGCGCTGTTTTTCTGTTTGTTTGTTTGTTTGTTTTTACAAGGCATTATTATGGAATAGAGGAGTTGAGACAGGATCTACGGCTTTTGTAAATATTGGCAAGGTCAAATTCTACTGAAGTTCAGGATTCGTAGCAACTTGGGTCTATTTTCATTTTGATATGAGTCATATTCTGTACAACTCTATTTTCTGTGGTACTTACTGTTCTTAAAAGTCTCTTTAAGATGCTGTTTAGGAGTGTTAGAGCTGACTATGGCATTACATGGTGTATTTTTCATTGTTTACTAACTAGACTTCGTAACTGTGGTAAAAATAAACATGATACCTCTCAGCTTATTTCAATCCCTTTAGTATTTTCATGAATGGCTTCCCATAATTGTGTAACCCCCTTTAAAAAATGTATGAAGAAGAAAGAGAAGGAGGAGGAGGAAGAGCAGCAGGAGAAGGAGGAAGAGGAGGAAGAGAAGAAGGAGGAGGAGGAGGAAGAGAAGGAGGAGGAGGAAGGGAGGAGGAGGAGAAGAAGAAGAGGAAGAAGAAGAAGAGGAGGAGGAGACGAGGAGAGAGAGAAGAGAGGGGATGAGGAGAAGGGAGTGGGGGAGAAGAAGGGGGAAGGGAGGAGAAGAAAGAAGAAAAAGAATCAGTCTCACTTATGAACTACATAATTTTTAGAAGGCTAAATGGCAACTTCCATTTCCAGAGAAGTGTAATAATTGTCTTAGTAGCACCCTAAACATAAAGAGTTATTTTTCTTTCACAACTACAGTTTTCTTTCCCATTCTTTAATTTGAAAACAGTCATTTTTATACTCGTTTATGTATCTAAAATGGGTAAAATTTTAAATGTCATTGGTAAAAACCATGCTTTAATTTATCTAAATAAGATGGAGGAACTGGGCTGGGCCTGGTGGCTCATGCCTATAATCCCATCACTTTGGGAGGCCAAGGTGGGTGGATCAAGAGGTCAGGACCAACATGGTGAAAGCCCCCATCTCTACTAAAAATACGAAAATTACCCGAGAAATGGTGGTGGCGTGCTTCTGTAGACCGAGGTACTATGGAGGCTGAGGCAGGAGAATCGCTTGAACCCAGGAGGTGGAGGTTGCAGTGAGCCAAGATCGTGCCACTGAACTCCAGCCTGGGCGACAGAGCCAGACTCCTTCTCAAAAACAAAAACAAACAAACAAACAAACAAACAAACAAACAAACAAAAAAAGACAGAGGAACTGATTTCTGGCCGTGTTGGCTTCACCTTTACTTCATAAATTAACCAGTAGGTGTTGCTATGCTAGCACTAATGTTGATTCCACAAAAGTTAACTGGTCAGTTTGTGGTAAGTGGGTTCCCAAACAATTGTAATTTGTGTATTCCTCTTCGAAGACCAAAACCCTGCCACCAAATACTGAAGGCCTGATGGCATTGTTTTGGGTGCAAAATAAGTTTTTAAATAAAGAGGACCTTTTATTCTCCTGTGTCAACTCACAATACTGGGAAATAATGTCAATGGCTTCCCAGTAGTTAAGATATTTTGGCCTTTGGAGAAGCAAGCAATGATCAGTTTGTATAACTAGGAAACAAAAAAACACATTTTTTTTTCTACTTCACTCTTTTTTTCCTATCTGCACTTCATTCACAATACATGTTATTATCACCCCAGTATCCCATCCCACGTTAAAAAGAAGTGGAGGTCTCTCCGCCTGGCATAAGCTTCTAGGCATAGATAACCTTTGAAATGTTTTC
This sequence comes from Theropithecus gelada, assembly GCF_003255815.1. Lineage (NCBI taxonomy): Eukaryota > Metazoa > Chordata > Mammalia > Primates > Cercopithecidae > Theropithecus > Theropithecus gelada. The sequence goes on along the minus strand of NC_037673.1, from coordinate 85,666,316 downwards.
TTGTTTGTCAGACAAACAAGTAAGTTCACACAGGACTCACAGCTTAACTCTTCACAACATACCTCAGCATCTCAAGTGTGTTTACATTGAAAAGTGTTTTCATAATCCTATGTATAGGCAGAAACAAACGATTTCCTTGTTTAACCTCTATAACCCTTCCGCCTGTACTAATTATTAGGCAGAAACAACAGACGCTACTACTTCTGTTTTTGACTTAAATTTGCTACACAAAGCCCCAAAACTTAGAAGAGTGAAATATTTGTGATTTCTATGTTCAAAGATGAGCTTCTTAAAATTAAAAAAAAAAATCTGATAATTGATTTTTAGGCAATAAGCCAACCACTTCAGTGTGTGCTTTGTTGAAAATAAAATAAATGCAGTTTGTGTACATTTTACTGATTTTGCATCTCAAGTTTCCTCAGTTGTACCAAGCTTATGAAACTGAAAATCTGAAACTGTCAGAGTTGCTTTTTTTTTCTTCTTTTTTTTTCAGTTGCTAAACACAGCAGAAACCTATACCTTTCAGAATGAAAACTAGCACTTTGATCTAACAACACTGTTTAAAGAATGTTAATGTGTATTTTGGTACACAGTGAAAGGAACGACATTGGGTGAAGGAAAGAAGAAAGGATAAAGCTCTAGAAGGAGATGAGAAGGAAGGCGGGAGAAATGTGAAGAATGAATGGGAATGTGAACCTGTTATATTTTCGTTTTCACAGTTGCATCTGTTCAATAATGTGAAGCAATAACAGTTTATTGAGCCTTTAACAGCTAAGGCTGAATCTTATAAGCCAAAGAGAATGTGGATTTTTCTATAAATTGTTCCTTGCACGTTTAAAAATAATCTTTAATAAAACAGTGAAGTACTTCTGTTGTAGAACTCTCTAAGCACTTTCTAAATAGCAAAACAATAAAGCATCTTGAAGAGTAGGGTTGAGAGCAAAGTAAAAAAATCTAAACATTTTCCAGTTATTTTATAATGAATTTTCATTGATTTTTATAATCATATAGCTTGCAATGTGTGATCTTTTCCCCTTGCCCCTTTGCCTTCCTCCTTCTTTCCTTCATGCTTCCTTTTCTCTGTATTTCTCAGTGGTGTCATCTGGGGGCAGCTTCAGTATATGTTAGATAGCTGACTGAGATTACAATAGGTGAAGGAAAAACATCTAAACAGTTTTTCTCCCTGTAGAGTTTCATTATTGAAACGCTCTGAAGTCATGGGTGGTGAGTGTGAAAATGTAGAGATGTAGATTGGTTGGTAATCCACTCAATGTTTGTAGTAACCAGAGCTGTAGCATTCTAATCATTCCCTGTACCATCCCTTGGAAGCTGGGTTTAATTCAGCTAAATGGCCCATGGTATGGACTTCACTCCCCTTCAATTAGATTTCTCCCCTCTGGTGAATTCTTAATCAGAATTTTCTACTATTTCGTCACTAAATTAAATCTGTAAATTGTCAGTAACTGCATAGAATGTAATGATACATCCACAAGCCTTGAAATTACTTAGAGTATTGTGTATAATGAACATTCTAACATAATAGTAACACAGTTAAGCTTTGGTGTGGTGAAATAATCTTGTTAGATACAGCAATAAAGCATAAAGGATCACTTATCTTTGCTTTTGAGAAAATATATAAAAGATAGATGCTTTTTTCAATAAAGGGTGGATTTAAAAGGAGTTAGGTATAAAACCCTCACTCAAATAATAAATAATTATATTTATGAACTGATTGCTTAATACGTGCCAGATGTTTTGCTAAAGATTTCATGTACCTTATTTCATTTAATATTCACAACAATTTAATGAGGTAGGTACTGCTATTACTCACTTTTTAAATATCAGAAAACTGAGACTTAGAAAGGTTAAGTAACTTGCCCAAGGTCACACAACTAGCTAGTGTTGGAGCTGAGATTCAAATTCAGGTATGTTTGAAGCCAGGATTTGGGCTGTCTACACTGTTTTGGAAATATAATCAGCATATAGTTATACATCGAGTTTTTTTATTTTTACCTTATTTTATATAAAGTGTTCATCTTGAAATGTGATCAAACCAAAGTGATAATTGAAAGTGCAGCATATTTATTGAGTTTGTCAGATAAGACTTTCTGCCTTGCAGGCATTTGTACTGGCAAGTCAAGCACTGATACTAGAAATTGTGAAATAGTAAGTCAATAAAATATAAGACTATGAGAGATCAGAGTAGATAGGGGTAGTGAGGGAAGGCTTCCTGAAGGAGGTGAGCTTGAACCGAATCCTGCACAAATACAGAGGTGTGTGAGTTTTACTAAAACGGCTAGGTGGAAGAGCATGAAAATATTGTCGAAGGTGAATAAATTGCTCTCAGGAAAAAGTGAAGCAAATACAGTAGCTCAGTATTTCTTAACCCATGGTTGCCATTAGAATCATCCCAAATGCTTTTAAAAAGTACAGATGCCTAGGCCTCATCTTTGACCAATTATATAAAAATCTTTAGTAGAGGGACTTGGGTAATGGCATTTTTAAAAAGCTCTCCAGGGAATTCTAATGTGCAGCTGGTGCTGAGAATCACTGATAAAGCTGTATTAGTGCATTTGTATTGGGGTCAAGTAGGAAATAAAATTGAATGGGCAGTATGCAGCCACAAAAGACAGCAAGATTCTGATGTTAGACTTGATGGTATAGGCATGTGGGTATAACTGGAGATTTCTGAGCAAGAGAGGTCAATTCAATTCAGCTAACAAGAACTGAACATTGATGTGTAAGGTATCATAAAGGGACATGAAAAGATGAACAAAAATCTGGTCTCTGCCCTTTAAAGTTTCATAAATATAGTAGGAGGTATACGGATAGGTGTATTAAAGCACACCCATGTTAAAGACTATAATAGAAAATCAGAAATGCTCTGAGATTACTTAGAGAGGCTCTATTTCTGGTTGTGAATAGCTGATGATTCCAAAAAGGAGATAGCTATCATTTGAATTTTGACCAAAAGTACGTGTGAGTTTTGAGAGAGACATGAGAAGATCATTCTTGGTACAGGCAGTGATGGAGTTCACAGACTCAGAATTTATATGGGCGAGGGCAGGCTGGGGGACCCAGGAAAGGAGCCAGGTAAAACGTGGAGAGAACACAGAGAAAGAAAACTTGAGGTCAGAGTGCTAAAATGGCCATCTGAAGGTCAAGGCGTGATCTCCCAACACTGCATATAATGAATCCCATTATCATCCTGAAAAAGACTGTTTATGCTGCTCATGAAGAGGTAAAGTGTAGCTTAAGGTCAGACGTGGAGAAAATTGTAAGAGAGGGAAGCACCTCCCATAGCAGGATTTGCCTAGTGATGAATGAGAAACGAAGCTGTTGCACTTGAAAGGATTATATTAAACTTGCCTTGCACTGTCATGACTGTGTTACTCTTTCTCCACCTGTTCAGCTGCTGATAACTTACCACTCTTTAAATTCTTTTTCTGCTAAGCTTTTCTTTGAGCCTTTTTAGGGTGACTTAATTTGAACTTTCTTTTTATCATGATAACCACTCTATTTAAAATGTGAGTTCCAACATTTATTAAGTTTTATTAGTGTGTGAGTATGTGTGGTTCTGCATAGATCGTTTCCTTCTTGAGGGAAGAACCATTTCACAGACAGTTAATACAATGCAGACACAGGTGCATGGAATGCTGAATAGAATGGCTTGTCTGGACCATAGAACATAAAATATTTTTTAAAAAACTAAAACTATGATATTTTAAAATAATTTACTGAGCTTGTATGCACCAAATGGATTCAAATTAATCTTTTCCATAAGCCTGTGAGGTAGACAGTATAGTCTCTATTTTTCAGATGAGAAATCCAAAGCTTAGAGAGGCTAAGTAATTTGCTCTACGTCATATAATTAGTTGCCTTTACAGTAATGGTTCTCAGGCTTTATGAAGCATCAGAATCATCTGGAAGGCCCGACTTGATTCAACATTACAGGGTGGGCCCAAGAATTTATTATTTGACAGGTTACTACTCAGGTAACATAGGTGCTGCTAGTCTGAGGACCACAGTTTGATAATGATTGCCTAGAGACTCTGGTCTGATTTGTTGCCCAGAAATCAGCTGGTGTTGACAGCCACCAAGCTGATCTTGATCATGGAGAACCCTGAATACTAATTTGGCTAATTTATTATAATTCCAGTTCAGAAGTGAGAGGAATGAATGATGGATGTGCTTTATGATTCTGAGAGAAAAATGAATTTGGTGGACATACTAGACCAGATGTATTGGAGTAGGGGAGATACTGAAAGTTGAGTATCTCCCTCTGTGACATCTTGCACAGTCCAGCTCATCAGACCTTCCTAAAACACTTCTCTCATCAAGGTGTTACTCCGGCATCTACAAAAGCTTCCAAACCACTGCTGGCCTCAGTGGCCTGGCCCCACCCTTCCTTTCAGCTGTGTTTTGCTGTGACACTGCTGCTCTAATCAGACCTGGCTTTTCACCAGACCTAAGTCTGATATGGTGCTTTTGCTATGTTAGTTCTTCTTGATTCTTTTGATGTGTATGCTCACCCTCTCGGGGTTACCCCTATTCACCCTCCTAAGTTCTCTATTTTAAAAAGGCTTAAAATATAAAATTAATGCTCATGTGTTTAAAAAAAAGCAATAGTACAGAAAAGCTGAAAAGAAAACCAAACTCTCCCGTGATCCCTTCTCCGCAGTCCTACTGCTCAGAGGAAAGACTCTTTAACCCTTAAAAGCCATTCACCTATGCTGCTATTTTGTGATGGATCAATTTTAGAAATGATTTACTTCCTGCCCTGAAGATAAGGATACAAGCCTCTTACACTTCCCATTCCTCCTATCATCTCTGTGTAACAGTACTATATTTAATCAAATCTGTTTTTATTATGACTACACGAATATTTGCTCTTTCTAGATCTAAGTAAGGTACTATTCTCATTTTATTGTCTTCTACAGATTTTTTTTTTAACTGAAGTTTCAAATATTTCTCTTTTTGCCGTAGCTTCCTCCCAGTAACTTTCCACTTATTATTCAAACCCTTTACCATATCAGACATTTTCTTTTAAATTTTTATTTTTTCTAAAAAAATGGGATACATGTGCAGAACGTGCAGGTTTGTTACATAGGTATACGTGTGCCATGGTGGTTTGCTGCACCTATTGACCTATCCCCTAAGTTCCCTCCCTTCAGCCCCCACACCCCCCAAGAGGCCCTGGTGTGTGTTGTTCCCCTCTCTGTGTCTGTGTATTCTCATTGTGCAACTCCCACTTAGGCAGTGTTTCGTTTTCTGTTCCTGTATTAGTTTGCTGAAGATGATGGCTTCCAGCTTCATCCATGTCTCCGCAAAGGACATGATCTCATTCCTTTTTATGGCTGCATAGTATTCCATGGTGTATATGTACCACATTTTCTTTATTCAGTCTATCACTGATGGGCATTTGGGTTGGTTCCATGTCTTTGCTATTGTAAATAGTGCTGCAATAAACATACGTGTGCATGTGTCTTTATAGTAGAATGATTTCTTTTCTTTGGGTATATACCCAGTAATGGGATTGCTAGGTCAAATGGTATTTCTAGTTCTAGATCCTTGGGGAATCACCATACTGTCTTCCACAATGGTTGAACTAATTTACATTCCCACCAACAGTGTAAAAGTGTTCCTATTTCTCTACATCCTTGCCAGCATCTATTGTTTCTTGACCTTTTAATAATCGCCATCCTGACTGGCATGGGATGGTATCTCATTGTGGTTTGGGTTTTCATTTCTCTGATGGTCAGTGATGCTGAGCTTTTTTCATATGTTTGTTGGCCCCATAAATGTCTTCTTTTGAGAAGTGTATGTTGATATCCTCTGCCCACTTTTTGATCGGGTTGTTTTTTCTTGTAAATTTGTTTAAGTTCCTTGTAAATTCTTAGACCTTTGTCAGATGGGTAGATTGCAAAAATCTTTTCCCATTTTGGAGGTTGCTTGTTCACTGTGGTGATAGTTTCTTTTGCTGTGCAGAGGCTCTTTAGTTTAATTAGATCCCATTTGTCAATTTTGGCTTTTGTTGCTGTTGCTTTTGGTGTTTTAGACATGAAGTCCTTGCCCATGCCTATGTCCCGAATGGTATTGCCTAGGTTTTCTTCTAGGGTTTTTATGGTTTTGGGTTTTACATTTGTCTTTAATCCATCTTGAATTAATTTTTGTATAAGGTGTAAAGAAGGGGTCCAGTTTCTGTTTTCTGCATATGGCTAGCCAGTTTTTGCAGTATCATTTACTGAATAGGAGATCCCACCCCATTGCTTGTTTTTGTCAGGTTTGTTGAAGATCAGGTGGTTGTAGATGTGTGGTGTTATTTCTCCACACATCCATTGGTCTATATGTTTGTTCTGATACCAGTGCCATGCTGTTTTGGTTACTATAGCCTTGTAATATAGTTCGAAGTAGGTAGCATGATGTCTCCAGCTTTGTTCTTTTTGTTTAGGGCTGTCTTGGCTATACAGGGTCTTTGATCTCCATATGAAATTTAAAATAGTTTTTTCTAATTCTGTGAAGAATGTCAATGGTAGTTTGATGGGAATAGCATTGAATCTGTAAATTACCTTGGGCAGTATGGCCATTGTTATGATATTGATTTTTCCTTTCCATGACAGTAAAATGTTTTTTCATTTGTTTGCATCGTCTCTTATTTCCTGAGCAGTGGTTTGTAGTTCTCCTTGAAGAGGTCCTTCACATCCTTTGTTAGCTGTATTCCCAAGTATTTCATTCTCTCTATCATGATTGTGAATGGGAGTTCACTCACAATTTGGCCCTCTGTTAGTCTATTGTTGGTGAAAAAGAATACCTGTGATTTTTGCACATTGATTTTGTATCCTGAGACTTTGCTGAAGTTGCTTATCAGCTTAAGGAGTTTTTGGCCTGAGAAAATGGCCTTTTCTTTCTCAATATAAAATCATGTTGTCTGCAAATAGAGACAATTTGATTTCCTTTCTTCCTATCTGAATACCCTTTATTTCCTTCACTTGCCTGATTGCCTTGGCCAGAACTTCCAATACTATGTTGAATAGGAGTGATGAGAGAGGGTATCCTTGTCTTGTATGGTTTCCCAAGGGAATGCTTCTAGCTTTTGTTCACTCAATATGATATTGGCTGTGGGTTTGTCATAAATAGCTCTTGTTATTTTGAGACATGCTCCATCAATACCTAGTTTATTGAGAGTTTTTTGTATGAAGGGATGTTGAATTTAATCAAAGATTAAATTCATCTTTTAGCATCTATTGAGATAATCATGTGGTTTTTGTCTTTCTTCTGTTTATGTGATGGATTGTGTTTATTGATTTGCATATATTGAACCAGCCTTGCATCCCAGGGATGAAGCCAACTTGTTCATGGTGGATAAGTTTTTGGATGTGCTGCTGGATTCGTTTTTTTTTTTTTTTCAATTATACTTTAAGTTCTAGGGTACATGTGCATAACGTGCAGGTTTGTTACATATGTATACTTGTGCCATGCTGGTGTGCTGCACCCATCAACTCGTCAGCACCCATCATCTCGTCATTTACATCAGGTATAACTCCCAATGCAATCCTTCCCCCCTCCCGCTCCCCATGATAGGCCTTGGTGTATGATGTTCCCCTTCCCAAGTCCAAGTGATATCATTGTTCAGTTCCTACCTATGAGTGAAAACATGCGGTGTTTGGTTTTCTGTTCTTGCGATAGTTTGCTGAGAATGATGGTTTCTAGCTGCATCCATGTCCCTACAAAGGACACAAACTCATCCTTTTTTATAGCTGCATAGTATTCCATGGTGTATATGTGCCACATTTTCTTAATCCAGTCTGTCACTGATGGACATTTGGGTTGATTCCAAGTCTTTGCTATTGTGAGTAGTGCCGCAATAAATATATGTGTGCATGTGTCTTTATAGCAGCATGATTTATAATCCTATGGGAATATACCCAGTGATGGGATGGCTGGGTCATATGGTACTTCTAGTTCTAGATCCTTGAGGAATCGCCATACTGTTTTCCATAATGGTTGAACTAGTTTACAATCCCACCAACAGTGTAAAAGTGTTCCTATTTCTCCACATCCTCTCCAGCACCTGTTGTTTCCTGACTTTTTAATGATTGCCATTCTAACTGATGTGAGATGGTATCTCATTATGGTTTTGATTTGCATTTCTCTGAAGGCCAGTGATGATGAGCATTTTTTCGTGTGTCTGTTGGCTATATGAATGTCTTCTTTTGAGAACTGTCTGTTCATATCCTTTGCCCACTTTTTGATGGGGTTGTTTGTTTTTTCTTGTAAATTTGATTTAATTCTTTGTAGGTTCTGGATATTAGCCCTTTGTCAGATGAGTAGATTGCAAACATTTTCTCCCATTCTGTAGGTTGTCTGTTCACTCTGATGGTAGTTTCTTTTGCAGTGCAGAAGCTCTTTAGTTTAATTAGATCCCATTTGTCAATTTTGGCTTTTGTTGCTGTTGCTTTTAGTGTTTTACACATGAAGTCCTTGCCCATGCCTATGTCCTGAATGGTATTGCCTAGGTTTTTTTCTAGGGTTTTTATGGTATTAGGTCTAACATTTAAGTCTCTAATCCATCTTGAATTAATTTTCATATAAGGAGTAAGGAAAGGATCCAGTTTCAGCTTTCTACTTATGGCTAGCCAATTTTCCCAGCACCATTTATTAAATAGGGAATCCTTTCCCCATTTCTTGTTTTTCTCAGGTTTGTCAAAGATCAGATGGCTGTAGATGTGTGGTATTATTTCTGAGGACTCTGTTCTGTTCCATTGGTCTATATCTCTGTTTTGGTACCAGTACCATGCTGTTTTGGTTACTGTAGCCTTGTAGTATAGTTTGAAGTCAGGTAGCATGATGCCTCCAGCTTTGTTCTTTTGACTTAGGATTGTCTTGGCAATGTGGGCTCTTTTTTGGTTCCATATGAACTTTAAAGCAGTTTTTTCCAATTCTGTGAAGAAACTCATTGGTAGCTTGATGGAGATGGCATTGAATCTATAAATTACCTTGGGCAGTATGGCCATTTTCACGATATTGATTCTTCCTATCCATGAGCATGGTATGTTCTTCCATTTGTTTGTGTCCTCTTTTATTTCACTGAGCAGTGGTTTGTAGTTCTCCTTGAAGAGGTCCTTTACATCCCTTGTAAGTTGGATTCCTAGGTATTTCATTCTCTTTGAAGCAATTGTGAATGGAAGTTCATTCATTATTTGGCTCTCTGTCTACTGGTGTATAAGAATGCTTGTGATTTTTGCACATTAATTTTGTATCCTGAGACTTTGCTGAAGTTGCTTATCAGCTTAAGGAGATTTTGGGCTGAGACAATGGGGTTTTCTAAATATACAATCCTGTCATCTGCAAACAGGGACAATTTGACTTCTTCTTTTCCTAACTGAATACCCTTGATTTCTTTCTCTTGCCTGATTGCCCTAGCCAGAACTTCCAACACTATGTTGAATAGGACTGGTGAGAGAGGGCATCCCTGTTTTGTGCCAGTTTTCAAAGGGAATTTTTCCAGTTTTTGCCCATTCAGTATGATATTGGCTGTGGGTTTGTCATAAATAGCTCTTATGATTTTGAGATACGTTCCATCAATACCAAATTTATTGAGAGTTTTTAGCATGAAGGGCTGTTGAATTTTGTCAAAGGCCTTTTCTGCATCTATTGAGATAATCATGTGGTTTTTGTCTTTGGTTCTGTTTATATGCTGGATTACATTTATTGATTTGCATATGTTGAACCAGCCTTGCATCCCAGGGATGAAGCCCACTTGATCATGGTGGATAAGCTTTTTGATGTGCCGCTGGATCTGGTTTGCCAGTATTTTATTGAGGATTTTTGCATCGATGTTCATCAGGGATATTGGCCTAAAATTTTTTTTTGTTGTTGTTGTGTCTCTGCCAGGCTTTTGTATCAGGATGATGTTGGCCTCATAAAGTGAGTTAGGGAGGATTCCCTCTTTTTCTATTGATTGGAATAGTTTCAGAAGGAATGGTACCAGCTCCTCCTTGTACCTCTGGTAGAATTCAGCTGTGAATTCATCTGGTCCTGGACTTTTCTTCGTTGGTAGGCTATTAATTATTGCCTCAATTTCAGAGCCTGCTATTGATCTATTCAGGAATTCAGCTTCTTCCTGGTTTAGTCTTGGGAGAGTGTAAGTGTCCAGGAAATTATCCATTTCTTCTAGATTTTCTAGTTTATTTGCATAGAGGTGTTTATAGTATTCTCTGATGGTAGTTTGTATTTCTGTGGGGTCGGTGGTGATATCCCCTTTCTCATTTTTTATTGCGTCTATTTGATTCTTCTCTCTTTTCTTCTTTATTAGTCTTGCTAGCGGTCTATCAATATTGTTGATCTTTTCAAAAAACCAACTCCTGGATTCATTAATTTTTTGGAGGGTTTTTTGTGTCTCTATCTCCTTCAGTTCTGCTCTGATCTTAGTTATTTCTTGCCTTCTTCTAGCTTTTGAATGTGTTTGCTCTTGCTTCTCTAGTTCTTTTAATTGTGATGTTAGAGTGTCAATTTTAGATCTTTCCAGCTTTCTCTTGTGGGCATTTAGTGCTATAAATTTCCCTCTACACACCGCTTTAAATGTGTCCCAGAGATTCTGGTATGTTATATCTTTGTTCTCATTGGTTTCAAAGAATATCTTTATTTCTGCCTTCATTTCGTTATGTACCCAGTAGTCATTCAGGAGCAAGTTATTCAGTTTCCATGTAGTTGAGTGGTTTTGATTGAGTTTCTTATTCCTGAGTTCTAGTTTGATTGCACTGTGGTCTGAGAGACAGTTTGTTATAATTTCTGTTCTTGTACATTTGCTGAGGAGTGCTTTACTTCCAATTATGTGGTCAATTTTGGAATAAGTGTGATGTGGTGCTGAGTAGAATGTATATTCTGTTGATTTGGGGTGGAGAGTTCTGTAGATGTCTATTAGGTCTGCTTGCTGCAGAGATGAGTTCGATTCCTGGATATCCTTGTTAACTTTCTGTCTCGTTGATCTGTCTAATGTTGACAGTGGGGTGTTGAAGTCTCCCATTATTATTGTATGGTCATCTAAATTTCTTTGTAAGTCTCTAAGGACTTGCTTTATGAATCTGGGTGCTCCTGTATTGGGTGCATATATATTTAGGATAGTTAGCTCTTCCTGTTTAATTGATCCCTTTACCATTATGTAATGGCCTTCTTTGTCTCTTTTGATCTTTGATGGTTTAAAGTCTGTTTTATCAGAGACTAGTATTGCAACTCCTGCTTTTTTTTGTTCTCCATCTGCTTGGTAGATCTTCCTCCATCCCTTTATTTTGAGTTTTTGTATGTCTCTGCATGTGAGATGGGTCTTCTGAATACAGCAAACTGATGGGTCTTGACTCTTTATCCAGTTTGCCAGTCTGTGTCTTTTAATTGGAGCATTTAGTCCATTTACATTTAAGGTTAATATTGTTATGTGTGAACTTGATCCTGCCATTATGATATTAACTGGTTATTTTGCTCGTTAGTTGATGCAGTTTCTTCCTAGCCTCGATGGTCTTTACACTTTGGCATGTTTTTGAGGTGGCTGGTACCAGTTGCTCCTTTCCATGTTTAGTGCTTCCTTCAGGGTCTCTTGTAAGGCAGGCCTGGTGGTGACAAAATCTCTAAGCATTTGCTTATCTGTAAAGGATTTTATTTCTCCTTCACTTATGAAACTTAGTTTGGCTGGATATGAAATTCTGGGTTTAAAATTCTTTTCTTTAAGAATGTTGAATATTGGCCCCCACTCTCTTCTGGCTTGGAGAGTTTCTGCCGAGAGATCTGCTGTTAGTCTGATGGGCTTCCCTTTGTGGGTAACCCGATCTTTCTCTCTGGCTGCCCTTAAGATTTTTTCCTTCATTTCAACTTTGGTGAATCTGGCAATTATGTGTCTTGGAGTTGCTCTTCTCGAGGAGTATCTTTGTGGCGTTCTCTGTATTTCCTGGATTTGAATGTTGGCCTGCCCTACTAGGTTGGGGAAGTTCTCCTGGATGATATCCTGAAGAGTGTTTTCCAACTTGGTTCCATTTTCCCCCTCACTTTCAGGCACCCCAATCAGACGTAGATTTGGTCTATTTACATAATCCCATACTTCTTGCAGGCTTTGTTCGTTTCTTTTTCTTCTTTTTTCTTTAGGTTTCTCTTCTGGCTTCATTTCATTCATTTGATCCTCAATCGCTGATACTCTTTCTTCCAGTTGATCGAGTTAGTTACTGAAGCTTGTGCATTTGTCACGTATTTCTCGTGTCATGGTTTTCATCTCTGTCAATTCATTTATGGCCTTCTCTGCATTAATTATTCTAGTTATCCATTCTTCCACTCTTTTTTCAAGATTTTTAGTTTCTTTGCGCTGGGTACGTGATTCCTCTTTTAGCTCTGAGAAGTTTGATGGACTGGAGCCTTCTTCTCTCATCTCATCAAAGTCATTCTCTGTCCAGCTTTGATCCATTGCTGGTGATGAGCTGCGTTCCTTTGCAGGGGACGATGTGCTCTTATTTTTTGAATGTCCAGCTTTTCTGCCCTGCTTTTCCCCCATCTTTGTGGTTTTATCTTCCTCTGGTCTTTGATGATGGTGACATACTGATGGGGTTTTGTTGTGGGTGTCCTTCCTGTTTGTTAGTTTTCCTTCTAAGAGTCAGGACCCTCAGCTGTAGGTCTGTTGGAGATTGCTTGAGGTCCACTCCAGACCCTGTTTGCCTGGGTATCAGCAGCAGAGGCTGCAGAAGATAGAATATTGCTGAACAGCGAGTGTACCTGTCTGATTCTTGCTTTGGAAGCTTCCTCTCAGGGGTGTACTCCACCGTGTGAAGTGTGGGATGTCGGTCTGCCCCTAGTGGGGGATGTCTCCCAGTTAGGCTACACAGGGGTCAGGGACCCACTTGAGCAGGCAGTCTGTCCGTTCTCAGATCTCAACCTCCGTGTTGGGAGATCCACTGCTCTCTTCAAAGCTGTCAGACAGTCGTTTGCGTCTGCAAAGGTTTCAGCTGCTTTGTTGTTGTTGTTGCTGTTGTTTAGCTGTGCCCTGTCCCCAGAGGTGGAGTCTACGGAGACAGGCAGGACTACTTGAGCTGCTGTGAGCTCCACCCAGTTCGAGCTTCCTAGCCACTTTGTTTATCTACTTAAGCCTCAGCAATGGCTGGCACCCCTCCCCCAGCCTCGCTGCTGCCTTGCCCCGAGATCGCAGACTGCTGTGCTAGGAATGAGGGAGGCTCCGTGGGCGTGGGATCCTCCCGGCCAGGTGTGGGATATAATCTCCTGGTGTGCACGTTTGCTAAGATCCTTGGTAGAGCACAGTATTGGGGTGGGAGTTACCCAATTTTCCAGGTGTTGTGTGTCTCAGTTCCCCTGGCTAGGAAAAGGGATTCCCTTCCCCCTTGCGCTTCCCAGGTGAGGTGATGCCTCACCCTGCTTCAGCTCTCGCTGGTCGGGCTGCAGCAGCTGACCAGCACCGACTGTCCTGCACTCCCTAGTGAGATGAACCCAGTACCTCAGTTGAAAATGCAGAAATCACCCGTCTTCTGTGTCACTCGCGCTGGGAGTTGGAGACTGAAGCTGTTCCTATTCGGCCATCTTCTGGATTCGGTTTTATTGAAGATTTTCTCATCGATATTCATCTAGGATATTGGCCTGAAGTTTTCTTTTTTCGTTGTGTCCCTTCCTGGTTTAGGTATCAGGATGATGCTGGCCTCATAAAATGAGTTAGGAGGCGTCCCTCCTTTTCAATTGTTTGGAATAGTTTCAGAAGGAATGGTAGCAGCTCCTCTTGAATCTCTGGTAGAATTTCGCTGTGAATCCTTCTGGTCCTGGACTTTTTTTGGTTGGTAGGCTATTAACTGCTGCTTCAATTTCAGAACTTGTTACAGGTCTATTCAGGGATTTGACTTCTTCCTGGTTTAGTCTTAGTAGGGTGTATATGTCCTGGAATTTATCAGTTCCTTCTAGATTTTCTAGTTTATTTGCATAGAAGTGTTTATAGTATTCTCTGAAGGTAGTTTGTATTTCTGTGGGGTCAGTGATAATATTCCCTTTATCATTTTTATTGTGTCTATGTGATTCTTCTCTCTTTTCTTCATTAGTCTAGCTAGCAGTCTAGTTTGTTAAATTTTTCAAAAAACCAGCTCCAGGATTCATATTTTTTTTTGAGCGTTTTTTCCTGTCTCTTTCTCCTTCAATTCTTCTCTGATCTTAGTTATTTCTTGTTCTGCTATCTTTTTGATTAGCTTTCTCTTGCCTCTTGAGCGCTTTTAATTGTGATATTAGGGTGTCAATTTGAGATCTCTCTAGCTTTCCGATGTGGGCATTTAGTGCTGTAAATTTCCTTCTTAACACTGCTTTAGCTGTGTCCCAGAGATTCTGGTACATTGTCTCTTTTTTCTCATTGGTTTCAAATAACTTTCATAGCTTCCTTCTAGTAACTCTCCACTTATTTTTCAAACCCTTTACCATATCAGACATTTTAAAAAAAGTTTTTGAAACGTTTTCCCCTGCTGTCCTCATTACTTATTTTTCATCTTTTTGTTCCTATGTGGGAGAGTGATTAACAAGCTTGCTATAATGTAGTAATCTTAGAATAAGAAATGTCTCCCTGGTTGAGTCAACTGTTTCTTTTTTGGCATACTTTTTTGGCTTACTTTTGGCTTACTCCCATCTTTTGCTGGATCACATTCCCAAATAACTTCCTAAGAAAAGGTGTGTGTGAGGAAAATTGTATGAGCTCTTACCTGTCTGAGTATGTCTTTATATTTAAACATTTTATTTATAGTTTAGTTAAATTCTACAGATATAAACATTGAAAAGTGTTTTCCCTCAGAAATTTGAGGCATTGCTTCAGTTTTCATTCTTTAATATTCAATGTTGTTGAGAAGCAGCATTCTGAATTCAAATTTCCGTGTAAGAGTACTGGAGGGAAATTTTAGCATCTCTTCCTTTTTATGGTATTCTGAAATATCACTAGAACATACCATGGTATGATGATTTTCATTCATTTAATAATAATTATATTCCTTTTGTGGGGTGTTGGGAGTTAGAGACCAATCTCAAAAACTTTGGAAATTTTATTTTGTCTTTTTTTTTTTTTTTAAAACGACTTCTTTCTTTCCATTTGTTCTGTTCTTTCTTTTGCCAGATGGTGAACCTCCAGTACCACAGTGTTATATTTTATAAAATTTCTGTCAGACTTTCCATCTCATATTTTTTCTCTCTTTTTGTTTAATCTTTTGGGAGATTCATATATTTTATCTTTTAACAATTTTTTTATTTCACTTATATTTTTTAATTTGCCAGAGGTCTTTCGAATTATCATTTCTTTTTTTCATAGCACTATGTTTCTGTGTAATAGATGCAACAGAATTGTTAAAGAATTTTTAAAAATGTTTACAGTTTTAATTGTCTTTGGGGTTGTATATTCTTTTTGATTCTTATTATTCTTTTTGTCTTTTTCTTGCATCTTGAATGTTTTCCTCAAGTCTGATGATTGTGTCCATATTTAAAAATAAGACCTCAAAAAGTTAAATGGGAAATCTGTGTTTTTGGATGTGGCTCATGGACTGGAAGGTATTGTTTTACAGTTATTTTGTGAAGAGCTGACACTTACGCTAGAGAAGCCCTATGGATCAGAATGTGGTCTTTCTCTAGGCTTATTCAGGTTCCTATAAAGGAAGAGCATTCATTCTCTTTCCAAGGACAGATTCCTGGTTTCTAGAGTTTTCTCTAGCACATGGCAAGTAAGTCCAGAGTTCCAGGGGCTAACTGACCCCTTTATTAGATGCATTCTCCTTGAAAACTTACTAATCTGTGGTTTCATCTACATAGTTATCATTCCTCTATTTTAAGATTTTCAACAATTTTGTTAAAATTTTTTGTCTGCCAATGGCGCCTCTCCAGATTCTATTCTGGGTGCCCTGGGCAGTGTAGGTGGAATCTTTGTGGGACATTCTGTCAGTGTAATTTGGACATTGTTCTAGACTAAGTAGCACTTGTTATAGGTTCATGGCTTTTCATTTCTTTACTTTTATTTTAGTAAGGTTTTGGAAAAAGCACAAGTACATTCTTCTGTATAATCCTCATCTGCAGCTCAAACTTAAAGCTTAATTTAATACTGAATTTCTCTATTAAACTTTCCTTTCTTAACTTCTTTATCCACTCTGATAGATGGCTTCTCAAAATCTTTATTGTAATAAAATCAATTTGCTCATTATACTAATAATTCCTTAACTTTTTTCTCTATGTTATTTCTAAGATTTTCAGTCTAATCATGGCTTATACTTTGTTTGAATTTCTCCAGCACAAGTAATTATACTGGATAATTACTTGAAACTAATTGTTGATTGATTGTATTCAGGAAATGAGGGAGAAAAAAGATACACATGACTGATAGAATCCTTGGTATTTGGTAAAATGATGGTAACATTGGCAGAGATAGAGAAGTGGGGAAGGAAAGCCAGTGAGTTAATGTAGTGGATATTTGTCAGATCTTTTTATTTGTGTAGAATCCTTGGATACCCTTTCCAGTTTGAGGATATTTCTTACCTTCTTAGTCACTCTCCACGGTTGAGGGTAGTAATTCATTTTCCCAGTCTCCCTCATAGGTGTAATAGTGTCATGACTGAGCTATTACCAATCAGATGGTCCTCAGTGAGACTTCAGTCGAGAAGTCAGCAATGGGAAAAAGTAGGCACGATGATTAATTCGTTTCTGGTGAAGTTGGTGGCCAAGACACTGCCCTTCTGAGGCAGCAGTAGAACAATATCTGATGTCCTATGCTGAGTGCCCTGGGCAGTGTGGCTGTGGTTTTTGCTGGACAGTCTCTGAGTGTGGTTTGGGCATTGGTCTTGACCGAGTAGAGACACCATACCTGACTCTTAGGTCATCCTGAATAATCATTATACATTCATTCTGTAGCATTTTTTGGTGTCTGTTTACATTTAAGAACCATGAATGACTGAATGATAAAGCAAACAAGAAAAAGAATGCATATATGAGATGAAATACAGAATAAGACAAAAGTAAATCTCATAGTTTTTTTGGAAACATGCAAACATGTGTAAAAAATAATCCAAGAAAAACAGGTCTCTGCCAAAAAAGTAGAACCAAAAATAAGAGGACAATAGACTGGTATGTTTAACATCAACCATAGCTAAGGAAAGGAAAGGAAACATGTAGCTTCCCATTTTAAAGTACAGTGGAAATGGAAGGAACCAGAAGCACTGCTCTGATTTGGTTCTAGGGTAGACGGTGCTATAGGGCCACCCTGAGGAAAGTCTGTTCAACATCATGAGTGTAGAAAATGAGGGAACAAAGAATGGAGGGATTTTTGTTGTTGGGCTTTTCTGTTATAAATATTTTTATCTAAGCCTGAATATTTGTGAGCTCTTTGGAGACTAAGCATATTACTTCTTCCTCAAATACTTGTCAGGTTAACGTTGTTAGTACATATGTAATTGCTTATTGACATTTCTTCATTTGTTCCCCCACTTATTTGGCACTGCATAAAAGACAGTATGCTCTGAGGGAAGGTAAATGCCTGTTTTCCTCCTATCATGAGTGAGTTGGCCTAAATTAAAGCAGACAAAGAAATAGATTGTTTGGATTGGAACTTCTGTTTTACTATTGTCCAGGAAGGCTTGGTTAACCCAAAAAGAGAGAGCGAGACAAGAAAGTTTATGTACATGTATGTAGGGGAATGTGTCAGAGGAATATATTAGATGAGGCGTAGGAATGGGAGTATATGTAAGGTAAAGAAATCTGTTTAGTTTTAAACATGTTGGGATTTCATGGCTAGTGAGGTAATAAAGTGTAATTGGGACTATGAAACTGAAGCTTGGGTGGAAGTTTATGCCTAGAGACAGATGAAAATCATTTACAAAAGACAGTCAGTGAAGCTGGGAGAACTGATGCTATTTCAAAAGGAGAGAGCACAAAGGCAGAACGGAGGACCTGGTACTGAGCATTGGACGAAACCTCTATTAAGGAGTATTGAAAGCAGATCAGCCCAGAAAAAGAATGAAATAATCAGAACAGTAGGATGAGAAGCAGAATGGTGTGTTTCCATGGAAATCATAAGAAGTTCAAGGAGATTCTTTAAAACAGTCCAATGTTATAAAACTGTGAAGATCTTCAAGCACTGTTCTTTGTATTCTAATCTGCCTATTTCATGACATATGGATGAGGCTCAATAAATGTTTGTTGAATGCATAAATAAATAGTCTAGGAACATAAGAAATGGGAAAATAGAGTGGTTATCTTTTAAGTGAAATTGTAGTAGATTGGGATGAAGCAGACACAAGTTTAGGGATTTAAGGAGAGAATGAGAATATAGGCATAGAAACAGTTGTCTTAGACCACATTGAGAAATTTGGGTAGAGAAAGTTATGTATAAAACAAATCTTATCAGAGGAACAGAAGAATCCAATAAAGAGATTTTATAAATTCAGATAGACCTTTGAGTGACTAAGGGTCCAAAGGAAGAAGCCAGTGGACAGATAGGAATTTAAAATATTGCAAAGAAACTGTTATAAAAGGAAAATATGTGTATGAAAACTTTTCTTATCTGGGAAATTATAGAAACAGCATTTACAGATGTACTTCTTTGGATACAATGCCAGAAACATATTTCAGATCTGGTCTACTTCCAGTCATAGTAAAGTGCAGAACCTTAAACCATTGGATTTTGCAACTTCAACAGCCTCATCCTCCTTATTTTGCAGAACAGAGCCCATGAACTAAGTTTGATATTAAAGACAAGTTTAGTTCAAGAACCGCCAAAAATGAGGTTTAGCCTAAAGTTAAAGTTACTTTCAGTTTTGTTTACTAATGGACTGAACAATGCAAAAGATATACACAAAATTCAGGGCACAAAAGAAGATGCAACTTATTGATGCTCCCTTTGCTTTTCTTAGTTGAGGTACAACCTAACAAAGTAGCCCTCATCCACAGCGTATTAACAGTGATTGAAGTTTATTTCTCTCATGGAAGAGTATATAGAGGAATGATCCAAGGCTGTCAGGAAAGCTTTATCACCCGATGTTGATCACCCAAGGTTGCTAAAATTATCACTTCATAGCCAGCAACAGGGGGACAGAGAAAATTCAAGGCAAACCATCTGTATAAAGGTGATTTGGAAGTTGTACACATCCTTTCCACTCACATCCTGTGAGACCAAACTTTGTCCTATGAGTACACCTAGCTACGAGAGAGGCTGAGAAATGTAGTCTGCAGCTGAGCATCCATTGCTGTTGCTGAATTTTTATTCTTCACAGTCCTCAATAAACATTGCTGCTCCAAAGCATTAGTTAGGTATTTCAGATGAGAGAACTGAGGCAAAGAAAAAGACGAGCAAGGTGAATACTTCATGAAACATCAAGAAATACTGAATACATATGAGAGAGATTAGATACAAATTTACAGAAGTATCTATTTAAAACAACAATTCTATTTGGGTACCCGTTTAAGTTTCTGCCATGCAGCATTATCAGCCAGTTTGTGTCTGTTGTCGCTGGTCAATTAAAATTATTCAGCATCAAAATCCTAGCTCTAGGACTGAAGAAAAAAAAAAAAAAACAAAAAGGAACCTAAGAGGCATTCACTGATAGTCTGATTCTGAACAACTGCTTTGCCTCTGGTCTATTCATGCATATTTCAATTGGCATTAAGGTAAAGTACCAAGTGGGCTCTCTTCTACATGAAATCCTTGTTCTCAACTTGGCAGCAATCCTGGCAGTAGGTTCTAAATGGTCATTCTGGGATGGTAAATCAGCAATCCTCAGCTGATGGGTCTAACAATGAGGAGATTGCTGGAGGCAGGTGGTGTTGTAAGGCCTAATTCTGTTGGCATTAAGTGACCATTCATATTTGCTGCAGGAGCAGTAAATTGCACTGTTTTAAAACAGGAAGTCTGAGTTAAAAGCTGTGTAAAACCATTATACTGTAGCCAGCACTCCAGGCTCTTCTAATTAGGTCATTTGGAAAAAGATGACCTTTTAGTTTCTGTGCCTCTTTGCTGGGGACACATGTTTCTAATTATCATTTGTATTTTACTTCACTAAAGCTGTTGACAAGCTGAGCTTTTTTTGTGTGCATGTATGAGTGTGTGTGTGTGTATACACACTTTGTGAAGTTAATAACATTTTTGTGTTCTAGTATTCCACAAATAGAAGACGAAAACAATGTGTGCAGTAATTTTAGTGTCAGAGCAACCAAAAACTCTAAGGACTTGAATGAAGAACACGCTAAGGGACATTTCTGATATTTCTGGTGCTTTAGGCCGACTTGACTTGAACTTTGTCTGAAATCACCGTGTCAATATTTATTCTGTTTAGATCTGGCAAGTGGGTGTGTAAGGCAAAATGGAGAAATGGACTTTGGTTCACACTGTTATTGGAAAAATACCTGCAGGTCCTGCTTGACATTCTGTCCAGCACCAAAACCAAAAATCTCATGATGATCTTTTAAGGCTCATTGTTCTGCATGCTGTTTTTGGAATGCTTACAAATGCAGACAAATACTACCTTCTAATAACCACCTATTCCAGCAGAAGCTCAGAAATAAAGGGACAATATGAGTATCTACGGTTCTAACATACAGTCTATATTTTAGGAGATAGCCTAGGAAGTGAGGCATTCCCTAAGGCTGGTTTCTCCACTGACTTTCCTTTCTGTTTCAGGGACAGTTTCTCAATGTGCTATCAGGTTTTTCATCTGAAATCATAAAATCACAGAGCTGGCAGGCCTTTGAGAAGACTTCTAGCTCACAGTCTGCCTTGAGGCCTTTCTGAACTCAAACTCTCCTGGAATATAATGCTCTTCTCTTAACAATCTCTGACAAGGGAAAGTTGACAAGGAATGATGGTACTATCTAAATGTTTAATAGATGAATTACTCTGGCAGTTTGAAGAAAATGTATGGAAGATGATTTGAAGTTTATTATGAAATTGCTAATAATTTATTCAACTCAATTTTCCCTTAGAAGTTCTATGGTAGGTAATGATGGTTCTCTCACAGAGCATTTCAGAGTCTGGAAGGAGCTGGCAGTCATTGTATGACAGAGGCTGGCCACATGCCAAGGTGTCCTGCAGTGGGGTTCTGAGTGGCATAGCCTGGGCCAGTTTCAAGTGAAGTTAAAAAGTAGGTGAAGAGTTTCTTGATTTGGGTACTCTCTAAAATCTGAGAGTTTTCTCCTGCTTCTCTGGTGATTCTAGAACACTTGACTTCTCATTTTCTTTATTCTTACACTTGGCTGGCAGCTGTTTACTTTTGAGAGATTAATCAGCAGTTAAAGTATCTGTTGCTCCTCCTGTAGAAAAGAGGGCATATGAACAGATGGGGGGTTTGAGACATGGAAGTTCTGGGAAACACTTCCTCTTATCACGCAAATAGCTAGTTAGTTTTATTCAAGATGTGGCCATGAGAATGCACCTTGCTGACCTCCCAATATAAGGACTGTAACTGACCTTAGCTGTTGCACTCTGAATCTATGGCTCCACTTACTTTGAGGCCACCCTTCCCAAGGGCTCAGCCAATTAAGGGCTCAACCAGTGACTAGGCCATGCAGGGATACTGAAGTATTTCATTCCTGGGAGACGCCAGATTCCCCTGACAGCCAACTTAACTCAGTAACTTCCCTGCTGCTTTGCAGAACCTCCGTTATGCTGTTGGGTGCTCTAGGAAGCTTCTGCCCAACCTTATTTCCCCCTATGCCACACTCAGGGTGTGGTATCTCACTGCTCTCCCAGTCTGCCCTGGCTTCCTTCACACTTTTACCTACTTCCTCTAAAGACATCCTTGAGTAGGTAATTCTTATTTCCTCAGACACAGTGAACACTAGGCTGTGGTGCTTTATAAAACTTTCTTTGAAGGCTTGCGGGTGTTATAAGAGAAAAACAGTGTGAAAAAGGAAAACTTACAGCTGGATGAAATCCCACCAATTCCAGATGCCATCTGCCATGCTCAACATGGGGAGCACCATTTTGACTGGCTTTATTTAGCCTCTTGCCTACTGCGACATTGCTGAGCGTTATTTTATCTCCCTCCTTAGAAGAGAATTCCCTCAAATGAGTCCTTCCTGGAAATCTGGGACACTTCTTGACTCTTTCTTCCTTTCTCACTCAACGAATTTAATAGGAAGTTAACATCATACCAGTCTCTGCAGAGACGCTGTTCACAAAACCATCAGTAGGGCTTAGAGTCTGAAATTATCTATTTCAGAATAAGATTTTGACTTTTCTTTTGCATAAGTCAAAGGATTATTAAAGTGATTTCCCTCAAACAAGAAGCAATCTGGCATTTGCTTTTTGGACAAGGTCTCCCTCTGTCGTCCAGGCTGAAGTGCAGTGGCATGATCTCGGCTTACTGCAGCCTTGACCTCGTAGGATTAAGCAAGTCTCCCACCTCAGCCTCCACGAGGTGCGCACCATCACACCTGACTAATTATTTTTAATTTTTTGTAGAGACAAAGGTTTCACCATCTTTTCCAGGCTGAACTCAAACTCTTGGGCTCAAGTGATCCTCCTGCCTTGGCCTCCAAAAGCTCTGATTACAGGTGTGAGCCACTGCACCTGGCCAAGCATTCTTGGCTTGAAATGTTGTATTGCTTTTACTTCTGGGACAGAGTTTCTCAAACTTGACACTACTAACATTTTGGACCTAGTAATTCTTTGTTGTAGGAGATTGTCCTGTTTATTGTAGGATGTTTACCAGCATGCCAGTACTACCACTCCAGTCAAGACAGCCCAAAATGTCTTCAGACCTTGGCAAATGTCCCCTGGGGGCAGATTCACCCTTGGTTGAGAACTGCTGCCATAGAGCAATAGGCACAAACTGAAGGCAACTTTTAAAATAGCATTTTGCCTCTATAGGGATGAACAGCTGAATTGTATGTTTTAATGGTATTGTTAACCAAAAAGATAAAGTCCAAGGAAGATTTTGTGTGTGTGTGTGTGTGTGTGTGTGTGTGTGCGCGCAGCAATCTACCTCTATTAATGCCAGGAAAAGTGAACTTATTTACCATCTGAATCATATTGTTGACTAATGAGGAAAAAAACACTGAAAACTCCACACTTTACTAAACATGCCACTCTGCGAAAACATTTAAATGTATATAGCACTACATATTATCTCCAAAGGTAACAGAAATCTCCTGTTTTTATCTTTACTTTTATTTATGGTAAGGCATTTGCTTATATGCTATAAGCACTTGGCTTTTCAAGATTTCATTCCCTGGGTGTGTCTAGGATGTCTGTGCTCTGTGACATCTTTGTGATGCAGGCTATTTACCTGGAGGGTAGCTTATACCTGTGGGGCTGAGGGCAGGGTCTGTAGCTGACAGTAGCTGGGTGTTGATTTTTTCTGGTTATGCATGACACATTACTTCTGTCTGATTCTTTGTACAATTCCCACCCCCTGGCCCTGGCTGATGTTTCAGCCCTGCTGGTGAAGCAGTCTATTTGCTAGAGTGGCTAATCGTGATTATCTCAGTTTTGGCCTTCATTTGAGTATGACTACAAGAGGCACACAATTTGAGGGGTGACTCTTGCGGTAGATGGGTGGAGATGAAACTCTCTATACCTTCTATGCTTATTGTAGATTAGATGCAGAAAATTTCTAAAAGTTGATGATCTAAGAATTGGGAAAGATCTTAGTTGCCATGTGGGTCTCTCCTGAAGAATTTCATTCTTTGGTTTATACATGTACCCTCCACTGTATGACATTTTGATCAAATGGAAGATCCAAGACATACACAATGAAGCAATTGCATGATGATGTAAAATAGAATAAGGCTAAACATCAGAATAAATGGCAAGCACAGCAATTGCTGTCAGAATTCACAGAAGTGAGTTATTGTTGAGGATAAATTTGATATGGGAAATGTTCCAGGAGTCTTTGGGAATTGGGTTAGGCTTTGAAGGTTGGACAGGATTTACATTGACAGACAGAAAAAATTTGTGCATCACAGACACCGGGTACATGTGTGTTTAAATAGTGTGAGCAAAACCTCGGAGATAGAGCCAGCTCGGAAAGTTGCTAGGGAGGTGTACTTGACGGGGATGGAGGACTTTAGGGAGAGGATAGGGACAAATTGGGACAGGTAGAATGGGAACCATCCTGGGGCATTTATTTTGAGAGCTTTTGGAAATTTCTAACAAAGTTTTCTTCTGTATCTGCAATAATAGCATAACCGACAAAATCTGATGTAGGGTGGTACTCACTGTTCTCAAAACAAGTTTCACCAAAAGAGCATTGCAGGAAAAAAATCTGTTTACTGAGAGCAAGGAAACCAAAGTGTATTTGTGAGAGCTATGTCCTCTAAAAATGAGCAGGGACTTTTGCAAAAATAAAAGTAGTTCTTTTTTGTGAGTGATGTGCATAAAAAATGAGTTAGTAAGAAACCTGAGTTAATGCTTGTGGACGTTGAATGGCATGGACTTTACATGGCTCAGAGCATCTCACAGTGGTGAGCAATTGATAATGTCTGTATCAGAAACTGGCCACACTTACAAGAGGTAGGACTCGACTATTGACTTTTACAAACTATTGATCTTAAATTATCGTAGGCTGATTTTATAGATACAAAGAATGTTGGCAAGGGTGCTTCTAGAGTTTCAGATTATCTTAACTATATATAATTAGCTCTGAAAGACTGTGAGTGAGGGTGGGTTATGATTTTTAAGTCCTTTTCTTTTTTTAAAAAATCTGGTTGCTTTTCATCTGCTTTGAATTCTCCCACTTGAAAATTTAGGTTCATAAAATTCCAAAAGAGACTGAAAAAGCTAAGTTCCAATTAAAAAAAGAAAACATAAATGTTACTTCCAAACTTTACCTAAGATATTGCTTTTAAGAATGATCTGGCACTAAACTGACTGCAGAAGGTTATTTATTCAAACCCTGCCTTGTTCCAAAGATAGCTATTAAGGGATTGTTCATCACTGGGGAACCTTCTCAGAGACACACACATACACACACGTACACACACACACAAACACACACACATACACACACTTTTTTTCTCTCCAATAGCTCATTATATTTAATGACCCCCAACATGGAGATAATTGATTAGATTATAAAGATTGAAAGTTGGAAAATTTGAGGGGAAAGGCAAACTTTGTCTATTTTTTATCTTTCTATTGTGAGAAGTTGGGAAAGAAAGGAAGGCAGAATATTTGTTACATCTCTGTGAACAGTGATGATTTGGTAGTGAGGTCAGCTACCTCACTGACACCATCCTAAGTCAGCAGTGAAGGGGCAATGGCTGGTTCTCACGTGAGGATGACTGTCCCCCTTGTGTTGCTGAGAATACTAGAAGAATCATTACTGCACATGCTTAGGTATGTGTGGCCAAAAGAGCACTGGCCTTGGATCCACCAACCTGGGTTGCATTTCCTAGCTGTGTGACCTTGGATGAGTCACATAAATTGTCTGTGCCTCAGTTTCTCTTCTGTTCACTGAGGCTGCTTCTCTCAGAGGTCCCTTCTTTACTGGAACACCTTATTTTATCCACTAAATCTGTGCTTCTGAAATTCTTTGAAATCTCCTGTTTCATCTTAAAAACTAATAAAATTTTTGTACTCATTTGTGTATGTTTGAATATAAAAATAATATTTTAAATTAACAGTGAGTCCGGTGGATGCTCTGGTAATATGTGCCTCCCCTATCCCATGGCAGGGGATTACCCTGGCGTAGAACAGTGTAACCCTGAAGGCACTTCAGTTTGAGAAGCAGGGGATTAAACATGGTGAGGTAATCACTGATTTTATTGATCAGGATAGGATGGGTTAAACTGTGATAAGAAATAATTCCAAGAGTTCAGTGGCTTAAAATAACAAAGGCTTGTTTCTTCTTCATATTAAATCGCCCCTACTGTTCATTTGGAGAACTTGGTTTCTTTCACTCAGGACCTTTGCAGAGCGAGTCTCTTTCTCTGTTTTCGTTGTGATCTGTGATGAGCAAGGTAGGACAATGGACACGCAGTGGCTCATTCTCTGGCTCTTAGGTCACTCACATTTCATTGGTTAAAACAAGTCAAGGCTATTCCGAATAGGAGAATGCAATTCTATAAAGTTCCAGAAGATGGAGAGCCAGAAAAATTTGGTGAACAGGACTAATAACTACCACATCAGCTGAGGTCAAGAATAGGGCAGAAAGAGGTGCCCAGAACACAGCGTCGTTTTGGAGGTGTCATCTGAAGATGATCAGCTACCCCTGAGTCTCTTCACAAAGGGAACACACGCAATGAACTCATGGCTAACTTGTGTTTCCCTTTACTATTCACACACACTTTGTGTCACAATATCTTTCTCAAAAACAGTATGGGATTCTGGATTACATTAGAATCACATGCTAGTCCTGCTTCCCTGAGATCACTTCTGGAAACTAGCTTGATTGGGGTTCTGGATTTTTTAGAACCCTTTGGCTGCACATCACAGACAGTTTCCTGCTTGGCTTTCTCTCACATCTGGTGAAGCACAGCTATTGGCTCTAAGTTCCACTGGTTTACAAAGCTGCCTTATCTTCAAGTTCTTAGGAGGTGCTTTATTATCAAACAAAGAGGACAGCCCCCTTCTTTTGATGCTAATGCTGTTATCAGGAAGGAGACCAAGGTAGCTGTACAGGAGAGAGACCCTGAAAACACACACAACTGCTTTAGGGGCTCGCTCTAGCCAGTTTGCCTGGGATCTTTTCAGTTGCCCTGGGTCTCTGACTCTGCTTTTGTTATAGTCAAGTGCTGTAACAGTTTTGTACTTCTTCCCTCCATCTGCAGCATATCTGGTGACCATTAGGGAGCATTTTCTGCATTTATCTTTTGTAACAGAGTGCCAGGCACTACAGAAAATCTGAGGTAAACTAAATTATTTCTTTATTTTTGAGGCTTCTGGAGTATTAAAATAAGTAATACCAAAAGAGCATCATAGAAACTGATGAATTTTAAGTTGTTGGATGATATGCTTCTTTTAAAAACTCTTGCCAGTATGTCTATGAAAATTGAGGTATAACCTTATTTGGAGATATCATCAAAAATCTAAATTTGAGGCCTGTTTTAAATACGAGGCTTATGCCAAGTGGTCCTCTTGGGTCCCCTTTCCCCACTCTTCCTGTGATAGGTCCTGAAAGTAAGTGAAATACATTCTCTTTGCCCTTGAGACACTCAAAATCAATTTGGAGAGTCAGTATTAAAAACATAATACAGAGGCTAATACAGGTAAGTATATAATAAAGTGCTAAGTTGGCAGCAGATACTATATGTATTTTTAAGAGCTCCAAGAAAGGAGGGATTACTGTGGCTAGTGGAGTCAGGAGTAGTTTTGTAGAAGAGATGGGGGCATTGATATAGGACAAAAGGATTTTAGGAACAATACCACCGACAAAAGATATTGACTTCCTTCTATCAATTTACATTCAAATAAAACTGGCTCTGCTTTATGAGTTTCCACTTGTTGGTCTAGTCTCCATTCTCAGCCTGGGTCAGAACTTTTCTGAATCCTATATAATTTAAGCCCTGTGTTGCTAATCTTTTGAATTAAGTTAATATGTGAACCACTAGCCACCAGGGTTGCAGGTTTGAGAGAAAACAATGAACTCTGCTCCCCCTTCCCTTTGAGGCCAGGAGGGAGCTAATAGCTTTCCTTGACGGGCATGCAGAACCAGGAGGGGGATGAGCAGCATGGATGCTGAGTTGATGCAGGCAAGCCCTCTGGAAGGGCTTCTAAAGCTGCCCTGTCTTTGAAGTGAGTGAGAATACCTCACGTGGAGCTATCCCGAGGATTGACAGGACCAGACCCACAAAATTTTCTAGTTGTAGTGGGGCCGTGAGCATCCCCTACAGCTTCTCCTTTGGACAGCAGAAGGCTTGAGAGCACACCCCATGGAGCCACCAAGTCTGCAAGAGCAGTGGGGAGCAGTTACCACCAATTGAATTCTGCTCCCTGATGCGGTGCTGAGTGGAGGGGGCTTCTCATCAGACGTAACTTTCTTTCCTTCTAAGAAGATATATATATATATATATATATATGTAGTTTTTCCTCTTAAAACCAAAGTTGGAATATTTACTTGAAAATGAATTCCTAGACTCTGGTTTTAGTTAAAAATTTCCATAGGGAACAATAGAACTATAGTACATTTCTAATTTAAAACTTTGCATTGTTGATGAAGTTTTGAAAATAACAGAAGTAGGCAACCCAAACATCTGTTACTTTAATTTTTTTTTTCCTCCCTCAACTTGTAGCAAACTTGTGGCACTAGTCTTGGAATGTGGGCACTGTCTCTGATCAGTATTTTAGGGAGTTTTGGAATGCACAAGAAAATATAGATAAGATTCTTTGCTTAAAATTTATAATGCGTTGCAGATTGCACTGTGGGTTTCTGAAGCAACGAAAAGTCATGGTGGGTTTTAAAGCAGTTTCAGAGGAATAGCTCAGATCTTTGATGCAAGGCATTTAAATTAATGCTAGTCACAACATAAAGCTCAAGTTCAAAATTTGTCTCCCTCTGATTACCACACATCAAACTACTTGAAATGGAGATGAAATTGCATTTCTCTGGGGGAAACATGGTGCTATTTTGATGATCAAATGTATTGGGAACAGAGGTTCTTGTTAGCCATGTTGTGTGTGGTGTGGGGAAGTTTCAGGCAACTTGGCGCTGGACCGGTGCGGGGAGGTTGAGCAGGGTGGCCAATACAATTAGACCCTCTGGTGAGGAAGAGGGGGCGCCAAACCCTTAGTTCTCGTTGAGCTGGGTTACAGAATGCACTAGCTGCCTGTGCCATGGCTTCTGGGTCACTGGGAACGGGTGGCTCACTCTGTGTAGGTCAAGGAAATCTGCAGCGTCACAGCTTATCTTTCTAGAGGAAGCATTGGTCAAGGATTAACATTCTGGAACAAATCCTTGTATTTCACCGTTATTATTTTTGTTATTATTTTCTGGCAAATGAATGTGTCATTGAGATGATCATTACGTAACCAAAGTACTATTGCAATATAACTTGCCAAGAAGTTATCATTCTGCTCAAAATATTAAAAGTCTTTTGCTTCCCCTTTTAAAATGTCCTTCTGACCCCACCCCCCTGCACTGGGCAGGCTGCAGCTTGGCAGGTATGGGGCTGGGAGGCCACACCGAGATGGTAGTGTTCTTTGATCATCTGCCATGAGGTACTGGGCAGATCTAGTTGGGAATGAAAGATGACCAGGTAAGCTGGCTTGGTCTGGCACTATTTCTAAAGTAGAAGCTACAGAGGTATTGGTGTTTGCAGTTAGATGGCTCCTGCCAAGATACTTTCTGTGCTGACTAGGTTCACCTCTTTTCAGGGCTCTGTCTCTTGGGCAGACCTTTAGGTCTTAAGCAGACAAGTCTGCTTGGCTCCTTCAGCTTCACAATGAGCCCTGTTTTTTTCACAGTGAGACATTTTCTCTTGTTGAAGTGAGTGTTGATCTTCCTGGGAAGAGCAATGGAGGGAATGTGGGTTCTAATAGTTTCTGGACACTCTTTCCACTTCAAAAAAAAATGAACTTTTTTTTCTGAATTCCTAGGGCCTGGAGTTTTTTTTTTTTTTTTTTTTTGAGACGGAGTCTCGCGCTGTGTCACCCAGGCTGGAGTGCAGTGGCGCGATCTCGGCTCACTGAAAGCTCCGCCTCCCAGGTTCAGGCCATTCTCCTGCCTCAGCCTCCGAGTAGCTGGGACTACAGGCGCCCGCCACCACGCCCGGCTAGTTTTTTTTTGTATTTTTAGTAGAGACGGGGTTTCACCATGTTAGCCAGGATGGTCTCGATCTCCTGACCTCGTGATCCACCCGCCTCGGCCTCCCAAAGTGCTGGGATTACAGGCTTGAGCCACCGCGCCCGGCCGAGTTTTTTCCTATGTACTTCTCTAATGAAATAATAAGCTTCCAATAGGTGTGTGTTATATTTCTAAGCCAGAATTAATAACTGGATATCTATTAGTTTGGAAATCTTGGGTCTGGCTATTATAATTACTAATCTATTTTTATCTCTGCATAAATTACTGTTTAATATTCTATCATGTTGAATTTTTCTCAATGGTAATCTTATGATGGCTGCAGCCACCTGTTAACTTCAACAAGCATGCTGGCCTGGAGACTACATAATGGTGTATCGGTTATGATAAGAGCATCCTTTTCCCTACTGTCACTAGGTAAGTTGCTACCTACCTTAGAAGCATCTTATATATAGATTATTAATTTAGTTCCTTATTTCTGGCTATGAACGGCAATTGAAATATTGGCTTGCCAGAGATTAAGGAGAAAAGTTAATGGCCAGCCTCTACTTTTTCTTACTTTAGAAGTGAAAACGGTGGTCATTACTATTATTAATTACAACCCAAACAACCATAAATTTTAAGCAGTCTTCCTGACAACTTAAGGAGTATTTTTAAATAATCAAGTTTACTTTAAAATGTTGAATTAAAAAGTTTACAGAAGAATTTCCAATTTTAGTTATTGCTCTCAAACAGTTTATCTTTTCTGCCTTTTCCTCCATGTCCTCTCCTAAGAGCAGGTGCCTCTCCATCACTGCCCATCAATGACATTTCTGATGCTCCAGAAGGATACCCTTGAGGTCATCCTGTCCTCACCTCTAATATTCATTATGATCTCTAACATCACTATATACAACATTTGTGTGTATATAGGATAATTTCTGGTGCCTTCATGTGGTTGGGGGTTTCTTCACATGAATATTTGCTCTTTCTCCTTAGGCCTTCCTCTTGGCTTTGCTTTTGCAGATATATTCACACATATGATTATAGTCATGTAAAATATACATGTCTATGTTTATACAATGTGTACAAATTAATGTAAACAACTCAGTAAAATTGTGTTGAATCAGTTAATAAACATACACACACACGTGCTTGTGTGTAGGGGGTGGTTTGTTTGGTCTGTACTCTATAGATGCAGGCACTGAGAATAATTTTCTTTTGTCCCTGAAGATTTTATTGTAAAGCTTCGGAGATTTTCCTTGCTGGATAATTTCTTTCAAAAAAAATTTGATGAAAATGTGCATAGCAATTTTGACTTACTTGTAGGTGGAAAGAAGAATAATTTTTACACTTTGAAGCAATTTTGGATTTTTTCACATGTGGATAATTCTCTGAGCTTTCAAAGCAAACATTTCAGAATTTCCTATTCTTCAGATTGAACTGGTTGAAAGTAATACTATAATATTTGTACCTTGCTTTTTATAATTATTTATACATGTACACTTATATTTATGTAATCAATGTTACTATACATTTCTAATTGCTAATTAGTTGCTTACTTTTTCAGTGCATTTTTAAATGCTCTGAAATCCATCCATCTATATATCTATCCTAGGGACAAAGGTAATATTCTTTTCCTTTTTGAATCTCTAGAAAATTTATTTATTTGCTTTTAGCCCTGGAAAAAAATTTATTTTTTGTCTAAGTAGGCATTTATTTTGAGGTAAATATAAAACATAAAATTTTCCCCAAAGTCTATTTTAATAGTACCTTTTAACTATGTGCCAGTAATGGGTACAGAGTAACTATCACCCTCACCCCATCCATTTTACCCCAGAATGGTTGACATTATGTGGAATTGGTCCTCTATGCAGGTGAAAGTCTGCCCATGAAGTTTACAATAGCTATGAAGCCCTATGGAGGGAATTAAAAATTCTCTCCCTTTGAAAGTGGAACATCCTCCACCAACTGGTAAAAATAAGCCTTTTTTTTTTTTTTGTATTGGAAGAACTTCAGGGATTCTGAAAACTAGGAGGAAAACATACCACACAGTCTGAGAATACTGTGTTTAGGAAGGTTTGACAACAGAGGGAAAAAAGCCTGTTTTAGGACTCTCAGGCTGGGAGGTAGCTGTTTTAGTGGGGCTACTGAAGTCTGAAATGACCTCTTTTTATATCTTGAAGAACTAAATCTACTGCAAAAAGGTAAGATTTTCAAGTTGTAATAATAAAGACTAAATTTTAACGTATGAGGTCTTTCGGTATACTAACTCAACTCTAATTCAATATTATTCATAAACTGGGTATTATTTTAGAGTACAGTGAATTAAAAAATGTAGTACACAGGCAAAATATTGTTATGACATGAATCTCATGTATGGTATTCCCCTTCCTTCTCTGTGTAGGATTTACAACTGCAAACTTCTCAAGCAGCAGCGCCACATCCCTGCTACCTCTCTGCTTGTGCATGTGTCCCTACATTATCCAAAATAGGGGTGGGCTAACGATGATTGCAGGCTAACTCCAGCCCACCACTTGCTTCTGTAAATAAAGTCTTATTGTACACAAACATAGCCAGTTATTTAAGCACTGTCTGTGGCTGCTTTTGTGTTAAACATCAGGGTCAAGTAGATGAGACAGAGAGCATGTGGTTTGCAAAGTTAAAACTAGCCTTGCTCTTGTAGAAAAAGTTTGCCAACCCCTGACCTAAGATATTAATTTTCTTCAATTGATATGAATTTGCTTCACTGATGGTATCATAGAAAACTCTTAAGTGATGTGTGTTCCTTCTCCTGTGACTTATCTCTTTCTTTTTGATAGGAAAACTAAAAGCAAAACAAGAACACTTAAAAAATGGGGCTGGGGGAGCCCCCCAAAACAACAACTAAATATCCTTACAAAATTTAAGAAGTGCTGATAAGAATCATGAAATAAGCCCATTAAAATATAGTGATGTTATTGAAAAATGATATTTTTGCCGAACAACATAGTAAGAAAAGAATACTTAGAACACTTATATTCTCGTTCTAGCTTTGCCATTCTCCAACTCTGAGATCAGCAAACCTTTTGGGTAGAGGGCAAGGTAGTAAATATTTTAGACTTTGTGGGCTGTATCTATTTTATTTTATATAAGACAAATGGTGGGCCAGATTTGGTGAGCAGGCCCATAATTTAACTACCTCTGCTCTAACTCAGTGGTCTTGATAGACCACAGCTTATACAGGCTGCATTTTCAGAACACTGAAATCAACATGCTTTCTAGTTTTAATGATTTTCTATCTTGTTGTGTGAATCAAAACCAATGTTGATAAAATCCACTACATTTTCCATGGATTGTTTTCTTACCATGTGGAAAACAGAGTCAGAACAATACAGGGGAGACAGCATTTCCTGCTGTATAAGTTTCTATTGCTGGGTAATAAATGACTTCCAAATGTAGAAGTGTAAAAACAACAAATATTTAATTTTACTCTAGTTTTGTGGGTCAGAAATTCAGGAAGAGGCTGGTTGGACATCTTCCCTTGGTGTTTCTCATTTGGTTGTAATTAGGTGTCAGCTAGGTCTGTGGCCATTTGAAGCCTGGCATAGGCTGGTGGCCAGCAGTTGATGCTGAGTGTCAAATGGGTGCTTAGCTGGGACGGTTGGTTGGATTGCCTATACATGGGCTCTTCATCAGGGAGGTCTTAGGGTAGGCAGACTCTTTAGATGGTGCCTGGCTTACCCCCGTGTGAACGTTCTTAGAGAATAAAGTGGCAGTTGCATAATCTATTCTGATCTAGCACAGGAAGTCCATGCTTTATAAGTCAAGAAGTCACAAGTTTGCCCACATTCAAGGGGAGGAGAGATAGACCTTACCTTCCAATGGAAGGGCTGTGAAATCATTTGGGGCCATATTTTAAAATTACTACACCCAGCTTTGGTGATTTTACGTTTATAACTCAAACATGGATTTAATAGAATTTTAAAATTCAATTATTATATAATTGTACCAGTATTGTATAATTAGCCAAGGTTATTAAGGTCAAGGTGTCATAACTAAGATCATCTCAGATATACAATTAAACTGATAAAAAAACAAAAATAGGTTGATTTTCCAAGAAAGTAAAATAGTTGTAAGATTTCAAAAAGATCTGCTACTGAGTTTTTGTCTTAACGGGATCACATATTTATCCCTTCTGACAGAATAACATTCATTCAGGTATAAATCAGATCTGAGTTAGTGAAAAACTTGGTTATGGATTATATTAAGAAAAATGAATTTGTTATTTTCATGTAACTAAAATAGGCCATGAAAGGCATTACTAAGCAGAAGAAACCATCCATTTTTATATACTTGCTGAGAATTTACTATATGCCAGGCACTATTCTCCATGCAGAGGATATAGCAGGGAATAAAAGAGACAACAATCCTTCTTCTCACAGAGGCGAATCTGTTACGGAGAAACAGATATTAAACAAAAGCCACCTTCTAAGTCACACCCCGAGAAGTATTGTGAAGAAGAATAAAGCAGGGTGAGGGGCATACAGAGTGTCTGAGAGACTAAGGATGGAATGTTATTTTAAATAACATAACCAGGGAAGGTGGCATTGAACTGAAAGTGGGCAGACAAGCCATGTGACATTCTGGGAGAAGTGCATTTCAGGTTGGTGCAGAGCTTATGTGAAATGCCCATGTGACTAGGGTGGAAGGACCAACATTTCCAATTGAGAGAGTGGTAAAAGATGAGGTTAGGGAAGATGTGATGGTAGTGGGGGTGTGGGTGGGGGTAGCTCATGTGGGTCTTGTTGGCCACAAGAGGGAGTCTGAATTTTATTGAGTAAAATAGGAAGTCATTAGAGTTTCTATTAGAGGAGTGAAATAATCTGACTTAAAAAAAAAATCACTCTGGCCTCTATATAAATAATAGCCTATTTTTTTTTGGCGGGAAGGGGGAAGGTGGAGTAGACAAGAATGGAGTCAGGGGAACTAGTTAGGAGAGTTTTGTAGTATTCTAGGTACAAAATGTTTGCAGGTTGGAATAGAGTGCTAGCAGTAGCAGTAATTAGAAAAAAAATAAAGAGATTGTATCCATTTTACATATGAGTAAACAGAGGTTTAGAAATTTTAATAAGTTTTCAAGTGGTGAACTGGTATTCAAATCTAGATATAATTTCACAGATCAACTTCAGCCACATGGATTTTCATATATTTAAAATTAATAAAGTCCAAATAAATGACATTTTACTGTACTTTTCGTGAATTGGGTTAAATTAAAAGTGGCTGGCCATGGTCCTGCTTTGTAGACATTTTCTATGAACATAGTTCTTCTTCATGATCTGCATGCAGAAAACATTTAAAATCCAGTAAATTGAATAAAATTTAAATTACATCATCATTGTTGTCCGGGCGCGGTGACTCATGCCTGTAATCCCAGCACTTTGGGAGGCCGAGGAGAGTGGATCATGAGGCCAGGAGATCGAGATCATCCTGGCTAACAGGTTGAAACCTCATCTCTACTAACAAAAAATGTAAAAAATTAGCCGGGCGTGGTGGCTGGCGCCTGTAGTCCCAGCTACTCAGGAGGCTGAGCCAGGAGAATGGCGTGAACTCAGGAGGTGGAGCTTGCAGTGAGCCAAGATCGCGCCACTGCACTCCAGCCTGGGCGACAGAGCGAGACACTGTCTCTATTTAAACATAAAAAAAAAAAAAAAAAATTATATCATCATTGTTTATACGATTTCTATGGAAAAATGAAGGAATGACTGCAGATATAAAACCCATAAACTACATACAAACATTCAGCATAATCATGATGAATGAGGTTTAACAGTCAATCTAAGAACTGCCGTCGTCAGTTTGGGGGATTGATAAGTGATCAATAATACATCAGAAATATTTTTTTCCAGGTTCAATAACAATGGAAGAGAGTACTCACAGTCATTTTGGGAGGAATTTGGAAGTGAATCTACGAGGTCCATACTTTCCATTGAAAGGTGGACATCAGTAGACCTATTCATTATGAGACTTTAGTCATCCTGGAGCGTCTCCTGTGATTAGACCTTTCTTCCTTTGGGCAAAGTGTGGGAAGGAGACTCTTTTCTTCTATTCTTGCTACGGTGCTTACAAAATGTTTATTGGAGAAGAAATTGATTCCTTTATCATCAGGTTCACGGACTCTTTATTTTATTCACCATGTTTACCTTCTTTGTGAGCTCTCTGAGTTATTGACATGGTGGTTTACTTGTGTCTCTAAAACCTCACTGTTTCTTGATTTATAGGTTACATCGTGCCTTTTCTCTTCCACATGACGGAGATCTTCAAAGTAAGCATCTTTCAAAGCAGTGACAAGCAAAATACAACTGGAAGATCAGTAACTCTCTGTTAAGCAGCTTTGCTTGCTCTCATTGTTGACTGCCAGGGGGTGGTGATCCATGTCAGTCACTAAAATGACACCTTGGCAAGACTGCTGTCTGCTCCTGGAGTTTTTGTGTATGGAAACAATTTTAAGGTAATGAGATTTTCATATATTTCTAGCACCTTTCACAGGGTCTGGAACATAGTAGGTACCAAGCAATTATTTATTAATGTTAATTATAAAATCATGTTTTGAAAGCCCTACTAACACATGGTAGGTAGTTTTGTTGCAGATTGGAGCGATGCAAGAATTTCTTCTCAATCCTAAAGTTTATTAATAGTAGAATAAATAACCCTCCAAAGAGGCAGAGTCATTTAGCGAGACCCAATGAATTGATATAAACTTATATTTTTAAGCCATCAAAGTAAGAAGAGATTAAGACTAACGTTTACTTATTAAGATAATTTCCTAATCATTCTTATAAGAACTTAATGAGTGACAAACTGACGCTGGATATAAATTTATGATTTCCCAAAATAACATTTGATTGGTTTGAGTGATGTCTTACATCAAGTAATCATAGTTAATTTTTGCTTCTGGAGAGATTTGACTTTACCAGTCTATCATGTCATCAGATGTATTTCAAGAATGATTTCTTTGTCTGTTGATACAGAGTTAAAGGATTCCTATGGATATTCTTGAATCTATAACTTGTGTTTTTATTGGGGCAGATGGGACAAATTCTGAATAGTGGCAAAAGATTACATCTTCATTTGAAATGTACTGCAAACATCAAAAGAATGATTTCACATTTAAAAATATTTTTGTCATAAATCAAGGGCAAAGGTAGGATTTTTCCTGTAAACTCAGAGTTGACAATAATGCAAGAAGCAATAGGTCACTTATTTTAAGTTGAAATAAAAGTCAATAAATGCTGCACCTTTGAAAGATTATGTTTCTGTTACCAGTCACCACCCTAACAATCAAAGCTCCAACAACAACAACAACACAATCATGAATGTCACAATGGTAACTGAAAATGGGGGTAATCCTTACCAGCTAGAAACAACTTGGGTAACATATAGATATGGAAAGCTTAGGCTGGATGAAGAAAAGAATGCTCCCTCTATTCTGGCACTTGCTGCTAGAGATGACATGAAGAATCTGGCTGTCTCTTCACTCAGATTCCCATTTTTGCCCCTGGAGCAGGCACAGTGCATGTCTTTCTCAGATCTCTGTCCTTCTCTGGAGCAGTGATGGGTGCTTATTTTAAGAGCTACTGTGGTTCCCCACTTTGCCTTTGAGATCTGTTGGTTATGCCAGCACACTGGTTTTCAAACTCTGGCTGCGCACTGGAAGCACCTAGGAGCTTTTGTAAACTCCCCATATCCCAGCTCCATCTTCAGAGATTCTGAGTTCATTGGCCCTGGGTGTGACTCAGGTTTTGGCATTTTTGGAGAGTTCCCCAGATATTTTTTAGGTGCAGTTAGAATTGAGAACCACTGGCCTAATCAAGTTTAGAAGAAGGAAGAGAGCACAAACTTTGAGTTTTGCCTTAGTTCTCACCCTTGATTTTGTTTTCCCACAGGTTCCTTAGAGTCTCAGAAAAATCCAGTGAATTCAGTCTCAAGTGAATCCAGTGATGGTGATTCATGGTTCCTGATTCTTTTCTAAACTGCTTTCTCAATTCTCTTTGCCCATAATCTTTCCCAGGCAGGAAACTCAAAAGAGAGGTCAGAGAAGGACGAGAATCCTCATGCTATTTGGCATCTTATTGTAAGACGTGGTGGAATGTGTTCAGCAAGTCAATTTGGCAGAATTGAAGAGTAATGGATTGGCATATCAAAATGCATATACAAAAAATTAATCAAGGCAAACAACTTCATTCATAGTGTTACAGTAAACAAGTTTTAGTATAGGATTTTAAAAGTCTTAGATTCAAGTTGTGGCTTCACTATTTCCAGGAGCATGACTAGTTTGATTTATGCACCCACTCTGAACTTTAGTTTTGTTGTCCATAATATAGAAACAATATCTGCTGTACTTGTCATATGTGGTTGTTGTAAGATTAAATTAAATTATAAATTATAAAAGTGAATTATGAGATTAAATTAAATTATAAAAGTTTATAAAACACTTTATATTATATATGTGATATACAAATATTATTATTATGGCATGAACTGCTTTATTATGTATTTATGTGAATGCAATTCATGGTTCACTTTTTCCATAAAGGAATAATTCTGAGGAAACAATGCTTATACAAATGTAATTAAATCAATGTGTTAGAGTCTTCAATCTGCTGGGTGGGATGCTTCTTTTGTAAACCTGGATGTTTCAACCTTATATGGGATATAATTGGTTACTGCTTCTGAAAAACAAAGCTTCATATTATTTTCTCCTCACTTAAACTTATATTTAAGGGGTTTATTACAATATCAGTTATGCCAATTGTAGCCATTAAGAGAAAAATAACAAATCTATAGGACTAGAAACATTTGTGATTTTGTTAAGTTGTGGAAGAAGCCTTAGTTTTGTCTTAATTTATAGTATTTCAGTGAGTTCGGGCTGCTGTAACAAATTACCATAGACCGGGTGACTTGAACACAAATATTTATTTATTTATTTATTTATTTATTTATTTATTTATTTATCTATCTATCTATCTATCTATCGACACAGAGTCTCGCTCTGTCATCCAGGCTGGAGTGCAGTGGCACAATCTTGGTTCACTGCAAGCTCTGCCTCCCAGGTTCACACCATTCTCCTGACTCAGCCTCCCAAGTAGCTGGAACTACAGGCACCCACCACCATGCCCGGCTCATTTTTTTGTATTTTTAGTAGAGACAGGGTTTCACTGTGTTAGCCAGGATGGTCTCAATCTCCTGACCTCGTGATCAGCCCGGCTCAGCCTCCCAAAGTGCTGGGATTACAGGCAAACAAACATTTATTTATCACAGTTCTGGAGGTTGAGAAGTCCATAATCAGAGTGCCATCATGACTGGGCTCTGGTGAGGGCCCACATTCAGGTTGCAGATGGCTGACTTTGACTTGTATCTTCACATGGCAGAAAGAAAGCAAGCTAGTTCTCAGTCCTCTTCTGTAAGTGCACTAATCGCATTCATGAGGGCGCAACCCTCACCACCTAATCCCTTCCCAAAGACCCCACCTCAATGTAATAATTATTTTATTAATAATAATTGTTGTAATTAATAGTTACATTGTAATAATTATTACATTCATGAGGGTGGAGCCCTCATGAATGGAATGAGTGCACTTAAGGATTATCACGTAAGAATCTGGAGGAACGTAAACATTAAGTTCATAAGTGGCTACCAGAAAAGGAGTGCTTGCTAATGTTACCATTTGCTGAGTTAATGATAAGTGCCAGGGCCCAATCTTAGTGTTTCAGATACTTCACCTTATTTAGCCCCTCAAAATTTCTTTGTGAATTAGTATATTAGTCTGTTCTCACACTGCTGTAAAGAAATGCCCGAGACTGGGTAATTTATAAAGGGAAGAGGTTTAGTTGACTCACAGTTTCACATGGCTGGGGAGGCCTCGCTAAACTTACAATCATGGCAGAATGCAAAGGAGAAGCAAGTACCTTCTTTACAAGGTAGCAGGAGAGAGAGTGAGTGTGTGCAGGAGGGACTGTCACATACTTATCAAACCATCAGATCTCGTGAGAACACACTCACTATCACGAGAAAAGCATGGGGGAAACCGGCCTTATGATCCAATCACCTCCCACCAGGTCCCACCCTCCACACATGGGGATTATGAGGATTGCAATTTGAGATGAGATTTGGGTGGGGACACGGAGCCAAACTGTATCAATTAGGCTCTATTACTACATTACTTTTTTTTTTTTTTTCCTGAAAACAACCCAAAAACTGAGGCACAAAGGGGCTGTTCTTTTCCCCTTAAATCTAAACAGTGTGACTCAGATCCTTTGCTTTTAACCACTGAACTCTACGTCTTCAAGAAGTCACTGTTGCAAGGGTTTACCAACGTGTTGATTTTGCAGGATATGGTGACAGGAGCTTGGAAGAGGGTAGGGATGAAAGCCTAGACTTTCTTTCAGAAATAGTTACCTTGACTGAATGCATGGAGTCACGTATATATGGCTGTGTGGAGAATAGGGTTGCATATAATAGCTAAATAAATTGTTCTCATAAGACATTCTGTGGATTATTGGTGCTCTATCACCCTGCTCCAGGTGATAGAGTGTGACATTCTTGGAGTTTTGAGAGCAACAGAAGGCATCATCATAGGCTAGGACATGGGCATTCTCAGCAGTAGTAGTGACAGTGGTGTGGTCCCTTGGAAGCATAGACAGGGGATATATGTCAGGGCTCCAGGCAGGAGAGGAAGAACATGATGGATGCCTTGAGGCAGCTTTCCCTTGATCATGTGTACAGGGAGCATTCTCTTTGGAGTTCCCAGAGGAGACCTGTGAGGACACTGTGCATGAGAAAGGGAGACACATAGTAAACAAGTGATTCCAGAGGATGTTACCTCATATAGTACCTGAAGGCTGGAGTGCCTGTATAACAACAGCAAAAAAATAAAGATAGCTAACTTTCCATATACTCTTCTAAAGGCTTTCCTTATGTACAATTGTCTTAATTTCAAAGCAGTTCAGTGAGCTAGAGAACCACATAGTATTAAAACCTCAGTTTTACTGATAAGAATCTCAGAAATAAACAACTCACTCAGGTTCACACAAGTTAATCAGTGCAAGGAGAGACTGAAATCAAGTCTTTCTGATTCCAGTGCCCATACCATATACTACACTTTGCTTTTTCCAAACAAACAAACAAACAAACAAACACTAGTTGTGGAGGGTGTTCTATATATGCCTTTTGCTTTGAACTACCATGAGTGTTGGAAGTAGATGAATGTCATCCAGGCAAGAATGCCAAGAGCATGAACACAGGGTTGGATTAATTAATAAACAAGACACAGCTGGGGCTTCTTGCTTGCTATTGCTCATAGTTTCTTGGACTAATCCTGTGACCTGTAGAAACTGTTAGTTGTTTAGGAACCATAAGTGAAATTAATTACCACTAAATGCAGATTAAGTCAGAAAACAGCTTTGAGTAAAGGGATTTTAATTGTTTGCTTTGCACTACAAAGACCTGCATTGATCAGCAATTCCAAATTATCATCGCAAATATCATAGAAGTGGGTCTCTAATCCTGTTACAGGACACCTTAATTCAAGATCAAATTTTGGTTAGAATGCAGTAACAGTTTCTACCTCATTATATAAAGTAGATGAATGTTGAAATACTGAGAGCTGAATATCTACAAGAAGAGAGAATAATACTAGAGCCAAAGGGATTCAGTGATTTTATTAGAATACTAAGTTATAACATAATAAAGCACACCACGCCACACATCATTTATTCCCAGGATATATGGGGCCTGACTGATTTACCAGCCTCAGAAATTGTCTTCTTTCGACATCAAAGTCTCATTGACTCCCAGCTACAGACCTGGCCCAACAACCTGGCACTCAGCATGAGGTCACCTATGTGACCAGTTTATCTTTGACTTTAAGATCAAGTTATCATTTAAACTTTTTTCTCATTCTTGTCACTTGGTCCTGCTCTGTCTTTCAGCTCTGGTCCCTTAATGCTGACATCTTCCTCTGTGGCAGAATCCTGGCTTGACAATCTGATAAGGATTGCCATCCCTTTTCTTAAATAACTTAAATCTGTTTCAAAACTCCAACCCAGTTACTGGGAATTCACTCAGGGTTCTTTGTTGCTGACTAACTTTCCATACAGACACATGACCACCTTTAGCTCCTGGACCTTGGCAGCCACCAGCAAGAAGGGGCTGCTTGTCATTGCAGTGGTTCCTAAACTTCAACTTTTACCAAAATCACTTGATAAACTTTTACAATTCAGTACTCCAGACTCCACCTCAAGAGATTCTAATTCAGCCAGGCTGGGTTGGAGCCCACAAATCTGCACATTCAGCAGCTCCGAAAGGTGGGACTCTGCAGGTGGGTGGAGGACCACAGCTGTGTGGA
The DNA here is from genome assembly GCF_003255815.1 of Theropithecus gelada. NCBI lineage: Eukaryota > Metazoa > Chordata > Mammalia > Primates > Cercopithecidae > Theropithecus > Theropithecus gelada. Next base: position 85,624,235 of record NC_037673.1, on the reverse strand, counting down.
GAAACACTGCTCCACTGGCTGTTGCCACATGAACACTCTGCTAATATCGAACTTCCTGTTCTAGCAGATGGGTCACTCTTCTTCAAGGTCGAATCGCTATATAGTACTCTAGTGGTCTTCCAGGTCTCATTTTATATATGTCCCCCTTCAGAATGCCTTCTGTGGCCTTCCAAGATGGTTAGATGCCTCCTCTATGTATGACTGTAGCTTCCTGTCCTCATCTCTGCTTAGCACATATTTCACTGTATTTCTCTATTCATTTTTAAAAGTATCTACCAGGCTATGGCTATGATCTCTAAGGGGAGGGTTACATATTGTTCACCTCTGAATTGTTACAGCCGCATAGTACTAGGCACAGAGGAGGAGGTCAATAAGTACTTATTGAATAGCAAGATCTAAATGGTTTCAGGTGATGGCTGGGTCCTAGTCAACCTTGTTCGACTGAGTTCACTGGACTACTTCAAAGTCCCAGTATAGACTGCTTTAAGGATACTGGTATAGAAGTGTTTCTGGGATGTGAAAATGCTGAGTTAGTTAAGGACACAGTCTAGCCCAACCTGCCTGTTGATTGCTGGACTATGACAGGACTTTCAGCACTGGTTCTCACATAAGGATCTGCCTCATGTAACAATAAGAAACCCAGTCCACGTGATTTCTTACAATTCAGAATATTCTAATTGTCAGTGTGAGATAATACATTCTGGATATAAGGCATTTCACATTTGAGAAAATGGGAAGCCCTCATTTTGATTCTGAGGTGGACTCACTGTTTTTAGATGATTGCTGATAAACTTCAGAAAGCAGCAGTTTCCTCATTTTACAAAGAGCTCTTCTAATTGTAGTATGACTCTGATTCCACGTCCCTGAAAACCTTAAGTTTTAGAATCATTGCATACTAATCCTGGAATGGACTTTTGAGATTATCATTTTATAGATGAGTTAAGTTGCATCAGATATTGATTCAGTGTTTTTAGTGTGCGAGAAAACAAAATAAAACCAAAAATCATTCCAAGACTGGAGGCTGTCACACACTCAGGCTCTCATAGCTGCTTAGTTTTATGTTTCAGATACATCCCAGATCTCGTGATCTCCATGAGAATCTGGCTCAGTCTGGGAATTTTCATGCTGCAGTGGAATCATGGAGACCACAGTCCGTACCTATCTGACTCAGTCCTGCACCGCAGCCGTATTATTTCACCCTCCAATGGATCGTCATGATTTCTTTTCAGAATGCATTTTTTCCTCAAGGTCTTGTCTTATTTTAATAGTTGGCCTGTTGAGTGTGTATACTTCAGGGCTAATTATCTTATTACTTATTTAAGACACATATCTGGAATTGGCAATAAGGGAACATTTAAGTGGCGCTTCAGAAGGAAATGGAGGGTAGTTGAAAATGGCCATACTTAGGCAGTTAGATGTTTTTTGGCTTATGTTTTATGAGCATAGATTTTATGTTTTTGTATATCCCCTAAAATATAATTAAACTATTGCCAACTGCTGATGATTTTCTCTAATGGAAAAGAGCTGAGGTTTGGGTAATATAAAATGGAGGATAGTCCAAAAATTATTAATATTTGATATTTGAGTGGTTTTTGCTCATTTTTTTCCAGCAAAGCTTTGCTAAGCATCTGTTATGTGTCAAGCACTGTGCTAGGCACTGAAGACATTTGTATTTATCTGTGTATAAATATGAAAACTGATATAAAATGTCATCGTAAACAAAATGTTAGGGGTATAATTTGGAGTAGAGAAGCTATTGAGTTTTGTCATTCTATATTTTACTCCACACGGAAGTTTACTCTTGCTGAGGACTTGAATTTTTTTTTAGGTTAAGGCAAGATTTATTTTCTTTCAAATTGTTCCTGGAAGAATCCTTCTTGATCAGCTGTTGTCATTTTTATGCAAGTTGCATAGAGGGACTTGAGATGTCCATGGGGCTGTCATTAAGTATTAAATAGATTAAATGCTGGTTGCTGATGTTGTTTCTGAGACAGAACCCAAGCAAATATTTAGATACAAGTGCTCTGAATATATTAGGTAGAAAATTTTGCTTTTGACAAGCCATATTGTCTGGTCAGGTGATTAAAATTGAACTGTACCATTATGGGGAAGTGTGATAAAGATTTAATGACGCTGGATTAGTTAGTGTACCCTTAGACTAAGAAGGCAGTCATACGCAAACCAATAAATGGTATTAGGTAACTTTCTTTTGCCTCTCAAAGCTGATATTTCTAAATGGTTACAGTAAGAATATCATAATATGTCTTGTGCTTTTAATCATTCCAGAACTGATGACAACTAGTCAGTTTTCTTGAAGATGAAGCACACAGCATCAAATATTCAAAGACTAAATAAAATAACTAAAACGCAAAAGTAATATATAAAATCTAAAAGTAAAGGAAAATGTAAAGGACCTACATATTAATTAAAGTTAGAACACGTAAGTAGAAACCTAGAAAGTATTAGTCTTAAAGGGATACACATGCACATACACAAGCACACACACTTTTTAGATGATAAAGAAGAGTAAGAGGTGGTAAAGCTTCATTCCAATTGTGATGGTTAACATTGAGTGTCAACTTGATTGGATTGAAGGATGCAAAGTATTGTTGCTGGTGTGTCCGTGAGGGTTTTGCCAAAGGAGATTAACATTTGAGTTAGTGCACTGGGAAAGGCAGATCCACCCTCAATCTGAGTGGGCGCCATCTAATCAGCTACCAGTGTGGCCAGAATAATATAAGCAGGCAGAAGAATGTGAAAACGCGAGACTGGCTTAGCCTCCCAGCCTACATCTTTCTCCCATGCTGGATGCTTCCTGCCCTCAAACATCGGACTCTTTGGGATTTGGGCTGGCTTCCTTGCTTCTCAGCTTGCAGACAGCCTACTGTGGGACCTCACTTTGTGAACATGTGAGTTAATACTCCCTAATAAACTCCCCTTTATGTATACATCTGTCCTATTAGTTCTGTCCCTCTAGAGAATGCTGACTAATACAGATTTTGGTACCCGGAGTGGTTCTAGAGGAACAGAGTATTAAGGATGGAGTTCTTTCATTGGTAAAGCTTCATTCTAATCTACCCCGTTTACCTTCTTCACTGGACAGACCCAGTGATTAGGTAAAGCCTACAGTGGTCTAATGTCCTTTAAAGGACATCCATAAGATCCTCCTGCTTACTGTATGTTTCCAGCCATTATTTTTGTACTAAGATGTCATCTTCATATGTTATGTATTATTATTTGATATATCAAATATATATGCATAATATATGATATATCAAATATATAATATATTTCATTAACTCATCAAAATATAAATATTTTTATATTTAAAAATATAAATAAATATAAACATAAAAGTGTATGAATATAAATATAAAAAATGTATAAATATAAATATAAAAATAAATATAAAAGTGACATGCAGGGCATGCTAAATGTGTAACAGAAAGTATTTTATTAATTCTGTTGCTCAGCATATAGACTAAGACATAGGATTTTGGAAAGATGAGCAAGTTTGAATGTGAGCTGATGGGGCGGTGGATAATGGATGCAGTCCTAGAAGAGACAAATGAGGGCGTTGAGGAGGTGGGAATGTTCAGGAAGACTTGGCCAGATGGAGCGCCATGAGTGGCTTCTCCACTCTGGATAGTAATCTGTCTGCAGGGAGCCAGGCCTTGGCCCAGGGATCTGGTAGTGCTATCACTGTGTGCTCTCTCACTCTTATTAAGTGGGGTATTTAAAATTGCAAAGCAAATAGTTCTACCTGCCTTATGTAGCTGCTTTGAAGATTAATGAGGTAATGCTTAAAAGTGCTGGGAATGAAAGGTTCAATATAAATGTTTGTGTACTCTGCCAAGAAGAGTTCTCTTTTCAGCTGGTGTTTTAAAAATAAATGTAAACACCTAGTGTTCTTGGTGCCTTTATCCTATTATCAGGGAGCTACCACATTGGCAGTTGGACAAAACACTGGTATTTGATCCTCTTTGATGTTTGTTTTTACTGTTTCCCTAGGACATTCTCCACAAGGATGAGCCATGTAAGTTTGGGTCTGTCATTTTATATAGAAGTCACATCAGAGAACAAGTGTCCAATCCAGAAGTCACAGGCAGGGCTAGCTCACACACTGATGTTCAAGACCCCTACCTTTAGGATCCCAGCAAAGCAAACACAGACACTTCAACAGAATATTTGTAGATTTAGAAGATTTAGAAAGAACATAACTTAATTTTTGCACAAATGTGAATCTGGGGTAATTTTCAAGAATATAAACATCACTCATGGTGTGCTACTGGTCTTCTTTTGAATGATGTGTTGGGGTTGGGAGTGAGGGAGGGGCCTATAGAGTTCTGAGGGCCTCTGAGGGTCATAACTCTTCACTGGCCAGGAGAAATAGTAGCTGAGAGCCACTGAGTGACTCTTCTTGTGGCTGTAGGAGGAGGAAGTCAGTAAGTAAGTCGGGATGATTTCCTGAGTGTAATCTGTAATTTTTTCTTGCCTTCCTCCATGTCAGAGTTCTATGCTTGATCTGTAATTGGGTGCCCAAAAAGCAAATCCAGAACTGAATCACCAACTTTCATTTTATTCTGCAACATGACCTGATGGGACAGCAATGGTGTCACTGGGGGACTGCAAGAGGATCAGCAACTTACTAGGGAGATGATAACAGATGGGAAAGACATAGACCATCTTCTTATTTCATTGGGCTCTATTAAGCAGAGAAGAGGGGAGTGAAAAAAGAATGCAGCCATAGAAAAGGATGAGCTCATGTCCTTTGCAGGGACATGGGTGAAGCTGGAAACCATCATTCTCAGCAAACTAGCATAGGAACAGAAAACCAGACACTGCACTTTCTCACTCATAAGTGGGAGTTGAACAATGAGAATACATGGACACAGGGAGGGGAACATCACACACCAGGGTCTGTCAGGGGCTGGGGGTCTAGGGGAGGGATAGCATTAGGAGAAATAGCTAATGTAGATGACGGGTTGATGGATGCAGCAAACCACCATGGCACGTGTATACCTATGTAACAAAACTGCACATTCTGCACATGTGTCCCAGAACTTAAAGTATTAAAAAAAAAAAAAATAAAAGAATGGGGAGGGGGATCATCATTTCTACAAAGCTGGGAAATAAATAGTGCAAATATTGTAAGAGGAAAGAAACAGGACTTCTAGACAAAATAGTTAAGAGCAAATCTATTTCTTCTTCCCTCCTCAAGGTGTGACCTGTTTTCTCTACCTCTTGTATTTCTCCTCCCAAATACAGTTGATGGTGGTGGCAGCCCATCTGGAATGGCCACTGCAAAGATGCCAGTTGCAGCAGGGGAGGCGTGGCTAGGGCTGTGTACTCCATGGAGCCAATGTGGGCTAGGAACAGGTGGGAGCCCCACCCCCTAGCTAGTTGGCAGGGTGGGAGCCCTGCGGACCTGGGTGCAACTGCAGCCACCTAGCTGCGACTCCAGACCTGGGCATCTCTGTGCTCTTGGGGGCCCAGGAAGCCCTTGCCCCTGCTGCAGGCTTGAAAGTGCCTGCTCCCACTGTCTGGCCTCTCCCCACTCCTGGCACCCCCTCTGGGGTGCAGCAAAGTTGTGGCTGAGCCTGGGAGCTGTCTTGACCTGGTTAGGTGTGCACGTGCTTGGGGTGGGGCTAACATGCTAGCCCCCTGCTGCCTTTGCCCCCTCCAGACTTTGGGAGTTGACAAGCACAGGAGGGAGGCTGAGTGGGGACTGAGGGCAGGTCAGCACAGGCCTGCAAGTGCCCCTTGGCATGAACAGCCTGGCACCTTGGACATGTTGGTGGTGACAGGAGGCAGACAGGCTCCTGGGTGGAAAAGGGCAGGTCCCCAGTGAAACCCCAACTTCAAGCCAAGGAGGGCCTGAGGCCTGGGGGCCAGGCTGTCAGTTCCAGGTGGAGTCCATGGCCTGGAGTGAGAACTTATGGTGCTTTCTCCAGGCCAGCCCATGGCTGCCCATGGACCAATTAGTACACACTGCCTCCGTTCTGAGCCCATAAAAATCCTGGACCCAGATAGACTCACACAGAAGTTGGGACTACCAGCCGCAGAAAGGAGCTACCCACTGCAGGTCTCCTCTCCACTGAGAGCTGGACATTGGTCGGGATGACCACTGTGTATCTCTTGCCTGCTGGAAGGAGGACACTCATCTGGACAACCTGTTTGCAGAAAAGAGCTATGCACTGCAGCTCTCCTGAGAGCTGTTCTGTTGCTCAGTGAAGATCCTCTTCACCTTGTTTACCCTCCAGTTGTCCATGTACTCTCATTATTCTTGGACGTGGGATGAGAACTCAGGACCTGCCAAATAGCGGGATTGAAAGAGCTGTAACACCAACAGATCTGAAACACCCCCCTCTGCCCCGTGCTCAGTGACCAAAAGGAGAGAAGACCTGTGGCCCTTTGGGGAGCCTAGAACTAGGGGCCTGCCAGAGCCAGGGCTGTGACACCCTCTTTGGGGCTCTGTGGTTCCTGACATCTCCAAGCTTCCAGCAGCTGCAGCTTCGCATGGAGCTGGCCCCTGTGCCTGTGGCTGAAGCTGCTTGCCCCGCCACAGCAGTTGGCATGTCTGACTGTGCACAGTGGCTGACCCTGTGCTCACTCGTCCACACACCCCTCTCCACTCTGTGCCTGGTTTACTCTTGGCAGGTATGGGATCTTGGCCAGTAGTGCAAGCTGAGCACAGCCTGCCGGGCTGAGTGGGCATAACGAGCCCAGCAGGCACAAGCAACACTCAGGCAGAACGTGCCACCGCCTGGCGAAGCAACACCCGAGGATCCTGTGACACAGTCATGAACTGCTTAATGACACGTTGGTCAATGATGGACTGCAAATACAACAGTGGTCCCATAAGATTACAAGGGAGATGAAAAATTCCCATCACCTAGTAACACTGAAGCTGTGGTAATGTTGTAGTGCAACACTGGATCTTTTCTATGCTTAGATATGTTTAGATACACAAATAGTTACTATTGTGTTACAATTGGCTGCAGCATTCAGTGCAGTAACATGGTTTGTAGCAATAGGCTATACCATATCACCTAGGTGTGTAGTAGGCAATGCCATCTAGATTTGTGTATGATGTTTACATAATGATAAAATTGCCTAATGATATATTTCTCACAATGTACCAGGTTGTTAAGCAATGCATGACTGTATTGGACTTTGCATTTAAAAATAGAATGCTAGAAATAATACGCCAGAAAAATTTCCAGAAAGAAGTTTCTAAACCTCTTTGTCTTGGCAGGTTCCTAGACAAGAAATATATTTAACCACATTAGTGATGATACACTGTAATTCTAAGGCCTTGGGTTCAGAATGGGATAAAGAATTCTTCAGAACGTGAAAAAAAGATACAGGGGGAAGTTAAACGTGGTAAAGGTTTTCTAAGGCTGGGGTTCTTTGGAGAAGGAAAAGTGGATCTATAACTTTTCTAGGAAGCAAAACCAGAAGGCCAGAACCACCTTTCCTTTTATTCTTACCAGTCTGCAGAAACCTGTGCTTGCCCACAGAAAGAAACTCAAAAACACTTGGGCCTATAAACACTGGCATCCCAACTGTACTAAATTTCTGCCCAGCTATTTTGGGTAAGTTAGAGGAAAAATAGCAGACTGCATAGGAGGAAGCTTGGGGGCCCGCCAAGGCCATGACGTACAGTTTTCCAAGCAAAGGTTATGGCTGAATCAGAAAAAGCCTGTCTGAGTCAGGCTCAGACACAAGGCTTCCTCTTCTCAAGTTCCTCTGCTTATCTCATGGGCAGGGAAGACTGGAGTTCACAGCGACTCTCCACCTCTCAAAGGTGATCCAGCAGGTCACCACACCACATTGTGTTGAACTTTCATGAACCTAGAAGGGGATGTTGGTTGGAGGTATTCTCTGTATTGTTGTTTTATTTTGCCATTTGTCCAACAAACCACCCATTTACCTTTTTTAATGAAGCCAAAGATTCCCAATGGAGAAATAATTAGAACTACTGTCATCTTTCTAAAGTTGTTTGATGTTTCAACAGCTCCAGTGAGTGGCTGCACAGCAGTATTATTCACACTACTCTTAGCTTGGAAAAATAAAGAAACTTTGAAAAAGAATATTTTTGTTATGTTAGGTTCTTCTTAGTTTCTGGATCCAATAACTGGGCAAGTGATTTATTTTTCTTTTATCAGATGTGGATGGAATTGGTAGCAGGGTCATCTACTGGAGAGTGAATAAAATAACTCCAGAAAAAAGTCACTACATTCCAAACCCACATGTAAATAAATCAAGTGAACTCCGTCTTTTTTCTTCTTGTTTCTTGTGGGAAGGATCCAGGTAACCTCTGTCAAAATCTGTTTTTCGGAAAATGGCTTTCTATCTTAAATGGCCAGATAACTCTTGGACAAATGATTTAAATAATGGATCAGTTTTAAGTACAAGTATCTTAGGACTGTGCTTCTTCTTTGTCCAGGCTCAGTAAGTGCAAACATGCTCAGTAGTGATATGCATGCTCAACTTGAAATCATACAACTGATGTTTTAAGTGTGAACTTTCTTCATAGAGAAGGACCATATTTTAAAAACAATTGTATTAGTCAGCTCCTGCTGCCAAGACAAATACCACAGACTCAGTGGCTTAAACAATGGACATTTATTTCTCACAGTTCTGGAGGCAAGGTGTCAGCTGATTTGGTTCCTAGTGAGGGCTCTCTATCTGGCTTCCAGGAGGCTGCATTCTCTGTCTCTTCATATGACAGAGAGAGACAGAGAGAGAGAGAGAGAGAGAGAGAGAGAGAGACATAGAGAGAGAGAGAGAGATCTGGCATTTCTTTCTCTCTTAGAGTTACACAAGTTTTATCAGATCAAGGCTCTACCTTTATGATCTCATTTAACCTTAATAACTTCCTTAAAGGACCTATCTCCACTATAATCTAATGGCAGGTTAGGGTTTCAACATAGGAATTTTTCAGGGCACAATTCAGTCCCTAACACCAGTTACGGATAGTATGAAACCGTTTGCCTTACCAGTAAGTTTTGACTTAAGAAACAGATCAGTGAAGGGCCACACAGAAGTAAACAGCAACTTTGTTTTGACATTTTCTTTTGTGGGAGAAGAAACATAGATGTATAAAAAGGTACCTCCTTCTCCCATATCCATTTTAAATTAAGAACAAGGGATATAAAATAGAGTCACCATTTTAAGAACTTACTTCAACGCATATTTAGTTTGATTTAGAAAAAGGGAGTAAGGAACTAGGCGCAGCGGCTCATGCCTGTAATCCCAGCACTTTGGGAGACTGATGCAGGTGGACTGCTTCAGCTCAGGAGTTCAAGACCAGCCTGGGCAACATGGTGAAACTCTGTCTCTACAAAACAAAACAAAAAAACAAAAAACAAAAAACAAAAAACCCCCAAAATTAGCCACACATAGTGGAGTGTGTTTGTAGTTCCAGCTACTCAGGAGGCTGAGGCAGGAGGATCACTTGAGCCTGGGAGATTGAGGCTTTAATTAGCCATAATCATGCCACTGCACTTCAGCCTGGACAACAGAGTATGACCTAATCTCAAAAAAAAAAAAAAAAAAGAAGAAGAAGAAAAGAAAAGAAAGAAAGAAAGAAAAAAAAAGAAGTGGGGAGTGAGGGAGAGAGTGAGAGAAGAGAAATGTTGGAAAAGTGAGAGAAATAAATGGAGACAAAGATAGTCTTAGAGAAGGGAAGCCGCACACTTGAGAGGAGAGGCCCGTGCAGAAGAGCAGATGATTGAGGGACATGGACGGTTTGACTCATGAGTAGTGAGGTCAGAGGAGCAGCCACATGTGGCTGTCTAGCAAATGGGTTAGTAGAGGCTCTGGCAATAAGTATATGGGTTTGAAACCTGCCTGATCTCACCAGTTATTCACTGTATGGCCTTAAGCAAATTAAGGCCTGAACTCAATTTACTAATTATAATACTCATCTCATGATCTTATGATAAAGATTACATGAGATAATTCTTACTGCCTGACACATAGTAAGAGCTCAATAAATGTTGACTAGTATTATTACCACTTGTCCTCCTTTGACAAATGCTATGTAGCTGTTATTGATAGCTCCTCACATGGGGATCACTCCCAGGTTATTTTGTTGGGATCTGGAATTTGTTTCCCATGCTGATTATGGACTCTGAGATTTTTTTCATAGGATGTTACTCTAGGCATCTTGATTTGATGTAGTCTCTCCACTACACCAGATTATAGCTATTATAGATGGTACTCCTAATGGTAAGATTTTGACTTACTGAAGCTTATTATAGTTGAGGCCTAATGAAGATCTCTTAATGGATATGTATCATTTGATATAGCCATTCATGCATTTAAGAGAAATGAGAATTGGTTGTTGGACTTAAAGTACTTCTAGTCTATTTGTGTTAAACATGATTTGGGTAAATCCCATATTTTTGAATCTAATTTCCTCTTTATTAAAAGGATATTCAAAATGTTTGTAAAATATGATGCATTGAGTGAGTGGAAGCTCTGAAAGTTCTTGTGTATCTTCCAGTTTTGCTTTTTTAAAATTCCAGGTTCCTGTGTTCCAGCGACAGGCAGTTTCATTTGGGATTTCAACTTGTCACCAGAAGCAGGAAGTATCAGAAAGCTTGTAATGTGACCTGCTTTTGTGAAATTTGCAGTTCGAATTTGCAGTTCGGCTTCACAGATGAGGATGCTAGAAAAATGGTCAGCTAAGACAGACTTGAGAGATGCTTGTTACTCTGCCTGGCATCCCCGAGACTGCAGTCCTGATCATGTGGCCCTGAATGTGTGTCAGAATTTGTGAAAGGTGTGTAGTCAACTGGAGACGTGACAACAAAACCCTGGTTCTTTTATAACCCCTCGTTCCTTCTCACTTTCTGTTCTCATTCTTACTTTCTCATGTGTCCTCTTTTTCTTGGCCTTCTCTTCTGCCGCATTTCAAAGAACATCGCCTGTTTGGATTGTAACACTAGTTCTGAGAAGAGACTCATAACAGGCATTGGAGAGAAGGTATGCAGAGGAACAGAGCAACGACAAGGAAGCTATTCCAGTGCACAGAAAACCAAAACTATGCTCTCTGTTACATTCTGTCTCTATTGAGGGTTTTTATAGCAGATCCTTTGGAGTTTTATTTTACATGGTGATCTCTCTCTCTCTTTCTCTTTGACTTTTAAATTTATACCTTCTCTCTGCTATTGGCCCTACTTGAGATTGCATATTCATACACTATTACCATGTCTGCATGAATAAACAGATTTCAAACCTCTGTTGTCTGATATATTACACCAGGAATCTCATCATCTGAGTCTTACGTGGGGTGGTGGTGGTGGCAGGATGGGGGACTTGGGGGATACACTTAGCAAAAGTTATGGGAAGGCAGAGGGGAAAGGTTGGACTGCAGAGCACCACTATTTCCCTTGAGAACTAGTCACCCCCATTATAACTATTTGCATTCTCTGCAAAGCCTCCATTTCTTCCTTTCTGCCTTTCTAATTTTCTCAGCTGCTCTGCTGCTGGGATTGGTCTGACTTCAGATCTCTGCGTTGCGGTTCTGGGCCTGTGTGCTTCTTGTGTAGTGTGCCTCTTTAGACTGACTTTGCAGCTCTTCACTCAGGGATGTGGCTGGCATACTTTCTTTTCTATTAGTATACTGTTCAATTAGTGTTGTGTGACAGGCCGAGATAGTGTCTACAGCCTCGCTGGGGAGTGGCAGAAGAAACCTGCTTTTTGTCTGGTGACCCTACAGGGACTTCTCCATCAGGATTTGAATCTCCGATGCACAACTCACTGCATCTCATTCTCTGCTAATTTGCATCTTAAGCGAAGCATCTTGCTTTCTAGTCATCCATATTTATGATCTATCACAGTACATGGGTGACTCTTTTCAGTGCAATTTTCCAATGCCATTAGTCTCTGTATTCCAAATTAGGGCCACCATGATAAATAGGCAAATAATTTAGCAGATTTCAAATAGGGATTAGATAAACAGGGGTAAATAAGAAAAAGATAATAATTGTAGCTAGGCCAACTTAGAGAAAAATATGCACATTTTATGTCAACATCTGATTACCTTAAATATAGTAATAAAATGTGCCTTAATATTTGTATAATATTTAAAAATACACCAAACATTTTCACATGCATTTTTCATGTGTTCCCATCTAAAAACCTGTAAAGCTGGCAGAATGGGAATATAGGTGACAAGACTATAGAGAAAAGGCTTATCAAAAAGTTACAGAGTAGAGCTGAAACCCTAACCTTCTGTCTTAGACCTGTACTGCTGTCACATTAATATATTGTTTGGTAGAGTAATTTTACAGCAGTAAAGGTTTAGACAATTTAGTTCAATTCAACAAAAAACAACTGAAGCTCCATGGTAGGAACTGTGTTAGGTTCTAGGAGCACAAAGATGAATGAGAACTGAATCTTTATATTTCTTTGGTTTACTAATTTCTGCACCAATATACGTACACGCTCAGTGATTAGCCTGGGCTTGTACGGTCAGGATACATGACTTAGCATCACCTCTCTTCAACAGCATTCCAGGACAGAGCTAGTTCCCATGTGAGAAGTGAGGCTCTGTTCTCTTTTAAACCAAAGAGATCTTGCATCCCAGTCCACACTTCCTGTTCTCAGCTTAATAGAAGTAGTTCTTTCCATATGGCATGAAGGCGAATCCTAAGATCTGGAAGGCATTGTGGCCACCTTGATGTCCTGTGTCAGATGTGTCAGGATGGATGCACTTAACCTGTTCAACGTTGTCTCGTCTTCCCTGGGAAGTGTGTCTCTGGGAGGGACAGTGAATGAGACAGTTTGCAGGTGGAAGAGGTTGAAGGGATCTATGCTTTGATTGACCCTAAGAGATAGTGTATTATCCTTGATCATCTCTTATTGGAAGGTTCTCCTTGACCTTGAAAAGTATATTTCTCGTTACCTTATTGTAGTGACCATCTGATTTCTCTCCTTTCTTGTTTGGATGATTTAGTCTGTACTTCTAAGTTCTTTTTTTGTTAACCCTAATTCTTTCTTGTTAGCAAAAAATATGGCTTTCCCCTTTCCTCTTTCCTTACTTTCTCAAGGGTACAAATGACCTAATTGCTCAAAAAATACCAGTATTTTTTCTATTCCGATCTTCTTTGATATTACCATAATAGAAGACAAAAATTACCAGAACCTCTTTCTTAAAACTATTCTTTTCTTGGTTGAGACTCACAAATTCTCTATCCAACAAGTTTATCTTTTCTCCATCTTACTTTTCTTATTTCTCCTGTGGGCCCCTGGAGGTGGGTGCCACATATTCACTAGAGTGTTTGTCCTCTAACTGGATAATTCTATTTATGTTCACTGGTTTAATAACCAACTATATGATTATCTTTCACAGATCAGGAAAGTCATTAAATCACTTTAGACAGATGATCAGCAACTTTCTCCAAAATATCTGTATTAAGAAGTTCCACAAATCCCCGTATTAAAAAACAAAGTTCCAAAAAAACTGTTATTGTTATATTTTCTGACCTAAACCTTTTCTTATTCTTGTATTTTCTAATTTAATGTCATCACCCCATCCACCCCACATAGCAAATGAGTCAACTTTGACTTCTTGCTGATATTCCAAATGCAATAATTTACTAAAACTAATTTACTAGAACTAATTTAGTTCATGAGGGTGTCTCTCAAAGCCCTCTTTATCATCCCTGGTTTTACTGTTCTACTAGGGGACTTCATCACTTTTCCCTTAGATTATTGTAACAGCCTCTAACTACCCTGCAATTTACTTGTTACTTTTCATGCAGATAAGACTTTGTTTCCAAGTAGTTAGCATGCTTGTGAAAATATCTCATGTCTTCTTGTGTGTGTGTTTTTTCTTTTCTCTTTTGAAGACTGAGTCTTGAACACCAGTGCTCAAGCAATCCTTCAGCCTCTACCTCTGGAGTCACTGGTACTACAGGTGCACACTGCCACGTCTGGCAAAAGGTGCAAGTGTGCCATGTCTGTGCACACTTCCATATTTTCTGCGGTAACTAGGAAACTAGGACAGTTCCTTGTGCATAGTGGAGACTGAGTCAATATTTGTTTATTGATTAAAAAAATCTCAGTTGGCTTTCCTTTAATTTAAGAATGGCCTAGAGGCAAGTTGGATCTTTCCAGGAAGAATACGTATTAAATTATTCTTTCTTCTGCCCTATAAAACCTTTTGCCATAAAAAGGTAGGCCTGCTCTGGTCTCATCAGTGTCTAACTTTTTGAATTGGGCAGTGGTATTAGGCAAATATCAATTTGCATTATAGATATGTTCTACTTCTATGTGAAATCTTCTTTGAGATGTAAATATTCATATTTATTGATATTTACATATTTAAAGCAAATTGCATTATGAGTATGCAATGCATTATGGGTGTGTGATGCTTCCATGTGAGATGTAAATGTTCAAATATAATCTAGTTTGTACTGAAGAAAAATGTTTCTTGGCACTATGGAGAGAACAAGGATATCTATACAATAATAGGTGGTTGCAGTGAGGTTAGGTACAGTGGAAACTTCTTTTATGTGAGAATCAGGTTCTTAAATGAACAAGTGGGGCAAAAATTGCATAGGGCCAAAATAACACTAAAATTCCCTTAAGAAGTTGTTACGTAGGACATGGATATAACCTATTGTTTCGTTGAGCCCCAAATATTTATATTTTACTCCCACTGTTTTACATAATTGCTTTTTCCTTAGTTGAGAAGCAGATGACTGGCTAGCTTTTGCTTACAAGACACACTAAAGCAAAAATGCATACTGTTAAATATCAGAATTATACTCAGCATGATGGGATGCTCAGATCATGGGAGGCCTACATGAACTGTGATGATCAAGGGAACAGGGAGTCATGTCTCCTCTTTCTGCACCCTAGTCTAGTCTACCATATGTGCCCATTGAGTGCAAAAGTAAGGGAAATTGCCTGCCTTATTTAATTTTTATATAGTTGGAAATGCATACTGGTAATTTTGCATAAATGAAATGAGCTTAGTGTACAAGCTATTGACCATGCAATCACTTATGCATACAATCTATTTTGAGCATCCTGACAATATTTCTACTTGATTCATTTTCAGAACACTTCTAACACCTGAAACAACTTTTAGCAATGAATCTTGAAGATGAGACATAAAATTTAGATTATTCCAGAAATTAAAGATCACATGGTCTTTAATTTTTTAACAGAGAAGGATGTGTTACAGTGTCCTTTCAGGGCCTTGGTCACATTAACAAAGGCATGAAATGTTATGTTCTCTGAATTACATTGGCCCTATCAACTTCGAAAAGGTAGAACTATTGAATTTACTTTTACTGTACAGCCCAGTATCTTCTGGGATAATGTAACTCACTGTTAAATCATACGTATATTTTACCTCAGATTTATGAATATGTGTAAATAAGTTTCTGGGACTCTTACAGATTCAACATTTTCTACTAAAAATTGCAAATATAAGATGCATTGTAATTATCTAAGTAACTTTTTAACCTGGGCAAAATTTTATAAAGTAAGTGGGTGTGAGGTTCAGCAGGATCAAAGGTAATTAATGTTTTCCAGCCGTAAGTGTGATAAATACTTGCTTGTTAAGTCAATTACATCCAGACAAAACTTGAATATGAAGTAAGGGTGTACTATAAGTAAACTGTAAATAGCATTTATGTGATAGATCCACTAATTTGCTACTTGTTATTCTAGCAAGATTTGAAAAATTAGATAGTTGAAGTTGTTGTAAGGAATACAATTTACTGCAGAGATGCCTCGGGAGAAAACTTTAGACCTCAGCTTTGCCTGTTGATTTTTGCCAGATAGTCATCAGGGTCTGTTTTGAAACAATCTGTGATTATTCACACAAAAACAATAGTTGTATAGAAAAACTGGAAACAAACGTTGTACTTATTAGTACTATAATGCTATTTGGTGAAAGTAGTTGCTACAGAATATCAGTGGTATTGGCCTAAAATACAAGTATAACAGGAAAATTGGAGGAAGAAATGACAGCATTCCCCGTTGAACTGAAATTTAATGAGGATGGTGGAGAGATGTAATTGTGCGTTCTACCTGACTCAACTTTTAATTTAACTGGAATCTATAATATGTGCTCTAAAAGTTATTGGCACTTAGTTAAAATAAGTTACAATTCTTGCTTCTCCTCATTTACTTGGGGTTAAAAAAAGTAATTGAGCCAAAATTGGAAAAATAAAAACTTTACTATCTGGTCCATACTTTTGTATTCACATAGCCAGGAATTTTTAAGATGAGGGATTCAATGTATTTAAAAGTTAGTTATAGTCTATTTAATAACACCCAAAGATAAAAATTCATAGGATCTATTTCACTGATTGTGGGTCCTCTTGAAAGTGTAACATATAGTACTCTTATATGGCATTCACATACCATGGTTTTCTGGTCTACGGATATTTTCAACTTTTGACATTTATTGATAAAGAAATTGAAAATGTCTGTGGAAGATGAGAAAATACCTCATGATTACAAGTAATTGAGTACTCTTTTCAGTTTGATTTTGTCTCAAATGCTTAATTTATGTACATATGTATTCATTTCCTCAGTATCTTACTAATTTACTTATTTACTTACTTGCTTTTGGTGACTAGGTTTAATTCTCAGTTAACACCTTTTCACCTGGGAACTGTTTGGAGTAGGCTTTGTGAAATACTGTAGTCAATGATCGGCATGAGTAGAATAATTTTCAACCTTGAAGTGTGCAGAAAAACATTCTATAATCGTGTATAGTTTAAAATGATAAAAACCAAACACATTTCTGAAGGAATGAATCTGTGATTAGAGAACGCTTGGAGAACTCTGCCTTTTAAGTTACAAAACACTGTTTCACAGAAACATGCTCTCTCTTGCCTTGTGTTTCTCTGCCCCTCCTTCAAAGCTCCTGGTGTCACGTAGTAGGTAAGAGCTTGAACTGACGTCAGGTGGACATGGCTTCAGGTTCTGCCTCTTTCCCTTGCTAGTCAAGAGACTGAGCAAGACACTCTCTCTGGTGAAAATGTAGGTTGATAATGGAGGGGTGATGATAATAGCTCCAATGTTCCAGGGTTGCTGTGGGGATTACAAGAGCTAATGTTGGTAAAGCATTTAGCACAAACAATGCACGTAGTGAAAACATAATCACAATTCCTTCTATGATCAGGACTAAGGCTCCTACTTGTCTCAGCTTCATTTACCCAGCCTTTATCTGTATCCTAGAATCAATTCTACATCTCGCAGTTTGCATAATATAAGCGGAGAAAAATCTATCTTCCACACATTTTTCTTTCATTTCCCCCCTCAATATCACATCCTTTATCTTAGCCCCAATTTTTCCTTGCTTAGTTGATAACGATAATGTTAAATAACTCAGATGATGATGATGAGGAGGAGGTGAAGGAGGATAAGAGCAACTCGCAGTTTTTTAACACGATGTGCCAGGAACGTTATTAAGCATTTTGCCTGCATAATATTATTTAATCATCAAAAAATCTTGATATAAAAAGTATTAATATAGGCTGGACACAGTGGCTTACTCCTGTAATCCCAGCACTTTGCAAGCCCAAGGCAGGCAGAAGACAAGGTCAAGAGATCAAGACCTTCCTGGCTACCCTGGTGAAATCTCGTCTCTACTAAAAATACAGAAATTAGCTGGGCATGGTGGCGCATGCCTTTAGTCCCAGCTACTCAGAAGGCTGAGGCGGGAGAATCACTTGAAGCCAGGAGCTGGAGGTTGCTGTGAGCCGAGATCATGCCATTTCACTCCAGCCTGGCGACAGAGCAAGACTTCGTTTCAAAAAAACAAAAACAAAAACAAAAACTATTAATATCTATATGATAAATGAATAACATATTTACAGGGATTAATAAGCAATTTTGTTTTAATTTTCTGAAAAAAACTTCGCGCTCTGCAATATTGGTACTACATAACACTGAAATTGGAATCGAGGTTGGTATTTACGTTTTTCTAAAACCAATTCCAAAAATCCACTTCTGAATAAAAATAACAACAATAATATCAGTAATTAACTTTATTCAGTCCTTATGTCATGCTCTGTATTAAAAACTTCATGTGTAATCTCTTCATTCTATGACATTAGGTAGGGCTTTAAAATTATCTCCATTTTACACAGGAAGAAACTGCAAGTAAATACCTTGTCAAAGGTTATGGAGGTGTTTGACCCTGGGTAATCTGATTTCACTAGTCACCACTCTACTGCCCTGTCCCCAGTGTGTGTCATGATATGGACATGTAATGGATTGTGTTGTATATCTTCTTCCTAGCACTAAGCAAAATTTCAACAACTGTCAGAATTTTTTTTTCATTCCTTCTTCCTGAGGTTTTGCAATTCCTGTTTTCAATGATCAGTATAATCAGTATAATTTCACACTCTTTGCCAGTCACAACTCTTTCATTCTTCCCTATATAACTTGATACAATTTGAGTCCTGTTGACTTCAGACAGTCTTTATGGACTGACAAGAAAAGGAATGATATGGCCTGTAATTCTCATTACCAATTGCCCTGTGGCCAAATCCACACACTGAAGTCTGCATGGTTTTAATTTTCACTTTTGTGCAAGGTCAGGTGCATATTTGCTTCTTTGTCTGCATTATTCCTTTTGTAAATTCTGAGTTCAACAAAGGGTAGGAAACAAGTTTCTTCTTGGTGCCTCTGTGAAGTGTGGCGCAAGCACTCATAGAGCTCAGTAAATAGATTTCCATGATTTTATATTCCTAAAAAGAGCACAAATATTAATGGAAACTGCTTTAACAATTTAAACCTGCCTGGGCCATCTGTGTTTTGTCTGTGTACAACTCTGCACACTAAGTGTTAATTTTTAGATTCTATCTTACTCTGGAGGCATAGTAGAAATGATTAGTTTGAGAATCGCAACCCCGATAATTAGCTCAGAGATTCTGAATCAGGATGTATGCTGAAAAAAAAAAGTGATTTTTTGGAGCATTTGGCCCTAAGGGGTTGGATAACCAGCTGTCTCAGATTTTATACCTGCCAACATCTGGTTCGGTCAATAGGTACCAGGAAATGTAACAGAGCAGAAGGGAGTTCTCCTAACTTTATCTTGACCTCTGGAGAGTAGGACAAGGCCTTGAATCTCTTTTGGGAAGTGTTGGAAAAATATAGAATTATTTATATTGTATATTTGCAAAATGATTCGAAAGCATTTTTTTAAAGCTCTTGCTCTCAACTTTATTTGAAGTGAATTTATGTGTTATCCCTATTTTATAGAGTTTAGTAAGGTAAAAAAAAATGTAATTTATTTGCTTTGGTATCCAAATGAGTTAACAGCAGACTACAACAAATACTCATATGCTTTGGAGGGCCATTCTGTTTTGTTTTGTTTTTTTTTTTTCAATTTCTGTGTAATCTTATTTCAAAGGCAAATAAAACCAAAAGGGGAGGATAACGAAAAAGAAAAATAGTTGAGTAACTAAAGAGAAAAAGGTTAAAAAACAGAGAGGATTATTTATATACTTTTCATCTTTCTGAATCTCAAATGTGCATTGGTTCTGTAGTGGTTTAAAATTTTATTCACAGTCTGCTTAGATGTTTAAAGAAAACATTACTTCTTTATTCTATAACTGGTATAATTTTGCTCACTAAAATTTCCCCATCCTGTCCTAAATGTGCTATGTCATAGAGGCTTAAAAAAACCACCTAACCTGTAACTTTAAATTTATGGGTTTGGGGTGCTTCTGACTCTTCCAGTTTAATTGGCCTCTTGAGTAGTCCACAGATGAATCTCTTTCTCCCAAAATAGCACCTGGGCTCAGGAGAAATATTGATAATCTCAGGGCACTGGTGTGGGAGAGGGGTATCCTGGATTTTGTGCTGGTCTTGGCTGCTGAGTAACTATGTTGATCTCAGGTGAGTATTGGCTGGCCTCTGCTGAGGCATGGCTTGTTGATAAAGTATGGGGTGTCCTGGTCTCCCACTGCTGTAGTTCACAACTGGTATACCTCGTGGTCTATTTCATGGCCTGGGTTTTGTACTTCTCAAGAGCCTTCCCACTTGCTTTCTAATGAGTTCCATCCTAGCTTCCCCCAGTTCTGCAGAATGCATAGGGAGAGGTTGGGCCTCCTATTTTCCATCTGCCCTTCCTATGCTATGGGCATGCTCTACAGCTGGACATTCAGTTACCTTTTACTCCTGCCCCACGGCACAAAGAAGCTGCCAAGTCCCTTCTGCACCATGTAGGAGAGGAGGACAGCTTGCAAGTATTAGCTCAGGTTCTTTGTCTGCCCATCATCAGTATTCTGCTTTGGTAACTCCCAAGTCAATGGTGGTGGTGGGATTGCTGCAAAGCCATCTCCTCCTAGGGTTCCAAATGAGAAGTGGGGCCAAGTCTTTTTGTTTTTGATGTTTTCCTCAAGATACCAAACACAGCTTCTTTCTCCTGGACTCATGCTTTGGGCACTGAAGTCAAATGAGTTTCATTTGGTTCTTCTATCTACTTCATCACACAATTTAACACCCAAAGGAGTCAGTCTTTCCTCATTCTCTTCCCTGTGAGAAATTTCTTCCATTTCATAGTCTCCTTTCTTTTACTTTAGCCTCATAATATCAGACAAAGTAAAACTTAAAATCATAATATATCAGAAAATTACAAAAAAAAACCCTGAAATCATGATATGTTACAAAAATGTACACCATTGGCCCCAGAAAGAGCAGCAATAGAGGTTGAAAGATATTTAACAACTGAGCACTTGATTACCATGACTTGAAAATAAAGGAAGAGAGTAAGTCTGATTTCACCAGTTTACTTACTTGCTATTTGTGTGGTGTTCCAGCATAAACATTTCATTGAGGAATCCATGCATTGTTGGAAGCATTTGTGCTCAGTGTATCTATAGAAATACTATCATTTTTTAGTTGGACCTGTGGATTCTAATCTTGACTCTATCACTTTAAGTAGCTTACTTTATCTAACATAAACTTATTTTCCTCATCTCTAAAATGGCATACAAATTGCTCTTTGTACATTGTGTGGTTTCTGTGAAAATTAAAATTAAAATATGAGCAATATATATGAAAATGCTCTGGAAGAAAACAACACTAGTGGGGATAAAGTGCTCACTTATTATGAGCACTTGGACAACTTGGGGGTAGAACTAAAAGTTTTTGACACCAATGTCAAGATTTTCATTCTTCCTCTCCTCATGCATTTATGCCTGACTGTCCCAGGTTGTTCCTTCATGATTCTTCATTTATTTGTATCTATAACTAATTTGCATTTCCAAATAGAGAGATAGTAATTTGTTTACAACTTGTCATCTAATAAAATTTAATACCTGTATATTCCCTGATGGACATAGCAGGACATGTAGAGTTCTAGAACATACTACCTGCTCATTATAAAGTTGTTAGTGTCATAAATGAGTCACTGGGGAAGAAGCTGTAAAATTTTTGACGGGTTCTAGTGTATGCCCCATAATGGAATATATATATTTATAAAATAGGTTTACATGTTTAATAATACCATAACTATATTTATATATGTATATATAACTCATACATATGCACAAAATACATACAGCAAACATATACATATGTATATGTAATTTGAAAGAGTTGGTACAATATGAAAATCCAAGCTCACGAGTGCTCTAAGTTGTGGGCCTATTTTCCGAAGTAAGTGAAGTAGATAAGCTATACATAAATTATCTTTTGGCAGAAAGTTTTATTTTCTATGTCATTGAGGGGTCTTCCTACTCATTCTTTAAGTCAGTTCTGATTTGAAAATAAATCCTCACTAGTCACAAGAAACTTTATACTTAGCTGACCTCTGTAATACTAGCTTTTGGAGGCTCGTAATTTGCAAACCAAAAAATTTTGTGTAACATTTGCAGATAGAATCAGTTTGTGTAATGAGAAGGGGAAACCGAAGAGACACTTCCGGTTAGATTACTATAATGAGGATGCATACACTTTTTTTCTTTCTTAATGTTAATATCTGTTTCCACAAATCAATGAAGCATATACCTTGTTTGAGAGCAATGTTATAGGATAAATATTTCATTTAAATATCTGTTATAATGTAAAATCTACAATATAATTCTGAGTCGGCTTAATTTCAATGAATGAAAATAGTCCTAAAAATGAAGATTCTTTCAGATATATACATTCTTTCTAAAATGAAGACTTTAATCTGGACATTAATTTTAGAAGTACATCCAGTAAAATAAATTATAATCTCTCTTATTTTGTTGGTATATTTCTCTAAAAAGAAAGAATATTTTACTCCAAGACAACAACATTATGAAAAGTAAGAAAAAAAAAAAATGCAGTCAAGATACATTTTGCAAATATTAAAGAAATTATACATATACTCTGTCGTAAAAAGGAGGTCACAGACATGAGTATCAGACTCAGAATTCCTGAAACAGATCCTTTTGAATTTATAGCAATTTGGCATTATATTATAATGAAGGACATTGCGTTTCAAAGGACTTGAAAACCTGTTTTACACTAGTCTTCCAAATGTGAATTTTTTTGGACAGGAAAAAACTTTACTTAATTTTGGAAAGTCATGGAAAACACAAAGACAGCATAATATCTAAAATGAATTATCAGCCTTCAAACTCAAAGTTTCTCTTTGAAATTGAATCCAAAAGCAAGTTCCGTATTCGTTGCACAATTTTTACCTAGAGGACTTCTTTTAGATTTTTTGAACAAGCATAATTCCAAGATTTATTGAAATTAATAGTAAAGGTAAATATTTACTGAGTGTCTGCAATGGGAGAGATGTTGAAATCTAGTATGTCTGAATATTTAGTTAAAGGGATTTCTTTTTCATCAGGGTAAATAAGGCCTACTTCCTACTACTGAGAAATACAGCAGCCTTATGGGTTGAATTGGGAAAAATGCCAGTTTACACATATGTTCAGCCACCTTTAGGGCATCTTACACATTTCACAACTCTTCTTAATTTCTTTTGGCCAGTTTCTTGTCTTTTTTTTGGGTTACATAACTTCTTCTTTGGTATTTTCTAACCTAAAAGGTCTGTATTTCTTAGGCCTGTTCCTCTCAAATATTGGCCTAATTTTAAAGTTATATGAAGTATTCACAGAACAAATTTATTCAGCTTTATACAAGACAGTTCCTTTGGCAAAGATTCTTTCTTTCTCTTTTTTTCTCTCTCTCTCTCTCCTTATTTTGACCTGTTGCTCCTCCCATTTGGAATCCTCCCTACATCACCCCCCTACCTCACGGCACCCCAGGTTGAAGGTAGTATAATCTATATTTTATTATTTAAGTACTTGTTCTGCAATTCAAAATTTGTCAACCTTTGAGACTTTTTAAAATCATAAATGGGAAATCAATATTTAAAGCATTTTGTCTACTTATAAAAAGTAAAATACATTAAAAAGTAACTTTCAGCATTCTTTTGAATACTTTCTAGAGCACCATTAAACCATGTCCAAATATTGTTCTGTTCTACGGTGTGGGTGGATATTGTTTTCATCAAATGCCTGAGACTTGTCAGCTCAGAAAGCAGTGAGGTCAAATTGATACACTGTGACTGCCTGTAGTATAGTTATGCAAAAGAGTCAAAGTCTTTTACCTTGATTGCTTCTGAAAGAATTATTCAGAAAAAATACATTTAGAATAAAAAATGTTTCCATGTGGCTTTTAAAAATAATTTCATGGCTCAGAATAGTTGTACAAAATGGCTTCTGCATTGTTGATTCAAGTCAACTTTCCTCTTACTTCCCCACATCCACTCAGCCCTATCATCTTTAACTTTAATAATACAGATAATTACATTAGAGAATTTCTTGCCTAAGAAAATCATGAAATCTTTCATGTTTCATCAAACCTCTCCTCATGAATTGTTAATTTCCAAAGAAATTTGATTTTTTTTTTTTTTTTTTTTGAGATGGAGTCGCACACCATTGCCTGGGCTGGAGTGCAGTGGCGCAATCTTGGCTCACTCCAACCTCCGTCCCTCAGGTTCAAGCAATTCTTCTGCCTCAGCCTCCTGAGTAGCTGGGATTACAGGTGTCTACTACCATGCCCAGCTAATTTTTTTGTATTTTCACTACGTTGGCCAGGCTTGTCTTGAACTCCTGAACTTGTGATCCACCTGCCTCGGCCTCCCAAAGTGCTAGGATTACAGGCATAAGCCACTGTGCCCGGCCCAAAGAAATCTGATTTTTAAAAACAGTAATAGAAGCTTCAACACAGAAGTACAGCAGAATGTCGGACATTTTGGAACTAGCTACTCATATGTTTTTACTGAAGTGTAGGGCATGGATGAGAGAGAGAGAGTTACAAAGTCTAAAAACAACATCATCACAAAAAAACCTAGTTTTGTGCTATATGAGAATGTTTGGATTCTCTTCTGATAAGTCATGGAGATCTACTGGAGGATTTTAAATGGGTGGGCGTGTGTCGTGACATAATTGGATTTGCATTTTAGGAAGGTCCTTCTGGCTTCAGTTATGGAATATCAGGGAGATCTCTTAGGAAGCTGTGTTAGTAATCTAGGTTAAAGGTGGTCATGGCCTAATCCAAGGAGAGGTTGTGGGAAAGGAACGGAGAAAAACTACAATAAAGAGGTCAAACCTCCAGAGCTTAGAGTTGGGGATTGAAGGTAAAGTCGCATTTGCTATAGGTTTAATTGTGGATGCGCTCTCTAGTCTTAACATTTGAGTTTCTAACTTGCTTCAGAAGCCTCACCTCTACATTGTTAAAAAGTAACTTTTAACATTCTTTTGAAATCTGTTTTGTGTCCCAATTCTGGTATTCTATATTGTATGCTGATTTATACGAGATATCTACCTCAGTTAATTAGAGTACAGATTTAGAGTAAAACAAAGGGGATAATTTACTCTTTATTTTTAATATTATTATTTTTTGGAGATGGAGTCTCACTCTATGCTCAGGCGGGAGTGCAGTGGCACGGTCTTGGCTCATTGCAACCCCCACCCACTAGGCTCAAGCAATTCTGCTGCCTCAGCCTTCCAAGTAGCTGGGATTACAGGCGCATGCCACCACACCTGGCTAATTTTTGTATTTTGGTAGAGACGGGCTTTCACCATGTTGGCCAGGCTGGTCTTGAACTCCTGACCTCAGGTGATTTGCCTGCCTTGGCCTCCCAAAGTGCTGGGATTACAGGCGTGAGCCACCATGTCTGGCTGTGAATTTACTCTTTATAAGAACAAGTTAGTTTTATACAGACTTGTATAAGAATTAGAGTGGTTACAACACTCTATGGTTACAACCACTCTAATTCTTAGCGGGTATGTCACAAAAAACTAACATTTTCTGGACCATAGATTGGGCGGGACAACAGATGTGCTAAGGGCTCAGTATAAACATATCACCAGCATGAAAATAAATGAACTAAACCAAACTATTTCCTAATACTGGGGACTGACGAGGAGTAAGAAGTGTTAACATTCATTGCCTCAAATTGAACTTTGACGTACTCACTGTATTTGCATACTTACACTAGAAATCTACTGTCAGAATTCCACCCCAAAACAGATTTCTATGCAAATTAAGTTCAATCAGAAAAGAGCAGATGGTCAAAGTATTTTGTACTCTCCAGACTTTGGATAATTTCTTGATTGTCTGGTAGTCCAGAACTGTCCAGGACATGGGGAAGTCAGAAGTCCCCACTGTGGGATCTGGGGGTTACAGCTGGGCTTCACTGTGGAGAAAACTGTCAGCCCTGCTTAGTATTAAAAAGGCCTACAGAAGCACTATCCTATGATGCGTTGGAATTGATACGGTTTCCTGACTGAGCAGACAATGTCTCTAGGACAGGACCGCAGCTTACTCAGTTAGGCTTCCCTTGCAGCCTTCCTTTATGTCAGAAGCATTGTAGCAGTTTTCTCCTAGGGAATGAAAAAATTCAGATCTTGTTTTCCTAATGGCTAAAATCAATTGATGAGAGCACAGGGGGCAAAAAGTGGCATCAACATTGATTGTCCAAGATAACAGTGGTGGCACTGGGGTTGTTTTTGGATGTGAAGCATTGATCAAGATTGCATTGGGGGTTAGAATTAATGAAGGAGAAAGTGGCTCTCCTAGAAGAAGCTGCAGAATAACTTTGGAGGAGCCTGAGTTCAAGATACTTTATCTGGTGTTGGAAACCGAAACTGGAATGGCAAAGCAATGAGAGGGCATGGCGGGTGACTGGAATATCTTCAACTAGGAGATTAACGTCTTGTCTTCCTTGAGCAATTGCAGGCAGTTGAGCATCAACAGAGACCACGAGAGCAGGAAAGGGAGATAACCATGTGAATTATTTTATTAGCTCTAATTGCTCCAATATTTTCTTTTATTACTCTAATTCACCCTTAAATTTAAATGTAAACATTGAAGCAGTGCTCATTGTTAAGGTTTTGTTAGATTTATGAGATGTCCATGAAGTGCTTGTATCTATGCTGGCTTTACTTTATGTGCCTTGAATAGTAGGTAGAACCAGTTTTTAAGCAAATCACTGGAAATTGCAGAAAAATATTGCAATATGTCAAATATGTCAAATGATTTAAGTTGTCAGTAAGGATTGGGGATTAGTTCAGTTACTGACTTTCATGCTCAGTTTTCTTTTTTTGCCAAATAATACTAGAAAACAGAGGTTAGCTATTACTCTTACTTTAATATTTCTATTCTTGATTGAAATTGACATTTTTATGTGGACCACAAAGTATATAAAATACAGCCATAGTCTTCTGTCTTAAAAAAAAGAGATTATATAAAATAAAATTTAGACCATGCACCTGTCTCCATTTCTTTTACATTCTGATGCTGGCAGTAAAGGATCTGTATGTATTTTTTATAGAAGATAGTTTTAGTAATGTCTATTTAGACTGCTGAAATACATTCATTTAAAAATTATTTTTGAAAGGTCTACTGCGTGCTAGGCACTGTCTTGGCGATCTGAACACATTATTGAATAAAAACCACAAGGATTCCTTTTCTAGAATTTACATTTTTAGTAGGGGGAGGAAGATAATGAATAGTCAAGTAATAAATAAGTAAATTATAGTGTCTTAGAAGGTGTTGAGTGCTATGGATTTAAAAAATGTTTAGGACGGTCAGGGGAAACAAGTGATAACTTTGAGTTCAGTTTTGGCTTCACTGAGATGATATTTGAACAAAATCTTGACAAAGTTAGGAATATAGCTATGAAGATATCTGGGGTAAGAATGTTCCAGAAAGAGAGGGCAGCCCATGCAAATTTGTGTTAGAGGAACATCAGGGAGCCAAAATGTCTCACTATGTCCAGCATGCTTTGTCCGGCTTCTGACAGTGTGGAAAGTTATGGCTGTTTCTGTCATTCAATAAATTCATAGAAAATGCCTGCTTATCCCCAAACACTCTGCTAGGCTTTTGAGACAGCATGTTTACTGACCTCTCAGAGCTTACAATATCTCAGGGAAAGTATACATTAACACATAAAGCCGTAATTATAACTGTATAATGTTTTCCAAAGAGTTAGTATGCCACAGAGAAATATGACAGGAAAATTCAACCTAACCTGGTAATCAGCATTCATTTTCTGACTTTCTGGTGAGAGGTAAAGAATGAAGAGTGAGGTGGGCTAAGAAGTGAGTGTCACTTTCCGGGTAGAAGAACTAACATGTCCAGGAGGGATTGAAGTGGTAAAGAGGTGAGGAAATTTATAACACTAGTAAAAGGCCAGTGTTACTTGGGCACAGAGAAGAGGAAAAGTGGCTTGAGTTGAGGCTGCAGCCAGAAAAATGCAAGTCCTTAGGCCACCTTGAAGAGTTTGGATAATGTCCACAAGGCCAAAAGAAGCCATTGAATGAGTTGTACGGAGGCTCCAGCAAAACAGAAACAGCAGCAGCTAACTGGGAATCAATGGACCTGGATTCTAGTGCTGGTTGTGATACTAATGTGCTTTGTTACTTGGGTAAGTGAATAAAACTTCTCAGCCTCACTTTTTAAAATTCACTATAGATAGATAGATAGATAGATAGATAGATAGATAGATAGATAGACAGACAGATAGATAGATATCCTTTTTCATAATAATTTTTATATTTGTATCTATTCATTAGATTGCTTTGTCTCTTAAGGACTGTAATAGGTTGAATTGTGTTGTCCAGAAAGATGTGTCGAAGTCCTAACCCCTAATACCTCAGAATGGGATCTTATCTGGAAATAAGGTCAGTAACAGATATAATTGGTTAAACTTAGGTCATACAGAGTAGGGTGGGCCCTTAATCCAATGTGAATGATTTCCTTGTAAGGAGGGGAAGATTTGAAGGCACACAGAAGAAAGACATCCATGTGAAGACAGAGGCAGAGATTGGAGTGATACAGTTATAGGCCAAGGAATGTTAAAGATTGGCAGCTTAACTAATTACATCTGCAAAGATCCTGTTTCCAAATAAGGTCACATTCACAGGTACCAGGGACGAGAACTTGAACATATTTTTTGGAGGAAGACAATTCAGTCTGCTATAACACCTATTGCACCAATTCTCTAAACAATTGTCCATACTCATTGTTTTGACTTCCTTACCATCCCATTTATTCCTGGATAAACTGGTTTTCAGTTCCACCATTGTAAAAATTGCTATGACCAAAGCCACCAATCATCCATACTCTAATTGCCATATCCTTCAGATAATTTTCAATCCTCATCATACTTAAATTGTAAGGCATATTTGGATCTGTTGACCATTTCTTTCTTCTTAAAGCTTCCTCTTCCCTTAGTTTCTAACCCAAATTCGTCATTTTCTCATGTTTCTCTATTTTTAAAATTTTCTTTGTGCTATTTTCTTTCTCTCTCTGCTCTTTAAGCACCAGGTTTTCCAAGGGTCCTACATGCTTTTTCTGGTTCATTCATCCATGCCTGTGTCCTCATTCACTGCATTTAAGTTGATGACTCTCAAGTTTGCATCTTCAGCCAAGTCCAACCTGAGCTCCAAATTATAATATCAAAGTGTCTACTGGACACCTCTGTCCAGCATAACTAAAGCAAAACTTACTGTCTTTATCTCCTAACCCATTATGCTTGCGTTACTCTTTATCTTATGAATAGCATCACTGTTCACCCATTTATCTGAACAGGGTATGTGTAAGTTTAGTTCAATCTCTTTGCCCCTGTCATTTCTCACAATCATTTAATCATCAACCCTCTCATCCCTTTCCATCTCACTACAGCGGCTTTGGTTCTTAGAATATAGCTGCTCTCCCCCTTCCCAGCTTTGTACCTTCTTAATCTACTCCCCACTTTACCATGAAGGGATTTTTCTTAACAAGAACCTCATGATATACATCTTCTGTCTAACTTTAATCCCTTGAATTGTTTAAACTTTATTCCTTAAGCAAGCAGTAAAATACAGTTCAAATGGTTAGGGTGTCCTTGGTCAGCCATCAGACTATAGCTTAGCCTGTTTTTCACCTGCCAGTCTGTAGATAATGCTTCCCTTATTCCCAGATGGCTGCAGTTCCCCAAATGCACCAGGTGGCTTTCACAGCACTGTCTTTATTTATCCTCAGTCTCCTTCTCCAATCTAAACATCTTCCATCTTCCTTCAGATCTAACCTCTAGCATTATATTTTCTATGAGCTTTCTCTGATTGTCCCAATTCCCCCCTCTCTCCCCTTTGGAATGTTCTGTCATATCATCTATGATGCTCTATGAATTTAGTGTTTATACATCTGTTTCTTCTTTTACACTTCAAACACCTTGAGGAACATGAATATCATTTCTTCTTTTGATTTCCAGGACCTAGAATGGTGACTTCCTGTAATTAGTGCTTAATGAATATTCTTTGAAAGCATAGCATATACAATCCTATGTACTGCATTTTTATTTTTATTTATTTATTTATTTATTTATTTTTGAGACGGAGTCTCACTCTGTCGCCCAGGCTGGAGTGCAGTGGCCAGATCACAGCTCACTGCAAGCTCCGCCTCCCGGGTTTACGCCATTCTCCTGCCTCAGCCTCCCGAGTAGCTGGGACTACAGGCACCCGCCACCTCGCCCGGCTAGTTTTTTGTATTTTTTAGTGGAGACGGGGTTTCACCGTGTTAGCCAGGATGGTCTTGATCTCCTGACCTCATGATCCGCCCCTCTCGGCCTCCCAAAGTTACAGGCTTGAGCCACTGCGCCTGGCCCTGTACTGCATTTTTAAAAGGAGTACAGTGATTTTAGGATTTTGATTTCTGTATATACCAGATTATTTCTCTGCATTATCCAAAAAAGGGCAATTTTGCAGAACAGTCAGGAAAGAGAAAAGTATCCAGCTGACTATGAAAACACTTCATAGAGCAATAGACAATGAAATACCATACACTGAAGTTCTGTCATGGCCTACATTTCAACATGCTTTGTAGTTAATCACTTTTGCTTTAAGAATTCTAAATTGATTAGAAAGTCATCACTCAACTCGGTCAGTAGACACCTTAGGAAGGAATGTATTTCTTTAAGTCAGCCATGGCTGGTGAATGAGTATCTATTATCTCCAATGGAAAGGATACAGCAACTTCGCCTTGTTATCATAGTGGAGGGCAAAGAAATAGCAACATTAAGCAGTAAGCAGTAAGACCTGCTTGAAGAGGGCATGTCAATAGAGGTTTCCTCTGTAGCAATGAAGCTGCTCCCAGCTTGTTTTGAATGCTTAGTGCTTTATTATGTTGTTTCTGGATGGCTTTTCTCTTTTCTTTCCTCACTCCTTGGGCCCCTCCTCTAGGGCTCAGTAACATGGTAAAGATGCTTTTTGACAGACAAGAGATAATCTTACACTTGACTTCCAATATCAAGGCATTTTAACTGGCACACTTTATATTGAATAATTCATGGTATTCAAGCTTTACTTCACTCCACAAAGAAAGTGCTTTCTCTTAGCAGCCACAGTAGATATGAGCAGCTAATTCATTATTTAAAGAGATTAAGTATTAGCAACTGGTACTGGCTCTTCAGAGCTCTCTTTATTCCCTTTGCTCATGTTATCCCCAGCCTCTCAGCTGCCTAGAACAGTTTTTAGATTGATTTTACCATATTTAAGTCTTTTTTAAAAAAGATCTACCCAAAATCCTCACTATTTTCAGAACTACTTTGTCCTATTTTAAAAACGTAAAGCAATGTCTGTTAGAACTGAATCTCTGCAGGCTCACGGGAATACATACAATTGCAACACGTTTTGCTTTCAGTTAAGAAAATGTGGCAGGTGGGAGGAATGTAAGAAATCCGAGTTTGCTCAAATTTACAGACCACTTGCTGCAATAGGCCAAGGAAAGCTTGGGCGTTTTAAACAGGTGGTAAAAGTGCATGAAGCCCCAACTTTCAAGTATTGTTACTCTGAAAGGAAAAGTCCCCATGGAGAACTGTCCTCTTTATATTTTCAGAGAAAAAGAGAGGAGAAAGTGTTTGAAATGTGTTTCTCTTTTGTCGACATATCCTCAGGTTGGATCTCATTCAACACAAATTTTCACTCTTTCATTTCCAGTTCAGAAGAGAGAGGAAAGTTTGCCAAAAGGTCATGAGGTTTCACTTCCCGTAGACCTTGCCAGAGGGTAACATAACAACGTAATCAGGTTTGGAATGGTGAAATAGTGATATGTATGTATGAAACTTCTTGAAAAAAGTGACTGAGTCTAAGGAAATATATTTCTAGGATGTGAGATAAAAGAAAACATTGGACATCATGTTGCTTAAAGGAGTAATAAATATTTTTCTTAATTTACACTTTAGGTTTAGTCTTTTTCTTTCTTTCTTTTTTTTTTTTAAGAGTTATCCTCTTCTAAGAGTTTTTCTTATGATTTCAACTTTCATTTTAGATTTGGGGGTACATGTACAGGTTTATTACCTGAGTATATTTTGTGATGCTGACATCTGAGGTGTGAATGATCCCGTCACCCAGGTAGTGACCATGGTACCCAATGAGTAGTTTTCCAACAAACATTCCTTTCAGTCCTCCCCCGCTCTTAGGGGTTCCCAGTGTCTATTGTTGCCATATTTATGTCCATGTGTACCTAAAGTTTAGTTCCCACTTGTAAGTGAGAGCATGTGGCCTTTGATTTTTTTCTGTCCCTACATTAATTCAATTAGGATAATGTCTTCTAGCTTAATCCATGTTGCTGCAAAAGACATGTTGCTGCAAAAGATGATTTGGTTTTTTAATGGCTGCATAATATTCAATGGTGTATATGTTCCACATTTTCTTCTTCCAATCTGCCACTGATGAGCAGGTAGGTTGATTCCATGTCTTTGCTATTGTGAATAGTGCTGCGATGAACATACCATTGCCTTTTTGGCAGAATGATTTATTTTCCTTTCGATATACACCCAGTAATGGGATTACTAGGTAGAATGGTAATTCTGTTTTAAGTTATTTGAGAAATCTCTAAACTGCTTTCCACAGGGGCTGAACTAATTTACACTCCCAGCAATGTAAGTAGTCTCTTTTCTTTACATCCTTGCCAGCATCTGTTGTTGTTTGATTTTTAATAATAGCCATTATGATTGGTGTGGAGGATATCTCAGTGTGGTTCTGATTTGTGTTTCTCTGATAATTAGTGATGTGGAACATTTTTTATAGTGTCTGTTCATGTCTTTTGCCCACTTTTTAATGGAGTTTTTTGTTTCTTTGCTTGTTGAATTGTTTCATTTCCTTGTAGATTCTGGATATTAGACCTTTGTCAGATGCACAGTTTGTAAATATTTTCTGCCATTCTGTAGGTTGTCTGTTTACTCTGCAGATGGTTTCTTTTGCCATGCAGAAGCTCCTTAGTTTAATTAGATCCCACTAGTCAATTTTTATATTTGTTATGACTGCTTTTGAGGACTTAATCATAAATTGTTTCCCTATGCCAATGTCCAGAACTGTGTTTCCTAGGTCCTCTTCTAGGATTCTTAAGTTAGAGATCTTATGTTTAAATGTTTAATCCATCTTGAGTTAATTTTTATGTATTGTGAAAGATAGGAGAACACTTTCATTCTTTTGAAGATGGCTAACCTGCTATTCTGGCACCATTTATTGAACAGAGAGTCCTTTTCCCATTACTTATTTTTATTGACGTTGTCAAAGATCAGATGGCTGTACGTGTGTGGCCTTATTTCTGGGTTCTCTAACCTGTTCCATTGGTCTATGTGTTTGTTTTTGTACCAGTACCATGCTGTTTTGGTTACTGTAGCCTTATAGGATAGTTTGAGATTGGGTAATGTGATGCCTCTGGCTTTGGTCTTTTTGGTTAGGATTGCTTCAGGTATTTGGGCCATGTTTTTTGTTCTATATAAATTTTAGAATGGGAAATCTGTGAAACATTTTGTTGGTAGTTCGATAGAAGTGGCATTGAATCTATAGATTACTTTGGGCAGTATGACCATTTTAATGACATTGATTCTTCCAACCCACGGGCATGGAATGTTTTTCCATTTCTTTGTGTCATCTATTATTTATTTCAGCAGTGTTTTGTAGTTCTCCTTGTAGAACTCTTTCATCTCCTTGGTTAGATGTATTCCTAGGTATTTTATGGTTTTTTTTGTAGCTATTGTGAATGGGATTGTGTTCGTAATTTGGCTCTCAGCTAGTTGTTGTGTATAGAAATGTTATCAATTTTTGTACAGTGATTTTGTATCTGAAAACTTTAATGACATCATTTATTAGTTCTAGGAGACTTTTGGCAGAGTCTTTAGGGTTTTCTAGGTATAGAATATATTACCAGCAAAGAGAAATAATTTGATCTTGTCTTTTTCTAGGAGTGTTTTAAAGGAGATATTGCACTGAAGTGATAAAGGTAAGTTGATGGCCTTATACTCTATATGGCCTAAAAAACAGGGTGTCACTGAAACTAAGAACATATTAACTTGTATAGCTTTATTTTCAGTCTGTTTAAATTATTAGAGGGCATGAATTGTAAATAAACTCCCTACATATCTAGTATGATCTTGAATTTTGGGTACCCTTTACTTATTGCATGGGGAAAATATATGCAAACTTCACTCATTCATTCAAAAATTTCTTGAATGAGAAAATCAGAAAAGCATATATTCGGTGATCCATAAAACTGTATTTCTTGACTAAGACACAACCTTGAATAAGCTCAGATCTGGCTCATACTGTAAAAGGCCTTATTTGAAAGGTAGAAAAAAGAATGTGAATCAAACATCAATTGCTCTTTTATTGTGTAAAAGGCAAAGTCCTGTGTGATGAGGAGTAACAGTCAGAAGTAAGACACTATTCTTGCCCCCATCAACCTTAGCACTTTAGTATCTACACTAGTCTTAGATCCATCAGAGGAGAGGGAGGAAACTTATAGGGGACAAAAGGATCAACAAAATTGATTCTAACTTTGAGATTTAACAAGCTCTTTTTTTGTCCAATAGGCAACAGGAAACCCAAACTGATTTTTTTTTTTTTTTCAGAGGAGCGCAAGATGGTTAGTAGTTTGGGTTTTGAAGTTAAAATGGCCTGTGTTTAAAATATAGTTCTACCATGCAATAGCTGTGTTACCTTGGATAAATCTCTTAATCTCTCCAAACCTCCTTTTCTCTGCTGTAAAATGAAGACTTTAATGGTATTTATCTTATAGTGTGAGAATTAAATTATATAATGTATGAAAATTGCTTAGCATAATGTTGAACACATAAAAAACATTCAGTAAACCTCTTTTCTAAAGAGTGTTTTTAGAAAATTAACCTGGCACTGACATTTACATTTAATTTGCAATTGATATTGTGGAAGTTTAGGAAATGCTGCTTTGTATGAAATTGGGAATTTTATAAAATGTTACTGTATTTTATCATAATTTAATAGTCATTCCAACTCAGTTGTACCAAAAAAGGGGAAAAAAGTCATACTACTTTTGGACACAACTATCTCAGTGTGATCTAATAATAGCTGCTGCTTCCTTTGGGGTGTTTTACATATTTTCACTAAGGTAAAATATGTGTTTTAAAAAAGAAAAAGTAGCTTTATTCATTTTGCAAAGTTTTGTAAACATTTAAAAGATTTTAAAGAACATTTGGTGAATTAATATTATGTATTGATTATTGTAGGCATTCAACTGAGATAGAGAAGGGATTTGAAAATTTTGTTGCTCGAATGGGAAAGAAGATTGAAGAATAAGGAACCATTTATTAAAATTCCAGAGGTTTAAAAAGTTATTTTGGAAATCTTAATTGTAAGAAGTTGGGATACCCTGGTTGGAAACAAAATCTATTCCTCAAGAATCAGGATTTAAATTGTGAATTTCAGATTTTAAGATTTACCTGTCATGTCATTGTTCACATAGAATCAACATCTTTCTTTTACTGGATTTCTTCCAGAGACATTTTTAGACAATGTTTTTTCTAACACATACACATTTACAAACACAAAACTTTCAAATGTAAGCAACCACCTCACTCTCTCTGCATTGATGAAATCTCAGTAAAGACAAGACAAAATGCAGAAGACCAAAATATCACATATTTATAAAAAATTTATGAATCATTCCAAAACTTTATGAAAGTAAGCTTTTTTTTTTTTTTTTTTTTTTTTTCCCCTTTGTAAGCATGCTTACTTTTCTATGGATTAAAAGTGCTGACAGCCAGTCTAGAGGAAGAAATTGTGTTTGGCAGGATTCATTTGCAATTAACTAAGGGAGACCATTCTTCAATGGTAGGTTCACCTAATGGAGGTCGAGTTGAGTTTCACCCACAATTATTGAATGCTGACAATGTGCCCTACTTGTACCACATGCTGGTGGGGACATGAGTAGGAACCAATACTGGAAAGTCAAGCCGCTAACAGTCCCATGACAATGCTCTCAACTGAGGCAGCTACCAGACTACCTGTATCTTTGAGCAAGGCAGCAAGTATACTATTACTAGTAATAGTCAAAGGTATGAAGTTCGGGAATGACAACTTTTCATCCATCTAAAAGGATTCAGTGTTATTCTCGTAGTGAAATCTCTTGCACTCGCATATATTCTGATATGTTTTGAGAGGGGCAACAGAAGTTATAGGTAGAGCCTGAACTACACAGATTCAGTACCCTCTAGGGAGTGGTCACTATTACCACAAGGTTAACAGTGTGTGCTTAAGGCAGTTTTGTAGCAGTTGTACATTTTGTCATTACATTTACCTCCATTGTCTTTTGCATTTTATCCATGAATAAGTTTTTAATGAAAATAAAATGAGACTAGATAAAGTCAGGGTACTTACAATATTAAATACATATTTGTCTTATTGAGAATAATGATGCTCTTTATATGAAAATAGGTTACAGCCTGTACATTCTATATATTATAATAAAAATAAATATTTATTTATAAATATGCTTTAGTATTATAATTGCTAACTTATTAATATTTGTTGAATTGAATTCTAGAAAGTTCAAAATTCATTTTGAACTTAAAAAAACATTTAAGAAATAATGTTTTCATATTAAAGACAATATTAGCCACATTTATTATTCTTTTTAAGAATAATTTTTGAGATCTTTAAAAACATGATTTAATTCTCACGCTTTAAAAACACTTTTTTGATTTCTATGTTAACTTAAAAAAATCATTATTTTTCTGATTTTTCTTTTCTCTTCCTTTTTTTAAACCTGTTTTTTGAACAAACTGTTTCCATGGAATTGTGTAGCTTATATAGGCATCATCTGATATGTGGAATACAATGGGGAAAAAAAAGAGTTGAGACACTACAGCCTAGTGCATTCAAATGTAATTTTTCTCAAAATGAATACTTATCATATATATATTATTGCAACAATGACTGAGATTTATTCATCTTTCTTTTTTTCATGTTAAATTATCTTTAATTTTAATTTTATTTTTTTAAAATTTATTTTCCAGGATGCATGTGCAGGATGTGCAGTTTTGTTAGATAGGTAAATGTGATCCATGGTGGATTGCTGCATCTATTAACCCATCACCTAGGTATTAAGCCCCACACGCATTAGCTATTTATCCTGATGCTCTCCCTCCCACTGCCCCAGTGTGTGTTGTTCCTCTCCCTGCATCCATGCTTTCTCATTGTTCGGCTCCTACTTATAAGTGAGAACATGTTGTATTTGCTTTTCTGTTCTTGTGTTAGTTTGCTGAGGATGATGGCTTCCAGCTCCATCCATCTCCCTGCAAAGGACATGATCTCATTCCTTTTTATGGCTGCATAGTATTCCATGGTGTGTATGTACCACAGTTTCTTTATCCAGTCTATCATTGATGGGCATTTGAGTTGATTCTGTATCTGCTATTGTGAATAGTGCTGCAATGAACATATGCATGCATGTATCTTTGTAATAGAATGATTTATATTCATTCCTCTGGGTATGTACCAAGTAATGGGATTTCTGGGTCAGATGATATTTCTGGTTCTAGATCTTTGAGATATTGCCATACTGTCTTCCACAATGGTTGAATGAATTTACATTCCCATCAGCAGTGTAAAGGCATTCCTCTTTCTCCATAACTTTGCCAGCACCTGTTGTTTCTTAACTTTTTAATAATCACCATTCTAACTGGTATGAGATAGTTAATGGGATTTCTGGGTCAAATGGTATTTCTGGTTCTAGATCTTTGAGGTATTGCCATGCTGTCTTCCACAATGGTTGAACGAATTTACATTCCCATCAACAGTGTAAAGGCGTTCCTATTACTCCATAACCTTGCCAGCATATGTTGTTTCTTGACTTTTTAATAATCGCCATTCTAACTGGTATGAGATAGTATCTCATTGTGGTTTTGATTTGCATTTCTCTAACGATCAGTGATGTTGAGCTTTTATTCATAAGTTTGTTAGCCGCATGTACATCTTTTGAGAAATGTCATATACTTTGCCCAGTATTTGATGGGTTTGTTTGTTTTTTCCTGTAAATTTGTTTAAGTCCATTGTAGATTCTGGATAGTAGGCCTTTGTCAGATGTACAGATCGCAAAAATTTTCTCCCATTCTGTAGGTTCACTCTGATGATAGTTTCTTTTGCTGTGCAGAAGCTCTTTATTCTAATTAGATCCCGTTTGTCAATTTTTGCTTTTGTTGCAGTTGCTTTTGATGTTTTTGTCATGAAATCTTTGCCAGTGCCTATGTCCTAAATGGTATTGCCTAGATTTTCTTCTAGGGTTCTTATAGTTATGGGTTTTACATTTAAGTCTGTAATCCATCTTGACTTAATTTTTGTATAAGGTGTAAGGAAGTGGTCCAGTTTCAATTTTCTGCATATGTCTAGCCAGTTTTCCCAGCACCATCTATTAAATAGGGAATCCTCTCCCCACTGCTTGTTTTTGTCAGGTTTGTCACAGATCAGATGGTTGTAGATGTGTGGTCTTGTTTCTGAGATCTCTATTTTGTTCCATTGGTCTATGCATCTGTTTTGGTACCATTACCATGCTGTTTTTGTTACTGCAACCTTGCAATATAGTTTGAAGTTGGGTAGCATGATGCCTTCAGTGATAGTTTAATGGATATATAATTGAATTTATAAATTGCTTTAGGCAGTATGGCAACTTTCAGGAAATTGATTCTTCCTATCCATGAGTATGAAATGTTTTTCCATTGAGAATAATCAAATAAACACAATAAAAAATGTTAAAGGGTATATCACCACTGACCCCACAGAAATACAAGGCAACCATCAGTGAATATTATAAACACCTCTCTGCAAATAAACTAGAAAATCTAGAAGAAATGGATAAATTCCTGGACACATATACTCTTAAGACTAAACCAGGAAGCAGCTGAATCCCTGAATAGACCAATAACAAGTTCTGAAATTGAGGCAGTAGTAAATAGCTTACTATTCAATAAAAGCCCAGGACCAGCTGGATTTATAGCTGAATTCTACCAGAGGCACAAAAAGAAACTGACACCATTTCTTCTGAAACTATTCCAAACAACCGAAAAGGAGAGACTTCTCCCTACCTCATTTTAAGTGGCCAGCATCATGCTGATACCCAAACCAGGAAGAGATACAACAAAAAAGGAAATCTTCAGGCTGATATTTTTGATGAACATTGATGCAAAAATTCTCAATAAAGTACTGGCTAACCGAATCCAGCAGCACAGCTCATCCACCACAATGAAGTCAACTTCATCCTCGGGATACAAGGCTGGTTCAACATATGCAAATCAATAAACGTAATTCATCACCTAAACAGAACTAAAGGCAAAAACCACATGATCATCTTAATAGGCACAGAAAAAGGCCTTCAAAAATTCAACATCCCTTCACGTTAAAAATTCTCAATAATCTAGGTATTGATGGAAAATATCTCAATATCATAAGAGCCATTTATGACAAACCCATTGCCAATTTTGCACTGAGTGGGCAAAAGTTAGAAGCATTCCCCTTAAAAACCAGCACAAGACAAGAATGCCCTCTCTCACTACTCCTATTCAACATAGTATTGGAAGTTCTGGCCAGAGCAATCAAGCAAGATAAAGAAATAAAGGGTATTCAGATAGGAAGAGAGGAAGTAGAACTGTCTCTGTAGATGACATGTTTCTATATTTAGAAAACCCCATTGTTATCTGGGCATGGTGGCTTATGCCTGTAATCCCAGCACTTTGGGAAGTGGAGGTGGACGGATCATGAGGTCAAGAGATCAAGACCATCCTGGCCAACATGGTGATGAAACCTTGTCTCTACTAAAAATACAAAAATTAGTCGGACATGGTGGCACGTACCTGTAGTCCCAGTTACTCAGGAGGCTGAGGCAGAAGAATTGCTTGAACCCTGGAGGCGGAGATTGCAGTGAGCCGAGATCGCGCCACTGCACTCCAGCCTGGGTGACAGAGTGAGGCTCTGTCTCAAAAAAAAAAAAAAAAAAAAAGAAAAAAGAAAAAGAAAACCCCATTGTCTCAGCCCAAAATCTCCTTAAGCTAATAAGCAAATTCAGCAAAGTCTCAGGATACAATATCAATGTGCAAAAATTACAAGCATTCCTATACACCAACAATAGACAAGAAGAGAGTCAAATCATGAATGAACTCCCAGTCACAATTTCTACAAAGACAATAAAATTCCTAGGAATACAGCTAACAAAGGAAGTGAAGGACCACTTCAAAGAGAACTACAAACCACTTCTCAAGGAAATAATAGAGAACACATTCATCTTTCAGTACTTGGCCAGCTACAGATTTTGCCTCTAATATTGTCAATCTGTCCATTTTCTGAACCTCAAATTTTCTAATTTTTGTCATAGCTCTTTTCAGTTTAAGATTACCCAGTTCTCTGAGATACTAATATTAAGACTGAGAAACTCTTTTCAATTATTTGCCACTTCTTCAGACAGGGTAATGAGACTCCCCTACTTAAATGCTCTTTGAAAAGAAAGAGATATAGTATTTAAAGGCAAAGATTTGATTATCAGTCTTATTCTAGTTGAGTGCCTTACTGCATAAATTTCACATTCACAAGAAACTGAATTAGCATACATGGGGTGACTCAAGAGTGGTAGGATATTCCAAAATTTCTACAATGAACAGGTGTGTTTTGAAATAATGTGGGCCTAACAGGGCTGAGAAAGCTGAATGTATCTAGTACCAAACAGATCCATAAGAAAATAAAAATATATTGTTGGCCAACTTTGGTGCCAGGATTCTGAATTTTAAAAGTACCAACCTAGACATGATGAAACCCTAGAAATCATGTTCTCTAAAGAGAACAAAGAGAGAAATAAATGAACCACTTAAATTATTTTGGTAATTTTTGATGTATTCAACTAATTCACTCCATAAAGACCGAAAAATGAGCAAACTCAACAAATAACAATTGGTGGTAGGATTCTAGTGTTTTTAGGGTAACTCATCTTTAAGATTATTGGTACTCTGAAATTGGCCCATTGATATTTAGATGATTTGGGTTTGAAACGTGTCTCTTTTCCTTTAATGACCTATGTGAATTTTTGCCACCTCAACTGTAGATAATATTCAGAACAAATTGAACCCATTTTTGTTTACATCCCACAGGTATCATTTTTTAAAGAGCAGTTCAAACCATGGATTTCAAGTACTCGGGCCAAAACACAGTAGAGTATGGTAGGCTTAACTTTTGTCTCCAAAGGCTATACTATTTTACTCATGAATTCAAGTTAATATAGATACGTGTTTGGCATTTTATCAGTGATATGCATTATTCAACACAGTGAAAATGCCTGAGAAAGCTGGACTAGAATTACTACAGAGTTTCACAATTTGATGGTTGCTTTTGTGTTAGTCAACCGTAGTTTTAAAAAGTTAAGTTAACTCTCTATTACCCTTCTTCTTGTCAGGGACAAATAAAGTAGATAATGTGGAATACAAATATACAAAATATAGTTATTATATGCTTTGGGAAACCTCTGGTGGATTTTTTCTGTTCATTCTCTTTCTATCTGTCTAAAATTTTCTTTGCATTCAGATTGAATTTCCTATCTAATTACTACATAGGAAACAATACAAGTCAAAGTTAAAATCTGGCCTTGTACAACCCACAAGATAAATCATTCTGCACACGAGAAATCCATAATGATTTATTGGATGAATTTAATGTATGACATATATGTAGAGTTTTATTAGAACCTAGGAGGCCATGCTATTAGAATCAAATTATAAAGCATATGTAGGGTTCAGATCGTAAGAGAAGCACTGAGCCTGCCAAAAATATTTGTATATGGAAAATATGGCAAAGGAAGACATATAAATAAGAAACTAAGAATTTTCTTTTTTTTTTTTTTTTTTTTTTTGAGACGGAGTCTCACTCTGTCGCCCAGGCTGGAGTGCAGTGGCCGGATCTCAGCTCACTGCAAGCTCCGCCTCCTGGGTTCACGCCATTCTCCTGCCTCAGCCTCCCCAGTAGCTGGGACTACAGGCGCCCGCCACCTCGCCCGGCTAATTTTTTGTATTTTTTAGTAGAAACGGGGTTTCACCGTGTTAGCCAGCATGGTCTCGATCTCCTGACCTCGTGATCCGCCCGTCTCGGCCTCCCAAAGTGCTGGGATTACAGGCTTGAGCCACCGCGCCTGGCCGAAACTAAGAATTTTCACACTTGAATTCTTCTTTTTAGTTTGTTGTAGTTCCCAATAATGACTGAATAAATCTTAAATTTGCCTACTCACAAAAGCCTGTCTACCTATATTTTCTATCATCTATCCAACTATGTATCTACCAAAGAAACTTTAAATGTGTACAAATATAAATTAACTGGTATTGTTACGATACACACTATTTCATGTAAATATTTACATGACTTCACCATACAATTAAGCATAAATTTAGAAAATGCTTTGACGCCTAACACACTGAAGCATGCAGGGGCAAAGGTATTTTGTCTCCACTATGAGTTCATAGGGTTATGCTTTTAAGGGCATACACAAATGCTTGTTATACTTCATTCTGTTTCCACTACACTCTCAGTGCTCATTGCTATCCATGGATCTGACTTTCAAATTGTTCTCTTATTGATCTTCTCTCTTCTCCCTACCACAGTTTGCATATTCCATATTACTTTAGGCTGAGTCTTAGCTTAATATTAGATTGGTGCAAAAGTTACAATGGTTTTTGGCATTACTTTCAATGTAATGTGTTAAGGAAATCATTTGGAGCAAACTAGTTTTATTATTTTCTTCCTTGTTTATATCCTATGAGAGGAGTTGATAATGTAATTGATTAAAACTCAGATCATTTATTGGGTCACATTTTAAAGTAGAGAGTGTTACTATACCTCTAATGCCATGACCCATGCATTTCCATATCCTATTCCTAGAACCTTTCACTTACTTTCTTGTATTAAACAGATCAAATAGGGTCCAGAAACAGACCTGGCTCACTAGTGCTAACTTCCTGCATTGTCTCTTTCTGATTCAGCTTTTCTGCATCTATGACTTCACCATGCTTGCTCTATTCTGAGACCCCCAAATCTTAGTTTTCTGAGGAAGAGAACAGGATTCTTGTTGGAGTCCTCATGTTTAAACTTTGCTCTTAATGAGAGAAGTTGTGCAGGGGGCTAGTAAAGAGAGACCAGATAGACCTTTTGAAACTAATACTGTGTTCATTTCCCATGCAGTTGTTCCTTTCATGCATAGTTCCTTGGCCAGAAAAACTAGAGAGAAAGGCTGCAAACCTCTTCCTTGCCCCTGAAATATTAGACATATGCTTGTTTACTGATTTTGTGGTATCTATTTTGGCTGCTTGGAAACTTCTGGGATTCTTGTTTATATTCGTGATAAGTAAGGTTTCTGTATAGTTGAGTTCTAGATATCTGAAGTGTTATGCTACTTATTTTGCAATAATGATTGATGCTTTAAAATACAGACAGTTGAATTCTATTTAATATGGATAGTCTTGTGGATAAAATGAGTGTTAAGTAGAATTAACTTTGTTTTAGTGCTTTACCTACTCAAGTAAAATTTTGAGATAGAGAATTAGTTGCAGACTTTCTAGGAAAGCTTAAACTAAATAATTTTTGATGAAATATCAGGCAAATAACTATTATTTCTTATGTCTTCTGTAAAAAGGAAAAAATACCTGAGATTGAAACTAAAACCCAATTCAGATCACTTGTATTAAACTTCATTTAAGAAATTCATATTTTTTTTCATTTAAGGGAAAAGGTATTTTTTTCCCTATTCCATTCTGCAAAATACTCTCTTTGTTATGGGATTTTGGGTTAATTTGTATAGCTGAAGCCAAATTGAATTGCCATTTTTGAGTCAAATTTATGATTGACTGAATTGGGCCATTATTACTGGAAAGAGCAAAGATTGTTTTGCTGAAGCCCTTGAGGTGTTGAAGACATAATGTCTGCAGGCAGGCAAAAAAAAAAAAAAAAGTCAAAACTATTTTTATGTGTAATGATATGACTAGACACTTATCTCAGAAACTGTTTTGATCAGAGTCCAAAGCAACAAACACATGTAAGTGAGGGTTAAGACCTTCCATGAGGAAATAGGCAAGTATTTCACACTTTGCTTTTGTTAATGCTGCTGAGAAGACATTGCTTAAGACCGTGGCAAGTAGGGTGGGATTTGAGCTGCTAAAACTATAGAGATCTTTCACTTAGCCTAACATGTAGTCATGAGAGACACAGAGGTTCTTTTTTGTATTACTAAGCTATTACTTTTGAATTTCTTGTAGTCA
Source organism: Theropithecus gelada (assembly GCF_003255815.1). Classification (NCBI taxonomy): domain Eukaryota; kingdom Metazoa; phylum Chordata; class Mammalia; order Primates; family Cercopithecidae; genus Theropithecus; species Theropithecus gelada. Next base: position 85,580,170 of record NC_037673.1, on the reverse strand, counting down.
GAAATCCCAAAGTTTCTATTTAACATTTACTCAACCACTTACAGAATTTCCTTCTGGAACTAGCAGAGCTCAGCTCTGGCAGGGACCTGATAAAGTTCTAGCCCTGGATGAGAGTAAGAAATAAAATCTCATTGCAATGCTGTCTTCCAGGGAGGATAGATAAACAAGTCCTATAAAATGTATGTCTATTGTAATACTCTTTTTAAGAGGTCCCCTGCCCCCTAACACTGCAGTGTAGTTTGGGGACCTAAAACCAGCTATTAAACAGTTATGCTGCACTAAAAATAGAAGATGTTTAAGAAACTCAAGTAGTAATTAGCATTCTATATGTTAGTTTAATTTGAAATTAATTTCAACAATATAAAAATTTATAGAACTTTTTTGAAGTGGGTCATATCATTTCTACTAGACAATGCTCAAGGCATTGGAAAGCAAACACATGGCTATATTCAATTATCTCCCTAGAGTATCTTTGGCTTGAAATTATTAGCTTACATTGGCCAATTCAGAGAGCTGCTTGGAAAACTCCAGATTTCAAGACATCTCTCCTGTTGTAGCATTTATCTTGTTTTAGCTTCACAGAACATAATTATTAACAACAGAAATATTCAGAACAAATGTCTCATATATTTCTATTATATTTTTATTTAGATTGCAAAGAATTTCAAAACTTACCTAGTGAAGTTCCCTGTCTACTTTTAAGTAAGACAGCATTTCAAGAATTTGGGAAAACTGTATGTGTACTCTTTCTTAAAATTCTCCTAAGAAATGTGCTTTAAGTAGTTTCTAACCAACACATCAAATTGTACTGATAGCTTCCCACATATAATGGGTTTTTGCAATTACAATTTCTTAAACTGTAGGCAGGGGTTTGGGAGGGGCCCTGGGGGTGAGTTTGGTAGGATTTTTTTTTGGAGACAGGGTCTCTCTCTATCGCCCAGGCTGGAGTTGCAGTGGCAGGATCATAGCTCAGAGCAGCCTGAGGCCCTGGGCTCAGGTGATCCTCCCACTTCAGGCCCACTCCCACCCTCCCCACAATAACTGGGACTACAGATGGCGCACCACCACGCCTAGCTAATGTTTTTTGTTTTTCTTTTTTTTTTTTTTTGAGACGGAGTCTCGCTCTGTTGCCTAGGCTGGAGTGCAATGGCGAATCTCAGCTCACTGCAAGCTCCCCCTCCCGGGTTCAAGCCATTCTCCTGCCTCAGCCTCCCGAGTAACTGGGATTACAGGAGCCTGCCACCACGCCCAGTTAATTATTGTTATTTTTTTTTTGTATTGTTAGTAGAGATGGGGTTTCACCGTGTTAGCCAGGATGGTCTCAATCTCCTGACCTCATGATCCGCCCTCTCGGCCTCCCAAAGTGCTGGGATTACAGGCATGAGCCACCAGTCCCTGGCCACGCCTAGCTAATTTTTGTATTTGCTTTTTGTTTTTGTTTTTGTTTTTTTCTTTTTTGAGACAGAGTCTTGCTCTGTCACCCAGGCTGGAGTGCAGTGGCTTGATCTCGGCTCACTGAAACCTCTGCCTCCTGGGTTCAAGTGATTCTCATGCCTCGGCCTCCCCAGTAGCTGGGATTACAGGAATCCACCACCATGCCCAGCTAATTTTTGTATTTTTCGTAGAGATGGGGTTTCTCCATGTTGACCAGACTGGTCTCGGACTCCTGACCTCAAGTGATCCGAGCTACTGTGCCTGGCCTAATTTTTGTATTTTTAAATAAAGACAGTGTTTCACTATGCTGCCCAGACTGGTCTCTTAGGCTCAAGTGATCTACCAGCCTCCTTGGCCTCCCAAAGTGCTGGGATTACAGGTGTGAGCCACTATGCCTGTCCTGGGAGGAGTGATCTTAAACTTGTCATACTCTATTCCTTTTTTAGCAGTCTCTTCTCCAGCCCAACCTGATAAAACTTTAGGGAATGGAGAATTTTTTTTTTTTTCTTAATAGATAAAAAATTGGGAGTCCGCCTGTTTCATGTTACCACTGGGCAATTTCACTTTCCCACAACTTGTGTACTCTAAGTTCTTATACAAATCCATCCTACATTCTTTGTGCTCCAATTGATGATGGCCTTGATGGGTCCTTCAAAGAAACAGGGAAAAGCTGCACACCATCACTGATACTGAGCTCTTGGCGTATTTGACGACTTTTGCTTTCTTGCTGACTGCTTTGACAGGAGCAATGTGTGACTCATCAGGGGCGGCTCCTGAGTCATGGGGTGATAACACAACTCCTGTATCTCTAAGACTCCTCAAATCTGACACTCACACTCACTGGCTTAAGAGTGCAAGAATGAACAACGGAGGATGATTTCAGGAGAGGATTTGTGTCCCCAGATGAATCTGTACTTTGCTTTTATTTCAATTTGACACCTGAACCTTATTTCTAAAAGTTTCACCCACTTGCTTTCTGACATATAAAGATGACTTCTAAGTAGTACTGGCTTCACTCAAAGAGGGAGAGGCAGTGCCACATGAAGAGTGAAATGAGAGATACCAGGAAGGTCCTTCCAGCAATATTGAGTCATCAGAACCAGGAATTTCTTGGGAAGAGGCAGAGATTAGTGAAAAGCTCTTAAGAGACAGACCTGGACTTGAATTTCTGCTCTTCCAGTTAATAGCTGATGGGAAAATAGGAAGGAAAAGGCTGGTGATAACAGATCTGAGGGGCTCAGGATTGTGTGGGGAATACCCTGTGCCAATAAGAAAGGCCTTGGGCATAATGTATGTTTGTATATTGGGGAAAGCTGGGGTAACATGAGAGGATCATGGAACAGGTGAGGTGTGATAACACCAAAGACAAATGCTAAATACTTTTGTTGTGATAATAGGAAGTAAGAAAAAGGATAACTAAATCTGTCTGTCAATACTCAAATGTACTTATTAGATTTAGTACCCTCTTTGTCTCTCTCTTTATGTGTGTGTATATATGTGCATATATAGTTATATATAAACTATTATATATTGTGCGTGTGTGTGTGTGTGTATATATATATATAAAATCTTCTATGAACCCACTATATACCAAGTAATGTGTTAGATATTGGGAATACAAAGATAAATAAGCCATGGTTTTAGTACCTTAAGTTTGCACACCACTTTGTGTCTTTCAAGGTATTTTTGCATAGATTATTTCATTCTATATCTTCAGAAAGTTATTACAGAGAGATATTAGTCTAGCTTAGGGTATACTGAGTCATAAGAGTCTGTAGGGGAATGGTGTAAGAAGTGATGCCCTGTACCTTGGTCTGGCACCTTTCCATGTGACTTCAGAAAAACTGTAGAGCTAAAATGTCTAGGAAAATCAGCACTGTACCACAGGTGAGGATTAACGGGTACTAGAAGGTATAAATTATGCAGCCTTGTGGATGTAGAAGAAAAAGGTGTCTCCCTCTATAACTTTTCTGCAATGTCCTTTCCCCTAGGGAAAGAATCTTGCTCCCTTGAGGAAGTGCCAGGACATCCGTTGAATCCATGAGCAGAATCACATTAACTGCATGTGTTTCCAGCTGGGGGTTGTACAGAGAACTCTCCTGAATAATTATGTGAGACTCATTCTCATTCCAAGTGGTAAAATTAGGATTTTTTAAAGCACTTACGTGGACTAATTTTCATATAAGACTTGCAAGGTGAATCAGCATTTACATTCTTAAAACAAGCTATGTAGACAGACTCTCAGGAAGGCATTTTTCCAAATGAAGGGGAGATGGAGAAACAAATTTTGAAAAAAAACTCATTGGAGATATTATCCATTATCATTAAATATAGATACACAGTATAGAAAGCAATTAATGTTATTTTTGATTCCTGGCAGAACTTGAGATGTTGGTTTGTCTGACTGCTATAGGACATCAGTGAGTGAAACTGGACCTCATTAAGGAGGTGAAAGGAAGAACAAAAACTGCCAACACAACAAATGGAGCCCCTTGGTATAGATTGTTAATGTACTTTGTCATATTACAGTGGGAACTGTATGTCCGTGCTTATGAAGAGAATAGAGGGAAAGCAGGGCTCTCAGCTAGGATGTAAGTGGTTGTGATGTGAGTTTTATGAGAGTTCAGTAAAGAGTGGTCCCTGGAAGGCAGCCATTAAAATTGAGTTTGCCTTTAGCATAAACAGATTCAAGCAACAAAGTTTAGTGAAACTTTTTTTTTTTTTTTCAAATACTGTGTGGAAAATGTTAGAGCAAATAAAATTTAAATTAGCAGTATTTATTTAATTTAGTTTAGGAGCTAAGAAAATACATCCTATGTAAATAGGTCCTATAAATTTGGTATGTAAATCCCTTCTTGAACCCCTTTCCATGGCTTCTCAAAGATTTTAAGAGAAAAACCCTACTCTTGACTATGGTCCCTTCACTAGGTTTCAGGAGTCCTAGTTTTGTTGCAATTCCTTAACATGGCAAGGTCCTTTCTGCTTCAGAGGGTGGTCTTCACTAATCTCTTTTCAATCTGAGCTTTGCATTATTCTTCAAATTTTAGCTTAAATGTCACCTCTTCAGGAAAGCCTCTCTTGGCTAAGTTGTATTCCATTTTACCTCCTTGCTTTATTCTTATTTCAGCCCCATGTATTTCCTCCAGTACTTCTTATAATTTTTCTTATTTGTTAATTTTCTTGCTTTTTGGGGGCCTATATCTTCCATATCAAATTATAAAATTTGTAAGACAAAATTCTGTGTTTTCTTCTCCAGTGTGTTTCCTGTGTTTAGTAGAGTCACTGGTAATAGTAGACACTCAACATATTTTGGGGAAGACAAGAATGAAAAATGCCAGTTATTCATATTCCAGCTTGCAACATTGAATACAGAGGACCCCGGTTGTGAAATTTATTTCACTGAATGTATTCAAAGCAGACATAGGGCAGACTAGGACAAAAATAATGCTCTGTGTACACAGCAATTAGTATGGTGTTGATGTGTTCATTAAAATGTCTGATAAAGCTTTCATTACAAAAACTCTGGGGACGTTTTGTGAGCTAATTTTTAAAAATGCCATTTTAGATCTATAGGATCTGTTACAATAAATTACTTAAAATCCAGAAAGGAAATGTGCTTGCTTCCTGTGTCATATCTTCCTAGCTCACTGGAACACTGAGAAAATGAGAAGAGTAATAGTGTGTGGAAAGCATCCAGGCCAGGTCCTAATGTTGCCTTAAACCTTCTTTGCTCCATATGACAGGCATTGGCAATATAGTGCTGAAGAGAGCCAGGATTCTTGACCTCACATAGTTCGTAGTCTCAAGTTTTATTGGTATTTTCCTTTTAGGCCTTTGTTACTTGCCCAATGGCATCTACTTGAGACAAAATTTTCCATAAATGACCTTGGTTATTTCCCAGTGAATGTCTTGAAGCATTTTTAGTCTGATCTCTCCAGATATTTCTTTAGTGTTTACCTTTGTCATCTTGTTCCAATGCTACATGTCTAGTAAAATTTTAACTGAATGTCAGTATTTGGGAAAAAATACACTTTGAAATAATAGGATTCTCATTATTGGCATTGTGATTTTTTTTTAATTGGAAAAATAGAATAACTAGCTGTGTGACATTCGGCTTTGGAAAAATAATGGTTATGGTACAAACTCCTAGCATAAGTCTGTCTCCCACATTGGTGTGACGTGCCTAAAATTTAAACAACAGAGTAAATATAAAGCAAAAGCCACTGTATATTTTAGATGGAAAGCCTTCTAAAATGCAGCATATATTATATAAGTTAAACCTCTCAATACCAAAACATAGAAATCACTTAGAATTTATTTTCACCTCTTATATTTAAAAGTAGAATATACTGACAAAATTGTTATAAGTGTCAGTTGTCATAATGTTTTTTAACTTTATGATAGCTCCTAGGAATTTTGAGATGTGAAGGACACTTTTATTCCTTAACAATACACCCATTTTTTTTTCTATTTATTTATAATATTATTGTGTCTGCTTTTCATATTTTTTCTGCTTCTTTCCACATGTACCCTTTTTGCAATATAGAACCAATATTGCCTACGAGACTCCCTCTTTTTTATCTCATATTTTCTATTTGTAGCTTGTAGTGATTTTGCCCTTAAAGTAAGGAGTAACTCTTAAATGAAGGCATGAGATGCTTCTGTACCTGAGACATATAAACTTTAAGAAATTGATTGTACAACATTAATTTTGTTCCCCTAGAGACCTTTTATTTACATACTTATCTTGTAAGCTGTATTCTGGACAGTCGAGTTCACTGGATAGAAAAGTTCTATATGAGAGGCACATGACTGTATGTTAGCTCTCTGCTTCTCCAAGCTTGGTTTTTGTTTCTAATCATTTTAGTTCAAAATTACTTCTAATACTTTTATTCATATTTCATGTAGCTAATTCCAAATGCCTGAAAAAGTGGTTTATAAAAAGAGAAATACACTCTCCTTAATGATTCTCCAGAACAAAACAAATCATCGTTGCTTTGTGTTTTGGGGAGGTACATGAATACAAATAAAAAAGAAAATGAACCAATCTCCAGAACATTTTTAACAATGTGAATACACTTAGCATTACTGAACTGTACATTTAAAAAAGGCTGATCATAATTTGGCATTATGTATATTAAATTAAACAAGAAAAGGGAAAAGAAAAAACAAAGAAAAAAGAACAAAAGAAAATCACTTGGAAAATAAAATGATCCCACTCTAGGAAACAGTAAAAATATCCAAGAACCAAAAAACCAAAACAAACAAAAATAAAACCCCAGCACACTCCAGAGATATGTCAAAATTGCCTCAGGAAGAAAAAAATAAGGAAAAACAGAGATAATAAGAAAAGTAACATGCAAGCAAGACAAGTCTAATTATTTAATTATAGAATTTAGAATAATGCTTTAACTACATTATTTTGAGTAGCTATCAAGATAGTAGTAATTACTTAACCACAGTGTCCGGAATTACATTATTATAGTATTTCAATGATGTTAGAAGTTTACAAAATGCTGTGTAATACATAAAATTTTTAAAAAGTTAATAAGAATTTCTCTCTTAAGAGGTTTGATGAGAGAGTAACATAATTCAATTTGAAAAGGAGAGAAGGAAATTATTGGAAGAAGAAATTGTGAGATTTTATTCCTTTTACCACTTATAGAGTCATTAATGCTATGGCAAGGAAAGTCATTAAAAAAGATAAAATGACAATTAAATGCAGATATAGGAATTAAATTTAGAAAAGAATTTGCGTGACATCAAAATAAAATTTCCTTGCTCCACATTAAAACCTTTTTTAACTTTTAATTTTGAAATATTTCCAGACCTACAAAACACTTCCAAAAATGGTATAAAGAATTCTTTCACCCATCTTCTTCATATGTTAACATCTTGTATAACCGTAATAAAACCATCAAAGCTAGGAAATTAATATTGATATATTACTATCAACCAACCTACAGTCCTTATTCAAATTTCTCCAATTTTCCAACTAGTATTCTTTATCTGGTCCAAGACCCAGTCCTGAATCCCCAAACTGCATTTAGTTGTCATGTCTCCTTGGCTTTGGAGAATATGGGCAATTCTTCCATCTTAGCTTTCTTTTTTTTTTTTTTTTTTTTTTTTAAATTTATTTATTATTATTATACTGTAAGTTGTAGGGTACATGTGCATAACATGCAGGTTTGTTACATATGTATACTTGTGCCTTGTTGGTGTGCTGCACCCATCAACTCGTCATTTACATCAGGTATAACTCCCAATGCAATCCCTCCCCCCGCCCCCCTCCCCATGATAGGCCCCGGTGTGTGATGTTCCCCTTCCCGAGTCCAAGTGATCTCATTGTTCAGTTCCCACCTATGAGTGAGAACATGCGGTGTTTGGTTTTCTGTTCTTGTGATAGTTTGCTAAGAATGATGGATTCCAGCTGCATCCATGTCCCTACAAAGGACACAAACTCATCCTTTTTTATGGCTGCATAGTATTCCATGGTGTATATATGCCACATTTTCTTAATCCAATCTGTCACTGATGGACATTTGGGTTGATTCCAAGTCTTTGCTATTGTGAATAGTGCTGCAATAAACATACGTGTGCATGTGTCTTTATAGCAGCATAATTTATAATCCTTTGGGTATATACCCAGTAATGGGATGGCTGGGTCATATGGTACATCTAGTTCTAGATCCTTGAGGAATCGCCATACTGTTTTCCATAATGGTTGAACTAGTTTACAATCCCACCAACAGTGTAAAAGTGTTCCTATTTCTCCACATCCTCTCCAGCACCTGTTGTTTCCTGACTTTTGAATGATCGCCATTCTAACTGGTGTGAGATGGTATCTCATTGTGGTTTTGATTTGCATTTCTCTGATGGCCAGTGATGATGAGCATTTTTTCATGTGTTTGTTGGCTGTATGAATGTCTTCTTTTGAGAAATGTCTATTCATATCCTTTGCCCACTTTTTGATGGGGTTGTTTGTTTTTTTCTTGTAAATTTGTTGGAGTTCTTTGTAGGTTCTGGATATTAGCCCTTTGTCAGATGAGTAGATTGCAAAAATTTTCTCCCATTCTGTAGGTTGCCTGTTCACTCTGATGGTAGTTTCTTTTGCTGTGCAGAAGCTCTTTAGTTTAATTAGATCCCATTTGTCAATTTTAGCTTTTGCTGCCGTTGCTTTTGGTGTTTTAGACATGAAGTCTTTGCCCATGCCTATGTCCTGAATGGTACTACCTAGGTTTTCCTCTAGGATTTTTATGGTATTAGGTCTAACATTTAAGTCTCTAATCCATCTTGAATTAATTTTCGTATAAGGAGTAAGGAAAGGATCCAGTTTCAGCTTTCTACTTATGGCTAGCCAATTTTCCCAGCACCATTTATTAAATAGGGAATCCTTTCCCCATTTCTTGTTTCTCTCAGGTTTGTCAAAGATCAGATGGCTGTAGATGTGTGGTATTATTTCTGAGGACTCTGTTCTGTTCCATTGGTCTATATCTCTGTTTTGGTACCAGTACCATGCTGTTTTGGTTACTGTAGCCTTGTAGTATAGTTTGAAGTCAGGTAGCATGATGCCTCCAGCTTTGTTCTTTTGACTTAGGATTGTCTTGGAGATGCGGGCTCTTTTTTGGTTCCATATGAACTTTAAAGCAGTTTTTTCCAATTCTGTGAAGAAACTCATTGGTAGCTTGATGGGGATGGCATTGAATCTATAAATTACCTTGGGCAGTATGGCCATTTTCACGATATTGATTCTTCCTATCCATGAGCATGGTATGTTCTTCCATTTGTTTGTGTCCTCTTAAAATTCCCTTTGAAAACTGGCACAAGACAGGGATGCCCTCTCTCACCACTCCTATTCAACATAGTGTTGGAAGTTCTGGCTAGGGCAATCAGGCAAGAGAAAGAAATCAAGGGTATTCAGTTAGGAAAAGAAGAAGTCAAATTGTCCCTCTTTGCAGATGACATGATTGTATATTTAGAAAACCCCATTGTCTCAGCCCAAAATCTCCTTAAGCTGATAAGCAACTTCAGCAAAGTCTCAGGATACAAAATTAATGTGCAAAAATCACAAGCATTCTTATACACTAGTAACAGACAAACAGAGAGCCAAATCATGAATGAACTTCCATTCACAATTGCTTCAAAGAGAATCAAATACCTAGGAATCCAACTTACAAGGGATGTAAAGGACCTCTTCAAGGAGAACCATCTTAGCTTTCTATTCTCGATATTGGTATCTTCTAAGAGTAATAGTATTTTACAGAATAAATATATCTCAATTTGAATTTGTCTGATGTTCTCATGTTCAAATTTATATTATTCACTTTTATTAAGAATAGTGAAGTGATTTGTGTTTATCTCAGTGCATATGTGTGTGTGCGCACGTGCATGCACACATTCTTACATACAATTTATATCTGTTTCTATATCTATCTGCACTTTAAAAAATATATGTTCATACTGATACATCCAATTCTAATCCAAAAACATAGGTCCATTCTAACTTTCTCTCTTACCTTACTTGTAAATTCTTCTGGCAATGAGGTATTTGACTCTCCTTACACACGATATACTTACTTCTTTGCTAAATCCTAAATAACACAAGTAGTTTTATAATTGTTATCTATATCCTTATGAAAAACAAGTTTATTACTAAGAGTACAATATTTGTATCTTTGCTCAAATAATATATAATGAAAATACTATTTTTCATGGATACTTAGGTTAGTCTAACTCTAATACATTTTATACATTATTTTATATCAAAAACAACATTTTGAGGAAAAAAGCTTCACGATGTGACTGATTATTATCTTTCTTTTTTAAAATTATCATTTCAATAATTTTTTGGAAACAAATGGTGTTTGGTTACATGGATAAGTTCTTCAGGTGTGATTTCTGAGATTTTGGTGCACGCATCACCCAAGCAGTGTACACTGCACCCGATATGTAGTCTTTTATCCCTCACCCCTTACCCACCTTCCCCCACAAGTCCTCAGAGTTCATTA